>NC_082714.1:92427151-92731651 GCF_030144855.1 Hypanus sabinus | reverse complement strand
TGCTCGACAAGGCATATCGTCGCGAAGAACTGCAGAGAGTTGTGGACACAGCTCAACCTCCCCTCCTTATATTTCTTGCTGACTTTGGAAAGCAGCCAGCATAATCAAAGTCCCAAACCAGGCTGGACATCCTCCCACTGGGCAGAGAATACAAAACTGTGAAAGCTCATACCAACAGGCTTAAGGCCAGCTTCTATCCCTAGTGGACTCTTTACTTCACAGTCCACCTGGTTATGATCTTGCACCTTGTCATCTGGCGACACTGTGCCTTCTCTGTATGGGCAGCATACAGAGGTACGTGGCAGTCCGTGCAATGTTTTACAGTACCAGTGATCGGTTCAATTCACAGCCCTGTAAGGATTTCGTAAGTTCTCTCTGTGACCACATGGGTTTCCTCCCACATTCCAAAGATGTATGGGTAATCTTGTGGGCATGCTATGTTGGCACCAGAAGCAATACTTGCAGACTGCCCCCCCCCAGCACATTCTCAGACTGTTTTGCTTGTTGACGAAAATGACCATCCCATATGACATAGGAGCAGAATTAGGTCATTTAGCCCACTGAGTCTGCTCCACTATTTCATCATGGCTGGTCTATTTCCCTCTCAACCCCATTCTCCTGCCTTCTCCCCGCAACCTTTCATGCCCTGACCAATCAATTATCGATCAACCTCTGCCTTAAATACACCCAATAACTTGGCCTCCACAGCCACCTGTGGATTTACCATCCTCTGGCTAAAGAAATCCTCCTCATCTCCATTCTAAATGGACATTCCCCTGTTTTGAGGCTGTCTCCTCTGGTCTTAGATTCCCCCAACATAGGAAACATCTAGGCCTTAAAGCATTTGCCTCCCTCACCATTGACTCAACTTGCAAGACAATCTTTAGGGAACCCTGCACAAAGATTCCCAAGTCCTTTTTTGTACCTCAGATTTTTGAATTTTCTGGCTGTTTAGAAAACAGTTTATGCTTTTATTCTTTCTACCAAAGTGCACAACCATAAACTGTCTGACACTGTATCCCATCTACCACTTCTTTGCTCATTCTCCTAATGTCTTCCCTGCTTCCTCCAAA
Source organism: Hypanus sabinus (assembly GCF_030144855.1). Classification (NCBI taxonomy): domain Eukaryota; kingdom Metazoa; phylum Chordata; class Chondrichthyes; order Myliobatiformes; family Dasyatidae; genus Hypanus; species Hypanus sabinus. Next base: position 92,730,578 of record NC_082714.1, on the reverse strand, counting down.
ACTACCTGCCCCTCCATCTATCTTCATACTGTCCACAAACTTGGCCACAAAGCCATCAATTCTGTCCTCCAGATCATTGACATACAACATAAAAAGATGCGGTCCCAATATTGACTCTTATGGAACACCACTAGTCACTGCCACACAATCAGAAAAGGCTCCTTTATTTCCACTCTTTGCTTCCTGACAATCAGTCAATGCTCTCTCCATGCTGATATATCTCCTGTAGTACCATGGCATCTTATCTTATTAAGCAGCTTTGTGTGAAGCACCTACTCAAAGGCCTTCTGAAAATCTTAGTACCTAACATCCATCCTCTTGTCTATCTTGCATGTTATTTCATCAAAGAATTCCAACAGAATTGTCAAGCCAAAGTTTTCCCTTAAGGAAATCATACTGACTTTGGCCTATTTCATCATGTGTCTTCTAAACCATATCTTCCCGAAACCACATCCTTAACAATCGATTTCAACGCCTGACTCCACTGTGGTAGGCTAACTGGCCTGCAATTTCTTTTCTTCTGCCTCCCAATGTTCTTAAAGAGTGAAGTGCCACATGCAATCTTCCAATCTTCTGGAACCATGCAAGAATATCAGACGAGAGAAGATCTGTAGATGCTGGAAAATGCTGAAAATTCTGCAGATTGTGTGTGTTGCCATGTCAGAATCTACCGATTCTTTAAAGATCATTACTAATCCTTCCACAGTCTCTTCAGCTACTCTGTCAGAACCCTGGAATGTAATCCAGTTGGTCCAGGTGACTTATCTACCTTCAGAGCTTCTCCCTCGTAATGGCAACTGCACTCACTTCTGGCCCCCGACACTCTTGAACTTCAGGCATACTGCTAGTGCCTTCCAAAGTGAAGATTGATGCAAAATACTTGTTCAGTTCGTCCGCCATTTCCTTGTTCCCCATTACTGCCTCAGAAAACTTTTGGCATCTTCTTTGATATTGTTGACCAGCTTACCTTCATATTTCTACCCACCCCTCCCCTGGCTTTTTAGTAGCTTCCTGTTGGTTTTTAGCTTTCCCAATTCTCTAACTTCCCACCAATTTTTGCCCTCTTACAAGCCCTCTCTTGCTTTTATATTGGCTTTGACTTCCCTCGTCAACCACCTTCAAAATACTTCTTCTTTGGGATGTATCTATCCCGCGCCTTCCAAATTGCTCCCAGAAACTTCAGTCATTGCTACTCTCCATCATCATTGCTAGTGTCCCCTTCCAAATTTGGCCAGCTCCTCTCTCCCTTTACTCCACCATAATACTGATACATAGAACCATAGGACATGCCTTTTGGACACAGAAACAAGCCTTTTGGACCTTCTTGGCTGTGCCAAACCATTTTTCTGCCTAGTCCCACCGACCTGCACCCTCCATACCCCTCTCATCCATGTACCTGTCCAAGTTTTTCTTAAATGTCAAAAGTGAGCCCGCATTTACCACTTCATCTGGCAGCTCATTCCACACTCCCACCACTCTGCGTGAAGAAGCCCGCCCTAATGTTCCCTTTAAACTTTTCCCCCTTCACCTTTAACCTGTGACCTCTGGTATTTTTCTCCCCTCGCCTCGTTGAAAAAGCCTGTTTGCATTCACTCTATCTCTTCCCATCATAATTTTATACACCTCTCAAATGACCCCTCATTCTCCAATGCTCCAGGGAATAAAGTCCTAACCTAGTCAACCTTTCTCTGTAACTCAGTTTCTCAAGTCCCAGCAATATCTTTGTAAACCTCCTCTGCACTCTTTCAACCTTATTAATATCCTTCCTGTAATTGGGTGACCAAAACTGCCCACAATACTCCAAATTCGGTCTCACCAACGTCTTATACAACCTCACCATTACATTCCAATTCTTATACTCAATACTTAGATTAAGAAAGGCCAATGTACCAAAAGCTCTCTTTACGACCCTATCTACTTGTGATGCAACTTTTAGGGAATTATGTATCTGTATTCCCAGATCCCTCTGTTCTACTGCACTCCTCAGTGTCCTACCATTTACTGTGTATGTGCTACCTTGGTTTGACCTTCTGAAGTGCAATACCTCACACTTGTCCGCATTAAACTCCATCTGCCATTTTTCAGCCCATTCCTCCAACTGGTCCAAATCCCTCTGCAAGCTTTGAAAACCTTCCTCACTGTCCACTACACCTCCAATCTTTGTATCATAGGCAAATTTGCTGATCCAATTTGGCACATTATCACCCAGATCATTGGTATAGATGAAAAATAACAATGGACCCAGCACTGATCCCTGTGGCACACCACTAGTCACAGGCCTCCACTCAGAGTAGCAACCCTCCACTACCACTCTCTGGTTTCTTCCATTGAGCCAATGTCTAATCCAGTTTACTACCTCTCCATGTATACCTAGCGACTGAATCTTCCTAACTAACCTCCCATGTGGGACTTTGTCAAAGGCCTTATTGAAGACCATGTATACAACATCCACTGCCTTCCCTTCACCACTTTCCTGGTAACTTCCTCAAAAAACTTTAATAGATTTGTTAAACATGACCTACCACGCACAAGGCTATGCTGACTGTTTCTATCAAGTCCCTGTCTATCCAAATACTTGTAGATCCTATCTCTTAGTATTCCTTCCAATAATTTGCCCACTACCAATGTCAAATTTACCGGCCTATGATTTCCCGGCTTACTTTTTGAGCCTTTTTTAAACAAAGGAACTACATGAGCTTTCCTCCAATCCTCCGGCACCTCACCTGTGGATATCGACATTTTAAATATTTCTGCCAGGACCCCTGCAATTTCAACACTAGTCTCCTGCAAGGTCCGAGGGAATACCCTGTCAGGTCCTGGGGATTTATCTACAGATTTGCCTCAAGACAGCAAGCACCTCCTCCTCCTTAATCTGTATAAGTTCCATGACCTCCCTACTTGTTTGCCTTGTTTCCATAGACTCCATTCCAGTTTCCTTAGTAAATACAGATGCAAAAAACCCACTTAATATCTCTCCCATTTCTTTTGGTTCCATACATAGCCGACCACTCTGATCTTCAAGAAGACCAATTTTATCCCTTACTATCCTTTTGCTCTTAACATACCCGTAGAAGCTCTTAGGATTCTCCTTCACCCTGACTGCCAAAGCAACCTCACGTCTTCTTTTAGCCCTCCTGATTTATTTCTTAAGTATCTTCTTACTCTTTTTATACTCCTCAAACATCTTATTTCCTCCCTGTTGCCTATACATGTCATACATCTCTCTCTTCTCCTTTATCAGAGTTCCAGTATCCCTCGAGAACCAAGGTTCCTTATTCTTATTCATTTTTCCTCTAACCCTGACAGGAACATACAAACTCTGCACTCCCAAAAATTTCTCCTTTGAAGGCCTCTCACTTACCTATCACATCCTTGCCAGAGAACAACCTGTCCCAATCTACGCTTTTTAGATCCTTTCTCATTTTAAAAAATTTGGCCTTTTTCCAGTTTAGAACTTCAACCCGAGGACCAGATGTATCTTTATCCATGATCAAGTTGAAACTAATGACGTTATCATCACTGGAACCGAAGTGTTCCCCTACACACACTTCCGTCACCTGTCCTAACTCGTTTCCTAATAGGAGATCTAATATTGCATCCTCCCCAGTTGGTACATCGATATATTGATTTAGAAAACTTCCCTGAACAAATTTTGCAAACTCTAGCCCATCTAAACCTGTAACAGTATGCAAGTCCCAATCAATGTGTGGAAAATTAAAATCCCCTACAATCACAACTTTCTGTCTCCTGCAGTTGTCTGTTATCTCTCTGCAGATTTGCTCCTCCAATTCTCGCTGACTATTGGGTGGTCTATAATACAGACCTATTAACGTGGTCATACCTTTCCTGTTTCTCAGCTCCACCCATATGGCCTCAGTAGACAAGCCCTCTAATCTGTCCTGCCTGAGCACTGCTGTAATATTTTCCCTGCCTAGCAAAGCCAACCCCCCCCCCCCCCCACCCTTCATCCCTCTGCCTCTATCATGTCTGAAACATCGGAACCCTGGAACATTAAGCTGCCAGTCCTGCCCCTCCTGTAGCCAAGTTTCAATAATGACTATGATGTCATAATTCCATGTGTCAATCCAGGCCCTCAACTCATCTGCCTTTCCCACAATACTCCTCACATTGAAATATACACACCTCAGAAGATTATTACCACCACACACAGCCTTACTATTTGTGACTTTGCATGAACTACTAACATCATTTATTTTTACCCCCGTTCCATTATCTACTCTGGCACTCTGGTTTCCATCCCATGCAAATCTACAAACATAGTTTAAACCCTCCCCAATAACACTAGCAAACCTCCCTGCAAGTATATTGGTCCCCTTGTAGTTCAGGTGTAACCTGTCTCTCTTGTACAGGTCCCACCTGCCCCAGAAGAGGTCCCAATGATCTAGAAATCTGAAGCCCTGCCCCCTCCACCAGTTTCTCAGCCATGTGTTCATCTGCCAGAGCATCCTACTCTTACCCTCACTGGCACATGGCACAGGCAGCAATCTAGAGATTACTACCCTCGAGGTCCTGTTTTTCAACTTCCTACCAAGCTCTCTGTACTCACTCTTCAGGACCTCCTCACTCTTTCTACCTATGTCATTGGTACCGATGTGTACCATGACATCTAGCTGATCACCCTCCCACCTCAGAATGCTGTGCACAGGAATCGGAGACATCCCTGACCCTGGCACCCAGGAGGCAACAAACCGTCTGGGAGTCTCTGTCATGACCACAGGATCTCCTGTCTGTACCCCTGACAATGGAGTCCCCTATCACTACCACTCTCCTCTTCTTCCTCCCTCCCTTCTGCACTGCAGAACCAAGTCAATGCCAGAGATCCAGTTGCCACAGCTTGTCCCAGGTAAGCCAACCCCCCCCCCCCCCACCCAACAGTATCCAAATCGGTGTACCTGTTTTGGAGGGGAATGGCCACAGAGGAACCCTGCACTACCTGCCCTTTCCACTTCCCTTGCCTGACGGTAACCCAATTACCTGTGCCCTGTTTCTTAGGTGTAACTACCTCCCGGAAGCTACTATCTATAAACTGCTCAGTCTCCCAAATGATGTGGAGGTCATCCAGCTCCAACTCCAGTTCCCTAACACGGTCTGTTAGGAACTGCAAACACAAGGAAATCTGCAGATGCTGGAAATTCAAACAACACACACAAAATGCTGGTGGAACGCAGCAGGCCAGGCAGCATCTATAAGGAGCACTGTCGTCGTTTCGGGCTGAGATCCTTCGTCAAGACTGACACCAGCATTTTGTGTGTGCTGTTAGGAGCTGCAGCTGGATGCACTTCTTGCAGCTATCATTGTCAGGGACACCGGAGGTCTCCCTGACTTCCCACATCCTGCAAGAGGAGCACTCCAACATCCTGCCCGATATATTCTCTAGTCTGAACAAAGAAAAACAGAAACTTACCGAAACCTACCCTCGAGACCTCTGCCTGATTGAGCCAAAGCCGTCCCACTTGACGATGGCCGCTGGATATGGCAGTCTTTCTTTTAAACCTTGGCATGCTACGTCATGTGCCTGCGCAGTCTAGCCTCTTTCCCCGAGCTGTTAAAAGAAAAACGACCTCTCCACGATGCCTTCAGTCTTCCTCTCTCAGCCTCTTGCTTCCATTGAAAAGACTGTTGAATGTTTTTCTCTCCCTTTTAAACCCTGGCATGGCACGTCACATCTGACTTCTCCCTCTCAAATTGAAGGGTGAATTCTATCATATTGTGATCATTGTCTCTTAAGGGTTCCTTCATCTTAAGTTTGCTAATCAAATCTGGTTCATTACACAACACCCAATCCAGAATAGCTGATCCTCAAGTGGGCTCAACCAGAAACTGCTCTAGAAAGCCATCTTGAAGGCATTCTACAAATTCTCTCTCTTGGGATCCAGCACCAACCTAATTTTCCCAATCTACCTGCACATTGAAATCCTCCATGACTATCATAATCAACAGACACAAAATGCTGGGGGAATTCAGTAGGCCAGGCAGTATCCTGATACTTATTCTTGCAAGCGGAACAAGTGTTGCATCTGTCCCTGAACCTCCTCCTTTACTGCCACTCAGGGCTCCAAACAGACCTTCCAGGTGAGGCGACACTTCACCTGTTGGGGTCATATACTGTGTCCGGTGCTCCCAGTGTAGCCTCCTGTATATCGGTGAGACCCGACGTAGCTTGGGAGTCTGCTTCGCCAAGCACCTACGCTCCATCCGCCAGAAAAAGCGGGATCACCCGTTTTAATTCCACTTCCCATTTTAAATGTTTATCCATGGCCTTTACTGTCACAATGAGGCCACACTCAGGTTGAAGGAGCAACACTTTGTATTCTGTCTGGATAGCCTCCAACCTAATGACAGGAACATTGATTTCTCGAACTCCTGGTTAACAGCCCCCCCCCCCTTTCACCATTCCCCATCTGCTTTTCCCTCTTTCACCTCGTCTCCTTGCCTGCCCATCGCCTCCCTCCGGTGCTCCTCCTCCCTTTCTTTCTTCCATTGCCTTCTGTCCTTTCCTATCAGATTCCCCCTTCTCCGGCTCTGTATCTCTTTAACCAGTTCTTTACTTCACCCCAGCCCCTCCCAGTTTAACCTCTCCCCATTTTTTAGCTCTACTCATCTCTTCCACAGATGCTGCCTGGCCTGCTGAGTTCCTCCAGCATTTTGTGTGTGTTGCTTGGATTTCTTATATCTGCAGATTTTCTCACTTGTGACTATCATAATACTGCATTTTGACATGCCTTTGCTATCTTGCATTGTAATTCGTAGCACACACCTGGCTACTGTTCAGAGGCCTGTGTACAATTCTCATCAGGGTTTTCTTTTACCCTTGCAGTTTCTTAGATCTACCCATGATATTACATCTTCCAATCCTATGTCACCTCCAAGGACTTGATTTCAATTTTTGCCAAGAGCCACACCACCCTGCTTGTCCTGTAGATACAAGGTGCATCCCTGGATATTAAGCTCCCAACTATAATCTTCTTTCAGCCACAACTCAGTGATACCCATAACGTGATACCTGCCAGTCTTTAACTGTTACAAGATCATCTACATTATTGTACGCATTTAAAGAACACCTTTAGTTCTGAATACATTACACTTTTCATTTTTTCCCTCCCTTTTTACACTGCAACTCATCCTAACTTTGTCTGATCAGCTGCCTGTTCTTCCCGACAGTCTTACTACACATTGTCTCTTCTTGTAATCACACTGGTTCTCATCCCTCTGCCCCCCGCAAAATTAGCTTAAACCTTCCCCAACCCTCTAGAAAACTTGCCTGCAAGGATATCAGTTCCCCTTGGCACATTTAACTTTTAATGTACACCTGACAAATCAGGTATCTTATCTTTATTCTGCTGTTCTTTTCCTTTGTACTACATCTATGTACTGATGTGATGAAGTGATGTATTTCGATGGCTCAACAGCTTTTCACTGTCTCAGTCCATGTGCCCATAATAAACCAATTTATTTCCACCCAAGTTCTTAGGCAGGACTGCAAGACATTTGTTATAACAAAATCTTGAGACACGCAAAAAATTGATTCTTTCCTCTTTATTAATAATGTAATGAGAAGATTAATAATGTATTAATCTGAATAAATAAGTGGAATAAAACCATGTACAGGAGACACCGAGGGTCATAAGGGAGAAAAGATTAGAACAGCAAAATCCAAAAAAAGCTTTTAAACTCAACCAGTCTCTGTCTCTACTATGCATGGGCATCCAACAGTCCCACTGTCCATCCAAGGGAGAATACTATAGACACACTCTCACTTTCAAGTGTAAACTCTCCAGGCTTGAGATACAAATTAAAAAGAGGTGGTTCTGCGGTGGAGTAGTAATACTAGACTCACTAATCGCAAGGCAAGGTGGTTGGCAGGGTGTCCTCTGGATTGTCACAGCCTCCAAGTCCATAGATCACTCAAAGCTGATAGGGTGAGTAAGAAGGAGTATTGTGTGTTGGTCTTCATTAGTTGGGGGATTGAGTTCACAAGCATGAGGTAATGTTGCAGCTCTATGACACCCTGGTTCGACCACACTTGAAGTACTGTGTTCAGTTCTGGTCACCTCATTACAGGATGGATGTGACAGCTTTATAGAGGGTGCACAGGAGATTTACCAGGATGCTGCCCGGATCACAGAGCATGTCTTATGAGGATAGGTTGAGGAAGCTCGGGCTTTTCCCTTCGAAGGGAAGGATGAGAGGTGACTTAATAGAAGTGTACAGGATGATGAGGCACTGATAGTGATAGTGAACACCAGCAGTGGCTAATCCAAGACAGCACAACTTTTAAGGTGATTGTAAGAAATTAAAGGGTAAATATTAGAGGTAGTTGTTGTTTTTAAAAAATATATCTATATATTTTTTACAGAGTGGTGAATGTGTAGAGGCAGATATACATTAGGGACATTTAAGACTCTTAGGCAAATAGATGGAAGAAAAATGGAGGGAGCAGTTCGATTGATCTTGGAGTAGGTTAAAAGGTCAACATAACTCATGGGTCCAGATAAGTAACGTAGATAGCGTAGACAGGAAAAAGACCCTCTCCCCCAGGGCAGAAATGGCTGATGCAAGAGGAAGGGCCTGTACCAGAACTCCAGAACTAAAATACCTATTCTCATCATGCTGGCAAATCCCAATCTTATTCCTGAACCATCAGTAGGTCAGGCAGCAGCCACGGTTACTGTTTTGGGATGATTTCCTTTTATCAGAACATTGTACTATCTCTCTCCACAGATGCTGCCTGATCCACCAAGTATTTCCAGCATTTGCTGTTGCGATTTCAGATCTTTGACTTATGTAGTTTTGTTTTACGCTTGATAAATAAATCTGTAAATTCTTAAATTTGTAATGTGGTCAATGTAAGTGTTGTGCAAATTAGAGAGAGATATGAAGAGATCGAGCAATAGCGGAGGTGGCTTAAAGGTCATTTAGAAGAAACAGGTCTGTACCAAGAGCAGGGAAGCGTTTGGATTGCATGACGCAAGTCGCTGTTGCAGAGACAGGCAGATGGAAGTTGTGTGGATGTCATGACAAGGTAAGGGTCAACAATGTCCAGGCAAGCATAGTCAGACTGTGTGCAGTCAACCCAGGTGATAAAGAGCATAGTTCCCCTTTGCAAAGCGGGAGTCCATTTAGCATTCCAAGACAAAGATGTAAACAAAGGATTCTCAGGTGACACTTACTTTACTAATTCTGAAGTATTACTGGCCTTCAATAATTATTGGCTTTTTTACTATATGTTTACTGTAACTTGTGTGCTGTATGTGCCTTGTGCTGTGTATGACTGTAGGTGCTGTGTTTTGCCCAGAATAATACTGTTTTGTTTGGTTGTATTTATAGGCTTTCATCTACAGTTGAATGACAAGCAAGTAGATTCTATTGGCTATTAAAACCTGTACTACTGTAGTGTGACTGGTGATTAATTATGCAAAGAAGGAATTTGAACATTCACAAGGTTACCAATTGGTCAACATCAATATCCAACTAGTCAATTTCTGTATAAAAATGGCATTTCTTTGTTCTAACTTTAGAACAGTGTGGTGACTGGCTGTTCTCCTTCTGCAAAGGTGAACAGTGTGACAGAGGAATGAGTGCAGGTTTTCAGGGTCCCGTTAACTGGCGATGACATTTAGAGTAGAGCTTGGGTGCAGGATGACAAATGATGAGATAACTTGAGTCAGGACAGAAGGATCAATGACTTCAGGAGGAAGAGCAGAAACAGGTGTCTGGTCAAGGAAGCAAAGTGGGTCACCCGAGTCAAGTCAGAAGGACAAGAATCGCTGACTGTAAGGGGAATAGCGGAAACTAGTGTCTAGTAAAGGAAGCAAAGTGCCATTTGCCAGGGTATTAGAAACAGCCCCGGCAAGATCCAATACGAAGATGTAATGAGTTTGTGAAATCTGCATGTAATCATTGGAACGTGAACTACTGGATTGTGCAGTGTCTCTGTGTATATTAATAACAGGGCCCAAATAAACGGACTTGGTCGAGAAACACCACTATTGTATGAAAGTATTTGTATGCTGTCCTGATTTAAGTTGTACTTCAGAAACAGGTTCACAGAGAGGGTTTAAGCACAGAAAGTCTGCTGACAAAATTTACCAGCAAGGGATTATGTGCACTGTTCTGCCCTGAATCATAATTAAGAGGCAGATACATTGTGAGGGTTTAAACATAGATGTTTCCTTGACAATGTTTACCAGCAAGATCAAAATGGAGGGGGAGATGGCCCGTAAGTCCCAGTTCAGTCCTGTGAACTTCAGAACTGACAGCTACCAAAAATCCCAGTGCTGGGGATGTTAGAGGAAAGGTGGTGAGTGAGAAGGGACCCTGCTGGTGCTGGTGGAAGGAAGTGACACCAGCGACTAGTGCAGACTCCAGAGGTGGAGCACTCATCTCGACAGTGCGTGGCGCTATCCAAAGAGGAAAGTGAGAGAAAGCGGACACTGTCAGGCCAATTTAGGGCACTCAGTCTAGCATTACTCCTGGGCACCGGCCCTGAATTACAGCCGTCTTACCACAGCAGCTGTGACACTCTATCAGAGTGGATTCATTTAACTGGTCACTGGGTGCACCAAAATTGCATCACCACCTCAACAAAACACAACCATTTCCTCTCTGCTGCTATGACCAATACCGCTTCACATTAAAACTATATATATCACACATATATATATGTACAATTTTCATAAAAAGTTACTTAAAATGTCCCCATTTCCTATTTCCCTCCCACCCGACCAATACTTATTTACAAAACAGCCTGAAAAGAAAAAGTGAATTACAATGATTTTTTTTTTAAAAAGGATTAAAGAAAGACTGGGTCAATCAACTTCTGGGCTATTCACGAGTTCAAAACAGATCTATGTTACAACATAAAAAAAATAACACACATACATATACATATACACACACCCAAGGGAAACACTGTTGAACTGCAAACATATGAAAACTCTCAAGGCTGGTATAGAAGTGAACATGCCACCTATGCAGAAGTACATTTTGTGATAAAAACTATTAAACAGCATCTGTATAGCACGAAGGTTGAAACAAAACCCAGCGACCTGGCTTTGGAATCCCTCAGTTCCAAGGTGCACGGCCTCATTTCAGAATCAGCTTTAATATTGCTGGTATCTGCGGCAGCAGTACAATTCAATACATAATAAAAACTATAAATTACATTTTGCACTATGTCTTATATAGTGCAAAAATAGAGGGAAAAATAGTGAGTGTTCATGGATTCATTACCCATCCAGAAATCTGATGGCACAGGGGAAGAAGCTGTATCTGAAACATTGAGTGTGTCTTCAGGTTCCTGTATCTCCTTGATGGTAGCAATGAGAAGAGAACATGCCCTGGGTCATAATGATGGATGTCACCTTTTCGAGCCCACGATGGAGCAGGCTGTTTCTGTGTGATTTGGTGGTGCAGTAGCTAAACCACTGGACCGGAAAGCAGAATTCTGACCTACTCACCTAGAGACGCCAGATGAAACCCCTCCAGCACACCTGGGGAATTTAATTCAATTCACCTGATGAAATGTAGCAAAACTCCAATACTCTGAAATGCTTGGGAATTTGGTGGTGTTGGATCAACAAAGTTTTGGTCCAATTATTTTTAAGATAAAGGATGTTGCACTTCTCATTACCTCCTTTAAAGAGGTGGTATAGGAGCCTGAGAATAGTTTAAAAGAAGCTTCATCGCCCTCCACCATTAGATTTCTGAAAGGACAATTAACTCATGAACACAATGTCATTATTTTGCTCTTTTTATTGAATATGAATACATATATCTTATTGCGACATTTAGGGTCCGGATGAAAAATCTTGGCATGAGATATCAACTGTTTATTCCCCACCAAAGATGCTGCCTGACCTGCTGAATTTCTCTGGTATCTTGTCTATTACTCTGGATTTCCTGTATCTGCAGAATCTTGTGTTAAAAAAATATTTTAAACTTGTGTATTGATTGATCCGTACTGCTGTCGCAAAACAACAAATTTTACAACATGTCAATGATAATAAACCTGATTCCGATTCACAGTAAACAAAATTTCTATTGTAACAAGGCCTCAAAGTCTGAAGAGTGTGGGAAACCAAACTAGGTGAGTTTCTGGCTTCAGTAAGCCAGATAGCAAATCATCTGCACAAGTTGGTGAGTGGATTTTTGGCACTTCAATGCAAATTTGGTATTTCAGGAACTGTGAAAAGCTGATCAAGGAAGGGAGATCTTTGAGCCCCAAATGAATACAGATGTGGCCAATCTTAGGTGCCAGCAGGGAGTGACAATAAATGCTGGCATTCACATATGGTGAAGAATTAGGAAGCAAATCATAATGTTTGAGAATTTGGTAAGTCTTAACCCCCTTCCACCCTGTCAAACAAAAGGGTCACACGAAGTGCTGGAAGAACTCAGCAGGCCAGCCAGCAACCATAAATGGTGACTGTCCATTGACGCTGCCTGACTCAGAGTTCTGCCAGTATCTTGTGTGTGTTGCTCAGCAACTGCAGAATCTCGTGTTTAAAATAACTTCTTTCAATTCTGTGCAAGATTCACAGGCACCCACACCATCTTGTCTTCAGTGCAGCAGGAGCTGGGGAGTTGTTTCATGCGGCCTGCCTGAACTGCAAATTATCTGTGAAGGTGGGGAGTTGTGGTAAAGATGTACTGGTGCCAGCAGCGTATTATCCTACACTTGCAGCTACCTGAGGGAATCCTGGCATAACCTACAGATCCTTATGGCTCATGAGAACCCTTCAGCCAGTTATAGATGTGAGCTCAACCGGAAAAGCACAGGACTATCTCTGAACGCAAATACATCAACGTGGGGCGGCAGTGTTTACCACTCACCCCTCGAGTGGGGGGGGGGGGGGGCAATGGATGTTGTTGAGTGGTCACAAGTTTGGGATCTGACCGGGTGTCTTACAGTGAACCACCAACGTGCTTGGCAGGGGTTAGTCACTGCTGCAACTCCCTCCTTTCCTTCTGCAATAAGAGGCACAGATCGAGGGAATAGCCAGATCTTTTTTCCAGGGCAGAAACTGCTAATACCAGGGAGCATAGTTTTAACATAACTGGAGGAAAGTACAGGAGGGAAGTCAGAGGTAAGATTTTTTAAAATTTAAATACACAGAATGGGTGTATGGAATGCCCTGCCAGGGGAGGCGGTAGAGGCAGAAACATCAGGGCATTTAAGAGACTCTAAGATAGGCACAGAATTGACAGAAAAGTGGAGGGGCTCATGGGAGAGAAGGGTTAGATTTATCTTGGAGGAGGTTATTAATGGTGTGCCGAAGGCCTGTAGTGTGCTCTCATTCTGTGTTCCTGCCTGTCCAAGTGAGTGTCTGGGTGCAACTGGCATCAGAACTTCAGCGGGCTGCTATTGTGCATCCTGTGGATGTTATACACAGAGGAGAGCTGAGTGGACCCTGTCCAACACCCACCATACAAGGCCCTCCAGCCCTTTGAATCTGTGCTAATTCACTTGCACTGAGCCCATTTTATTCCCACCCCCAAACCGAGATTTTATCGTAACTCTCACACTTGGGTTCCAATTGGCCTGGGATGTGACAGGAAACTGGAGTACTGGCATGGTGGGGGGTGGGGAGGGAGGAGAGAAAAGAGAAAAGAGAGGGGAGGGAGAGAAAAAGAAAGAAAAAGAGAAAAAGAACTCCACAGGCAGAAGTCAGGATCGAACCTGGGTCCTTGGTGGTGAGGTTCTACCTACTGTACCACCGTTATGCGCCCCCTGCCCACAGCTCACTTGTGGGGCTGCCGGGGGGGAGGGGTGGTCTGGGGAGCAGTGAGACAGTGGAGCATGTCTCCATCGAGCTTTAACAGATGGAACTCAAACCTGCTGGTGTAGAGTGTGAGGACCCCTTGTAAATACCTCTGGGCCTTCCATGCTTCTAGAGTCCTGGGGCAAAAGTGGACAATAAAACCGAGTCATACAGCACAGAAACAGGCCCTTTGGGCCATCTAGTCCATTGCCTGCACCTTGATATCCCTTTCATCCATTTCTTTTAAATGTTGAAATTGAACCCACATCCATTACTCTACTGACAGTTCATCCCACACTCTCACCACCCTATGAGTGAAGAGGACCCCACTCATGTTGCCCTTAAACATTTCACTTTCACCCTTTAACCCATGACCTCTGGTTGTAGTCTCAGACAACTTCAGTGGAACAAGCCTGTTTGTATTTACATAGGAGCAGAAATAGGCCATTTAGCCCAGTGAGTTGACTGCCCTCAACAGTGGCTAAGCAAACTCTCACCCACTGCAACGACTGGAGATTAAGGAGGCATGGAGCAAATGGCACCGGCCATTGGGCTGAAGATGGAGGGAGAGATTCACCATCTCCATGTAACCGTGGGCAGAGACAGACCCCCCGACTTCTCCCAAGATGTTTCTCCCTGTTCAGAGTGAGAAGTCCACAAAAGCACAAAGGGGAGCAGTTATGACAGCTCAACACTGACGACAGATCGCCCAGAGTGCAGGGCAGGTAGAATTTTACCGCGGTACTTCCGAGCACACAGTTATGCACACGCGCACACAACACTTTCGTTGAGATGGGCAGAGAGTGGGCGTGCTGAACGAGAAGACGACAAAACACACGAGACTGACTTTCCCCTCTGGTTGTTTGGGGCTACTCCGAGAACGGTGGGAACATGGGGAGCTCGGAGAACTCGTCGCTGTTGTAAGTGGTGCCTTGTTCTTCGTAGATGGACAGCATATCCTGCGGGGTGAAACGGAAAACACATTATTAAAACATGCAAGGAGAGGTTGGGCAGGGGTGTCTGGATTTCCAGCATTTGCAAAATTCTTTAACACAGATTCCACAGATGCTGGAAATCCTAAATGCTTGAGGAATTCAGCAAGTCACGCAGCATCTATGGAGAGGGATAAACTGTCAACATATTGGGCTGAGACAGTTCATCCAAACTGGAAAGGAAGGAGGCAGAATCCAGAATAAGGTGGTGCGGGGAGGGGAAGGGAAGGAATACAAGCTGGCAGGTGACAGGTGGGAAAGACAAGAGGCTCTGGTAGCGAGTCTGAGTGAGCAGATGGTCCAAAAGTTGGAGGGCAGTAAAGATCATAGAGGGTGAGCGATAAGATAGGGTCTCACCAAACTCTCACCAAAGATAAGGGTAGGCATACCTTCTCCTGTAGGGGACTGAAGGCTGATCTTATTGAGGTCTACAAAATCATTGAGGGGGTAGAGATAGGAAGAACACACTTTCTGCCTCCAAGGCTGGGGAATCAAGAATTATAGAGCATCAGTTTAAGGTGAGAGGGAGAGATTTAACAGGGCAACTTATTCATTGCGACAACTCGAGGTTGATACTCATGTGGAGTAAGTGATTGAGGCAAGAGTGATAAACAGACGTTGGATTGTATAGGGTGTCCAGGGACGGTTAACACCTCTGGTGAAGTGACTTGTTGTGCCCATTTGGGGCAGCTCACTCACATTTGGTTCCCACCGGCCACACAGCTCTCACCTGTTGCTCCAAGTATCTGTTTGCATGCGACTGCAGCCACATCCCAGTACACTGCCTCGACAATCGGGCTAAACCAGGTGAGGGTAGCCGGCCGGCCTCATACCCCAGTGAGATAGGGATCTGCCTGTCCTAGCATGCAACGTCTACACCGGTGGTCTGGGTGGATGAGATCCAACAGGTGAAGGACTTGACAAGGCACAGCAGTCATGGTCATCCAATGAAGACCTCAGTTTGTGATGGCTACTTGTACCATTGGAAATAGACTTCTGAGGTTGAGAGAGTGGAGATGTCCCAGTGCAATGGCTTTTCCACTTTAAAAACTGTACCACACAGGTTCCCCATCATTGTCGAATACCATAGGCAACCACCAAAAGACAAATGGATATGTATATAGACAAAGATTTAGGGGGCATGAGTTAAACACAGGCAAATGGAACTAGCTCGGATGGGCACCTTGGAAGGCACGGACCAGTTGGGCTGAAGGGCCTGTAACCCAGTTGTATGGGCCCTATGTCTAAAATGAGCTACAGGATCAGACCAACACACACAAAATGCTGGAGGAACTCAGCAGGCCAGGCAACGTCTATGGAAAATAATTGAGTCGACGTTTTGGGCCGAGACCCTTCGGCAGACTTGTCACTCAGCCCAACTCCGCTGCCTCACAGGATTTTCTTGATTGAAATGCTGGGAATTAGGTCAGAAAAGTGGAGCGGATGATTCCTATAGTGGAGGAGTCCAAGACCAGCCTCAGAATACAAGGATGTCCCTTTGGCACAGAGACTAGGAGGAACTTGTTTAGCTAGAGGGTGGTGAATCTGTGCAATTCATTGTCACAGGTGACAGTGGAGGCCAAGTCATTGGGTACATTTAAAGCTGAGGCTGATAGGTTTCTTGATTAGCAAGGGCGTCAAAGGTTACAGGGAGAAGACAGGAATAAAAATCAGATATGATGGAATGACAGAGCAGACTAAAAGGAGGAGAATTAGATCACACAGCCCAATGTCATATAGTCTTATGGTCTAAGCTAACTTCCAAGATTTTGAGAAATGGTTTTAACATTAAGTGTCTTTAGGACATAATAGAGGTATACAAAAATCACGAGGTACCCAACAGTCACAGAAGCGTATGAAACTTTAAACCTCCTGACGTGTCTAAAGCTCTCAGGAAAGGCCGTGATGGTGGGGGGTGTAGAAAGGGATTCAGAGCGGATTTGAGGAAGAATTTTGTTTCCAACCAGAGTGCAGCTGGAATCTGGAATGTACTGACTGAGTAGGGGGGTGGAGGCAAAGAGTCTCTCATGATTTAAATATCTGGACGAGCACTTGAATCGGTAAGGAAGAGAAGGCTGTCGTTGGATTTGACTGTTAGTCATTTTCTTTGTAGTTTAACAATTAATTGTCTGCTTGTATCTTAAGTTCTGATAAGCATTCAGTGGTCCAGCATGTCCCCTAGTGGTTACATTTGTATGATTCTGGAAAGTTCTAGTTGTTTCTCTTGGCATTACTTTATTTGAACAGCTGCTTTCTGATCAACTCAACTGCGAATCTGAATGGAATTTTTCTCAGCTTTGTAGTTAAAAAGAGCTGCTCCATATTGGGTGCCAATTGTCTTTGTCTTACTCTCTTCACTTAGATGACCTCTATAATGTTCTTCAACTCTTTGTTCTATCAACACTTAGTACAGCGATTGTCAGAGTACTTCAAAGTAAGTCTTTAGTTATAGAATAAGTCTGTAGGTTAAAGAATCAGTGCAGAGTGGGTGAAGTTATCCACGATGGTTCAGGAACCTTATAGCTGTAGGTTAATAACTGTTTCAGAACTTGGAGGCGTGAGATTCAAGGCTCCTGCCCAATGGTGGTAGCAAGAAAAGGTCATGGCCTGAATGGAGTTTGTCTGCCTGACTGGAACACTTCAATTTAATCTCTGCCTAACCTTCTCTGTAGGATTGGAACACCTCGATTAAATCTCTGGTTAACCTTTTGTGCAGGATTGGACACCTCGATTAAATCTCTGGTTAACCTTCTGTGCAGGATTGGACACCTCGATTAAATCTCTGGTTAACCTTCTGTGCAGGATTGGACACCTCGATTAAATCTCTGGTTAACCTTTTGTGCAGGATTGGACACCTCGATTAAATCTCTGGTTAACCTTCTGTGCAGGATTGGACACCTCGATTAAATCTCTGGTTAACCTTCTGTGCAGGACTGAACACCACGATTAAATCTCCGCTTAAGCTTCTCTGCGGGATTTGAAAGCCTCGATCAGATCCCCATAACTTTCTCTGCAGGATAAGAACGTGCCAATTAAATCTCTGCAGGATTGGAATGCCTCGATTAAATCTCTGCTTAAACTTCTCTGGCGGTTGGAAAGCCTTGATTAGATCCCCTCTTACCCTTCTCTGGGGGATTGGAACACCTTGGTTAAATCTCCTTTCAACTTGCCCTGCTTTAAGGATATGTTTAGGAAAGGAGAGGGGCAGAGGTCAGGTAACTGAACCACACTCAGCTTGACTACATACCTGAAAGACCTCGGGCTGGCTCTGCGTCTGGTGCTGATCCGCAGACGTCTGCGCGTGATGCTGCCCCTGCCACTGTGGCCACACAGAGGCTCCCTCTGCAGGTCGGCTCTGGAACTGCGTGCTTGTCTGTCCCGTCTCTGCTGTAAGAAAAAGCTGACTCTTAATTAAGGCTTTTATTTGTACAGAACCAGTCATGGCCTGAAGAAACTCCAAATGAAATGCATCAAGATAAAAAATTTATTCAATTACAAACATCACTGGAAATACTGGCATTTTGTTTAATCTATTTATTTTAGAGATACAGCATGGCAACAGGCCCTCTTGGCCCAAAGAGCCCATGTGACCCAATACACCCAAGTGGCCAATTAACATACAGTCGGCCCTCCTTATCCGTGGGTTCCGCATCCGCAGATTCAACCAACTGCGGATCGGGAAAACCCAGAAGTTCTCTCTCCAGCACTCGTTGTTTGAGCATGTACAGACTATTTATTTCTCGTAATTATTCCCTAAACAATACAGTATACCAACTATTTACATAGCATTTATATTGTATTATGTGGCAACCCATTTCCTGGCACATCCGAACCGGCTCACAATTAGCCAGCTTTCCGGCTAAGGGAGATAGCCTACGGGGGTTTGCGAGCACAGAGCTTTGGAGCCTCTGCGCCACGGGGGGCAGGTTGAGGGAGGCTTAAAAGTGAGGCTGAGGATTTCGAATAAAGTTTTTCCTTCGACTGCAGTTACTGACTCCGTGTCGTAATTTTAGCGCTGCATGTAGCACACCGCTACAATTGGTGACCCCGATGGTCCAAACGATTTTTGGACCAGAAATGACCGACGCCGCCTCTGTTCATGCGGTTTCGTTGAAACTGCCGGGTTTCTGGACACTGCGACCGAACCTACGGTTCCAGCAAGCCGAAGCCCAATTCCACGTTCGCCAGATCACCTCAGAAGACACCCACTACTACTACGTGGTGAGCTCCCTCGACCAGGACACAGCGGCCCAGGTCGCGGAGTTCATACAGTCGCCCCCGGCAGACGGCAAGTACACGGAATTCAAAGCCCTGCTCCTCAGGCGCAAGCACTGCACCTGGATGGCTTGGGCGACAGACCTCCTTCGGCTTTAATGAATGAGATGTTGTCTCTGGCTGACGGACACACACCCTGCCTCATGTTTGAGCAGGCATTCCTGGAGCAGCTGCCCGAGGACATACGCCTGCTGCTGTCCGACGCGGATTTCAGTGACCCCCGGAAGGTGGCAGCCCGGGCGGACTTGCTGTGGAACGCCAAAAAGGTGAGCGGGGCGTCCATCGCACAGATCTCCCAGCCACGCTCCCAGCAGCAAACCAGTCCAGGCCCGGCCGCAAAGCCTGCCAACCCCCGGCCCAATGAACACTGGTGCTTCTACCACCAGCGGTGGGGCTCAGAAGCCCGCCGTTGTTGTCCGCCCTGCAAGTTCCTGGGAAACGCCAGGGCCAGCCGCCGCTGGTGGCTACGGCGGCTGGCCATCGGGATAGCCTCCTGTATGTGTGGGATAGAAGGTCGGGATGCCGATTTTTGGTCGACACTGGTGCCGAGATCAGCGTTTTACCTCCGACGAGTTACGACACCCGCAGCAGGGCACCGGGGCCCCCCCGAGGGTCGAGAACGGCAGCACAGTAAGGACCTATGGCACCCGTCAGGTGCAGCTACAGTTCGGCTCCAGCCAGTTCACGTGGGACTTTACACTGGCCGCTGTAGCCCAACCGCTTCAGGCTGCGGATTTTTTGCGGGCTCACAGCCTACTGGTCGACCTGCCCAGGAAGAGACTGGTTCACGCCGAGACCTTTCAGACGTTCTCCCTGGGTGCAGCCCAGTTGCCAGCCCCTCACCTCGGCTCCATCACGCTGTCCGACAACGACTTCACCAGGGTCCTGGCCGATTTCCCATCGGTTCTGGCACCACAATTCACAGCGGCCATGCCCCGACACGGCGTACAGCACCACATCCCGACCCAGGGACCACCCCTCCACGCCCGCGCTCGGCTGTATGCAGTGTTATTTCACTTTAAATGTCAAACGGGTTTTGTGGCTCCCAGTGTTTTCTTTTCTGTGGGAAATGGGTCCATATTGGCTCTTTCAGTGGTAAACGTTGCCGACCCCTGTACTAGATGACGAGGCATAGATCAAGTGGACAGCTAGAGACCTTTTCCCAGGGCGGAAATAGCTAATATGAGTCAGCGTCATTTTAAGGAAACTACAGAGGAGATGTCACAGGTAGGATTTTAGACAGTGGTGGTAAGGTGGAATGGCCTGCCAGAGGTGACAGTGGAGGCAAGTTATTAGGTCCATTTCAGAAGTTCACATGGATGATAGAAAAATGATGGGCAGGGTTAGATTGATGTTGGAGTAGGCTAAAAGGTCTGCACAACATAATGGGCTGAAGGGCCTGTACTGTGCTGTAATGTTCCATGTTCCACATCTTTGGAGTGTAGGAGTAAACCATATCAGCTAGAGGAGATGATCTGGGGGAATCATGTCACAAGGAGAATGTATAAACTCCTTACAGATAGCGGTAGGAATTTAACCCCAATTACCGAAATATCCACTGTATCTCATCACATGTAATAACAATAAACACTCATCCGAGGCATGACTGTGCAAGCGCGCTGACGTCAGCCAGTTAGAACAACGAGAAGAGTTTAAAAGCAGCCACCTTATTTATATAGCAGGTGTCCGAGTAGAGGGAGACAGAGTAGGAGCGCTTTGGTTCAATGGTGCTTCGGCGATAATGGGTCGAGGCGAGGTAGGCTGCCTGTGTAGAATACAGACAGGAAGGATGTGTGTGAGGCCCGCGTTCTGTGCTCAGTGTCAGATGTGGGAAGTCTGAGAGACTTCCAGCCTCCCGGACGGCCACATCTGCGCCAGGTGCGTTGAGCTGCAGCTTCTTAGTTCCCGGGTTAGGGTACTAAGTTCCAGGGTTAACAGGAGATGCAGCTCGATGCAGTTCGTCTGGTCAGGGAAAGTGAGGAGGTGATAGATAGAAGCTACTGGCAGGTAGTCCCAACGGGGCCTCGGGAGACAGATAAGTGGGTGACAGTCAGGAGAGGGAAGGGCAGGAGTCAGATACTAGAGAGTAGCCCAGTGGCTGTACCCCTTGACAATAAGTACTCCTGTTTGAGTACTGTTGGGGGGGGGGGGGTGGGGGACAACTTACCTGGGGGAAGCAGCAGTGGCTGTGCCTCTGGCACAGAGTCTGGCCCAGTAGCTCAAAAGGGTAGAGAAAGGAAGAGGATGACAGCAGTGATAGGGGACTCCGTAGTTGGGGGTCGGACAGATGACTCTGTGGAGGCAGGAAAGAAATATGGATGGTAGTTTGCCACCCAGGTGCCAAGACCAAGATGTTTCAGATCGTGTCCTCGATATCCTGATGTGGAAATGAGAACAGCCAGAGATCGTGGTACATATTGCTACCAACGACATAGGTAGGAAAAGGGAGTAGGTCCTGAAAACAGACTACAGCGAGTTAGGAAGGAAGTTGAGAAGCAGGACCACAAAGGTAGTAATCTTGGCACTACTGCCTGTGCCACGTGACAATGAGTATAAGAATAGAATGAGGTGGAGGATAAATGCGTGGCTGAGGGATTGGAGTGGGGGAAAGGATTCAGATTTCTGGATTATTGGGACCTCTTTTGGGACAGGTGTGACATGTACAAACAGGACAGGTTGCACTTGAATCCCAGGGGGACGAATATACTGACGGGGAGGGTTGCTTAGGCTATTGGGGAGAGTTCAAACTAGAATCGCTGGGGGATGGGAACTGCATTGAAGAGACCGAGGAAGAGGCAGTTGGCTTACAAATAGAGAAATCTGGGAGACAGTGCGAGAAGGCGAATAGGCTGGTGATAGAGAAGGGACACGCTCAGATCGATGGTTTGAGATATGCCTATTTTAATGCAAGGAGTATTATGAACAAAGTGGATGAGCTTGGAGCGTGGATTAGTACTTCGAGCTATGGTGTTGTGGCTATTACAGAGACTTGGATGGCTCGGGGACAGGAATGGTTACTTCAAGTGCCGGGTTTAGATGTTTCAGAAAGGACAGGGACGGAGGGGCAAATGAGGTGGGAGCACTATCTTGGCACTGTTGATCCAAGATAGTGTCACAGCTGCAGAAAAAGAGGAAGTCATGGGAGGATTGTGGGTGGAAGTTAGGAACAGGAAGTGGTCAATAACTCTACTGGATGTTTTTATAGACCACCCAATAGTAACAGGGACATCGAGGAGCAAATAGGGAGACAGATTCTAAAACGTGTAATAATAACAGGGCTGTTGTGGTGGGAGATTTCAATTTCCCAAATATTGATTGGCATCTCCCTAGAGTGAGGGGTTTAAATGGGGTGGAGTTCGTTAGGTGTGTTCAGGAAGGTTTCTTGACACAATATGTAGATAAGTCTACAAGAGGAGAGGCTGTACTTGATGTTGTATTGAGAAATGAACCTGGTCAGGTGTCAGATCTCTCAGTGGGAGAGCATTTTGGAGATAGTGATCACAATTCTATCTCCTTTATGATAGCTTTGGAGAGAGATAGGAACAGACAAGTTAGGAAAACATTTAACTGGAGTAAGGGGAAATATGAGTATCAGGCAGGAAACTGGAAGCATAAATTGGAAACAGATGTTCTCATGGAAACGTACTGAAGAAATATGGCAAATGTCAAGAGGATATTTGCGTGGAGTTCTGTATAGGTACTCAATGAGACAGGGAAAGGATGGTAGGGTACAGGAACCGTGGTGTACAAAGGCTGTTGTAAATCTAGTCAAGAATAAAAGGAGAGCTTATGAAAGGTTCAAAAAACTAGGTAATGATAAAGATTCAGAGGATTATAAGGCTAGCAGGAAGGAGCTTAAGAATGAAAGTAGAGCAAGAAGGGGCCATGAGAAAGCTTTGGTGGACAGGATTAAGGAAAACCCCAAGGCATTCTACAAGTACGTGAAGAGTAAGAGAATAAAACATGAGAGAATAGAATGTGTGTCTGGAACTAGAGGAGATAGAAGAGATACTTAATGAATATTTTGCTTCAGTATTTACTACAGGAAAGGATCTTGGCGATTATAGGGATGACTTACAGTGAACTGAAAAGCTTGAGCATGTAGGCATTAAGAAAGAGGATGTGCTGGATCTTTTGGAAAGCATCAAGTTGGATAAGTCACTGGGACCGGATGAGTTGTACCCCAGGCTACAGTGAGAGGCGAGGGAGGAGATTGCTGAGCCTCTGGTGATGATCCTTGCATCATCAATGGGGACGGGAGAGGTTCTGCTGGATTGGAGGGTTGAGGATGTTGTTCCCTTATTCAAGAAAGGGAGTAGAGATAGCCCAGGAAATTATAGACCAGTGAGTCTTACCTCAGTGGTTGGTAATTTGATGGAGAAGATCCCGCGAGGCAGGATTTATGAACATTTGGAGAGGTATATGATTAGGAGTAGTCAGCATAGCTTTGTTAAGGGCAGGTCGTGTCTTACGAGCCTGATTGAATTTTTTGAAGATGTGACTAAACACATTGATGAAGGTAGAACAGTAGATGTAGTGTATATGGATTTCAGCAAGGCATTTGACAAAGTACCCCATGCAAGGCTTATTGAGAAAGTAAGGAGGCATGGGATCCAAGGGGACATTGCTTTGTGGATCCAGAACTGGCTTGCCCACAGAAGGCAAAGAGTGATTGTAGACGGGTCATATTCTGCACGGAGGTTGGTCACCAGTGGAGTGCCTCAGGGATCTGTTCTGGGACCCTTACTCTTTGTAATTTCTATAAATGACCTGGATGAGGAAGTGGAGGGATGGGTTAGTAAATTTGCTGATGACACAAAGGTTGGAGGTGTTGTGGATAGTGTGGAGAGCTGACAGAGGTTACAGCAGGACAATGATAGGATGCAAAAATGGGCTGAGAAGTGGCAGATGGAGTTCAACCCAGATAAGTGTGAGGTGGTTCATTTTGGGAGGTCAAATATGATGGCAGAGTATAGTATTAATGGTAAGACTCTTGGCAGTGTGGAGGATCAGAGGGGATCAGAGGTCCCAATCCAGAGGACACTCAAAGCCGCTGCGCAGGTCGACTCTGTGGTTAAGAAAGCGTACGATGTATTAGGCTTCATCAACCGAGAGGTAATGTTGCGGCTATACAGGACCCTGGTCAGATCCCACTTGGGAGTACTGTGCTCAGTTCTGGTCACCTCACTACAGGAAGGATGTAGAAACCATAGAAAGGGTGCAGAGGAGATTTACAAGGATGTTGCCTGGATTGGGGATCCGCAACCCTCCAATCCTCCGGAACCTCTCCCGTCCCTGTTGATGATGCAAAGATCATCACCAGAGGCTCAGCAATCTCCTCCCTCGCCTCCCACAGTAGCCTGGGGTACAACTCATCTGGTCCTAGTGACTTATGAGAATAGGTTGAGTGAACTCGACCTTTTTTCCTTGGAGCGATGGAGGATGAGGGGTGACCTGACAGAGGTGTATAAAATGACGAGAGGTACTGATCGTGTGGATAGTCAGACACTTTTTCCAAGGGCTGAAATGGCTTGCATGGGAGGACACAGTTTTAAGATGCTTGGAAGAAGGTTCAGAGGAGATGTCAGGGGTAAGTGTGGTTTTTTTTTTAAAACAGAGTGGTATGTGTGTGGAATGGGCTGTTGGCAACGGTGGTGGAGATGGATACGCTGTCTTTTAAAAGACTCCTGGATAGGTACATGGAGCTTAGAAAAATAGAGGTCTATGGGTAACCCAAGGTAATTTCTAAGGTAAGGACATGATTGGTAATAGCTTTGTGGGCCGAAGGGCCTGTATTGAGCTGTAGGTTTTCCATGTTTTACTCCTGGAAGGTTAAGTGTGGAGGTTGTGTGTGGAGGGGAGATCGGACACAAGAGCTTCTGTAGATGCTGGAAATCTTTGAGCAACACACACACAAAATGTGGGAGGAACACACCAAGTCAGGCAGCATCTGTGGAGGCTAATAAACCGTTGATGTTTTGGGCTAACCCCCATGACTGGAAAGGAAGGGGACAGAAGCCTGAATGTGGAGTGTTTGTCCTTTGCACCCACAAAAATACCAAAGGAGTGACAGTGAACTGGCAGCTTACCAAAACCAGGGGTGCGGCTGGTGAGAGATGGGTAGGCAGTACCTCCAGCTGACGACGTGGCCACGGGACTGGCCAGGGGGCTGAAGGAAGCAGTGTTGGCCGTGAAGTTGTGACCGGCACCCATTCCAAACGGAGGTGACTGCGTCTTGGCTCCCTGCGCTCCCATCTGCTGAATAAGCATACGAAATGGTCACGGCTCCGATCAGAACATCAGGAGTCAGCCATTTGGCCTATTGAGCTTATTCCACCATTCAGTAAGATCATGGCTGATCTGACCGTGGGCTCAGCTCCACCTACCTGCCTTTTCCCCATAACCCTTAATCCCCCTGCTATTATAAAGTTTTATCTAACTGTGTCTTAAATATCCTCCACTGCGTCGCTGGGCAGAGAATTCCAGAGATTCGCTGTTCCCTGGGAATAGTAGTTCCTCCTCACCTCTATACAAAGGGTCTCCGCAGCTGTAAGGGATGACTTTAAGGTGAGAAGGACCACTCATGGGAAACTGCAGGTTTGGAAGTTCCCAAGAGACACCTGCTACTGTCACTGTTGTTGTGCTCGACGCTGGACTTGCAGTTTCAGACCCTTCGGATCACTGTGTTGTGCTGAACTGATTAAACTAGTAACCAAACGCTTAATTAAACTAGTCCCTTTTGCCTACACAACGTCCACGTCCCTCTGCACAAACTCTGCCTAACCAGGAGGCTCTTCAACATCTGTCGTATCTGCCTCCACCACTCTGAGGGAAAAAAATGCCCCACACATCTCCTTTAAACTTTTCCCCCTTGCATCCTAAATCACTGCACAAATTCAATCCTGGGAGAATGATACCAGCTGTCATACATGTGTCATCCTCCTGCAATGCACACAAAATGCTGGAGCAACTCTGCAGGCAGGTAACATATATGGAAGAGCAAACAAGTCATTGTTTTGGGTTGAGACCCTTCATCAGGACTGGAAGAAATGAGAAGTCAGTGTAAGAAGGTGGGGAGGAGGTAATACAGGGTGGTGGGTGACAGGTGACACCAGGAGGTGGGGAGCCTGACCTGGCCCGCTCAGTTCCTGCAGCATTTTGTTTTTATTTATTTTCCTGCAGACTTTCTCATGTTTCTGTGTCAACCTCCTGTCTATTCTATCCAGGTTTGAGCGTACGAACCTCAGCCTCTGCAAAGTAACAGCCCAAGACTTTCCTGCTTCTCCTTATAGCATGTGCCCTCTAATCCAGGCAGTGTCCTGGTAAACTTCTGCACTCTCTCCAAAGCTGCCACATCCTTCCTGCAATGAAGGTGACATGCAATACACAAAATGTGGACTAAATGGAGTTTTATAAAGATCCCAACTCCTGTACTCAACGCCTAGATGGATGAAGGAGAGTCTTCATTACACCTTTCGTAAGCCAGACCCACTTACCCGAAGGTGGTTGCCTGAATCTGCTCTAAATGAAGTCATCTTTAATTATTTAGAGACCCAGGACAGTAACTGGCTTGGCTGGCCCAGTGACCCTGCCCAATTACTCCCAATAACTAATTAACCTACTACTGTGGGTGAAAACCAGTGCACCCGCAGAAAACCCATGGAGAATGTACAAACTGCTTACAGACAGTGGTGGGAATTCAACTTGGGTTGCTGGCAATGTAATAGTGTTCCACTAACAGTTCTACTACCGTGCTGCTCCACAGTACAATGATCTTTGCATTTTTTGTGTTCTTTCTTATAATTAACGTTTACTCTTCTGAATGCTGCTGCAAGTTTCTTATTTCATTTGTGCATGCATGGACTTGTGCATTTGACAATAAACTCTACTTTGACCTACACAATTTACCCTATCTGCACCTGAACAGCACTTTTTTTAAAATCAAGGGGGAGAGAGAAATGCAAGGTCAGGCACCGCGGGATAAATACCTGTGCCGGAAACGGGGGTCGATTTCCACTCCAGGCACTGCCGGTGACCTGGCTGCCGGCCGACTGCCGAGATATCTGGGCCAGGATCTGTCCTGCTGAGGCTGGCTGTGGCACCACGTTCACGGAAGGAGTGAGTCCAGCGCTGCCGGCACGACAGAGGGAAGGAGCAAAGGAGGACATCAGCAGCTTCTCAGTACAAGCAGAGTGCCAGATCGTTTAACTACTGTGAGGAGCAAAACATTGTGCGTACACCCGCCTCACGTTACCGTGATCGACCGTTGCCCCCCACCCCCCACCCTTCTGGTTCTGGTTGCTCCCCTGCAGGAGGGATGTCAGTGTATGGTAAAGGATGCAAGAAAGATTTACGAGGATGTTATTGGCACAGGTTGGCTTGGGTTACAAAGGGAGACTGGATAGGCTGGGACCACTTTCCCTGAAGCATAGGAGGCTGAGGGGGAGTATTATGAAGGTTTATAAATGGCCACACTCATTCTCTCAAGACTGAGGCATCTAAAACTAGAGGACACAAGTTTAAGGTGAATGAATGTGTGGCTAAGAACTGGTGCAGGGGGCAGAGATTCAGATTTATGGCCTCTCCCGGGGAAGGTATGACCTGTACAAAAGGGACGGATTACACCTGAGTTCAAGGGGGCTTAGTATCCTTGCAGGCAAGTTGGCTAGAGTTGTTCAGATGGGTTCAGACTAATTTGGCAGGGTGATGGGAAACGGAGTGATAGTGCTGAAGATGAGGCAGTCAGTTTCCAAACAGAGGCAATGTGTAGTGAGACTTCTAGCAAGGACAGGCTGATGTTGGGGCAAAATTGCTGCCAACAGGATGAGAGCTGCAACATAAAAGGTGAACAAAATCAAAAAGGGTGAATACAGGTGTGTTACATTTGAATGTGCACAGTATATGGAATAAGGTAGATGAACTCGCAGCACAGTTACAGATTGGCATGTGTGACGTTGTAGGTATCTCTGAATCATGGCTGAAAGAAGATTATAGCTGGGAGCTTATTGTCCAAGGATACACATTGTATCAAAAGGACAGGCAGAAAGGCAGAAGGGGTGGCGTTCCTCTGTTGGTCAAAATGAAACCAAATCATTAGAAAGAGGAGACACAGGGTCAGAAGTTGTTGAATCTTTGTGGACAGAGTTAAGGTACTGCAAGGGTTTAAAAAAAACTGATGGCAGTTGCGCACAAACCCCCAAACAGCAGTACGGATGTGGCCAACAAATTACAATGGGAGTTAGAAAATGCATGCCAAAAAGGCAATGTCACAATAGTCATGGGGGACTTCAATATGCAGACAGATCAGGTTGGTGCTGGATTACAGGAAGGGGAATTTCTAGAGTGTGTACAAGATGGCTTTTAGAGCAGCTTATCATCGAGGTCACTGGGAAATCAGCTACTCTGGATTGAATGTTGTGCAATGAACCAGAATTGATCAGAGATCTTAAGGTAAAAGAACCCTTAGGGGAAAGTGATTGTAATATGATCAAATTCACCCTGCAATTTGAGAAAGCGAAGCTAAAGTCAGATATACCAGTATTACTGTGGCGTAAAAGCAACTACAGAGGCATGAGAGGGGAACTGGACAGAAATGATTGGAAAAGAACACTAACAGGGATGACAGCAGAGCAGCAATGGCTGGAAGCAATTTGGAAAGCACAGGATATCTACATCCCAAAGAGGAGGAAGCATAACAAGAGAAGTCAAAGCCAACATAAAGGCCAGATGATATATAATAGAGCAAAAAAAAGTGGGAAGTTAGAGGATTGGGAAGATTAAAAAAAATCCAACAGAAGGCAACTAAAAAGGTCATTAAGGTAAAGATGGAATACAAAAGTAAGCGAGCCAATAACAATAAAGAGGATACCAAAAGTTTCTTCAGATACATGAAGTGTAAGAGTGGATATTGGAATGATGGAAAACAATGCTGGAGGAGCAGTAATGGGTGACAAGGAAATGGTGGACAAACTGAATAAATATCCTGCATCAGACTTCACTGTGGAAAACACTAGCAGTATGGTGGAAGTTCCAGGTGTCAGGGGTCATGAAGTGTGTGAAGTTACCAGAACTAGAGAGAAGGTTCTTGGGAAACTGAAAGGTCTGAAGGTTGGTACGTCACCTGGACCAGATGGTGTACACCCCAGAGTTCTGAAAGAGGTGGTTGAAGAGATTGTGGAGGCATTAATAAATTATCTTTCAAGAATCACTAGATTCTGGAATTATTCTGGAACGCTAGAAAATCGCAAATGTCACTCCACTCTTCAAGAAAGGAGAGAGGTAGAAGAAAGGAAATTATAGGCCAGATAATCTGACCTCAGTGGTTGGGAAAATATTGAGAGTTGTTTGTTGAGGATGAGGCTTTGTGGTACTTGGAGACACGTGATAAAATAAGCCACAGTCAGTATGGTTTCCTCAAGAGAAAATCTTGCCTGACAAATCTGTTTAAATCCTTTGCAGAATAACAAGCAGGATAGACAAAGAAAAATTGGTTGACGTTGACTTTTCAGAAGGCCTTTGACAAGGTACCACAGGAGGCGACTTAACAAGCTATGGGCCCATGGTATTACAGAAAAGATTCTAGCATGGATAAAGCAGTGGCTGATAGAGAGGAATAAAGGGAGCCTTTCTGGTTGGCTGCCAGTGACGAGTGGTGTTCCACAGGGGTCAGTGTTGGGACCAATCCTTTTTACACTCCACATCAATAATTTAGATCATGGAATTGATTGCTTTGTTGCAAACTTTGCAAATGGTACAAAGATAGGTGAAGGGGCAGGTAGTTTTGAGGAAACAGGCTACAGAAAGACAAGATAGATTAGGAGAGGAGAGCTATTTTGCTACACTGGAAAGAATCTAACCCACCTACTGTTTTTTATTGGCTCTCCTCCATTATGTCATGTCTAAGCTTGGAGAAAGTTAGAAGCCGGACGCATGATACATCCTTTAATTTTGAACAAGTCTGGTGACCCTTTATTCAATATTTTCACATGATCTAATTTGTATTAATTTATTTATTTTTATTTATTCTCTTTGGGGAAAATCCTTATCCGTGAAGGTTCGGAGATGACTGGAAGGATGTGTTTTTTTCTCTCTTTTTTTTAAATTTTGTCCTCAATCAGACTGCCCAATCTTTCTTTTCCTTTTTTTTTTGTTTCAGTTTAGTTAGTGGGTTTTTTTTCCCCTTTATCAATAAAATTTCTAATCTTTTTTTTATGATTGCTATGAGGAGTTGTAGTTTTTTTTTGACCATTGTATATAGAACAGCATAATATTTTACCTATTTGATTTTGACCTTACATACTTTCTGTTTTTATTATTGCTGTTTATATGTCTTTTATATTATTTGTTTGCTAAACCTCCTCTGATTTGTATATTCTTTATTTGAAGATCAATAAAAAGATTGAAAAATGAAATGAAATGAGATTAGGAGAATGGCAAAGAAGTGGCAGATGGAATACAGTTAGGAAAGTGTATGGTCATGCACTTTGGTAGAAGAAATGAAAGGGTTGACTATTTTCTAAATGGAGAGAAAATACAAAGAATTGAGGTGCAAAGGGACTTGACAGGCCTTGTGCACGATTTCCTAAAGGCTAATTTGCAGGTTGTGTCTATGGTGAGGAAGGCAAATACGACATTAACATTTTAAGAAGACTAGAATGTAAAAGCAAAGATGTAATGTTGAGACATTATAAAGCACTGGTGAGGCCTCACTTGTGTTGTGAGCAGTTTTGGGCCCATTATCTTAGAAAGGATGTGCTGAAACCGGAGAATGTTCAAAGGAAGTTCACAAAAATGATTCCACTGCTTGTCATATGAAGAGAATTTGACAGCTCTGGGCCTGTATTCACTAGAATTCTCATACAAATGAGGGGTGACCTCATTAAAATCTATCAAATGATGAAAGCCCTTGATAAGAGTGGGTTGGAGAGGATGTTTCCTATGGTGGGAGAGTCTAAGACCAGACGACACAGCTTCAGGATAGAGGGGCATTCTTTTAAAATGGAGTTGATGAGGAATTTCTTCAGCCAGAGAATTGTGACTCTGTTGAATTTGTTGTCACAGGCAGCTGTGGCTGCCAAGTCTTTATGTATATTTAAGGCAGAAGTTGATAAAATACTTGTTTGGTCAGGGCATGAAGGGATACGGAGAGAAGGCAGGAAATTCTCGATGGGCCAAATGGCCTAATTCTGCTCTTATACCTGATGGAGAAAGATTTAAAATGGACGCGAGAGTAAGTTATTCACCCAGAGGATACATGGAACGTGGTAGAAGTAGGTTAAGATGGCAGAACAGAATGCAGACACTGTCCAGTATCAAGCTGAACCAAACCTTTGAGAGTCAGACTACCTTTGTATAGCCTTTCGAGTGTAGTTCAATAAGGCAAGAGTCATGATGACAAGCAGAGAGAGTGTGCAGGCATAGCACAGTCATCTAGGCTGAAGACTGCTCTTGAAAACCAAACTCTGGTACAGCCTCAGTTCAAGCCTGGAAACTGAGGTCACCTAGCATACTGAGACAAGGGAAAGATGCAAACAAAAGATTCTAGGGCAACACCTACTATTGGACAGTTATTTTACCAATTCTCAAGTACTACTGGCCTTTAACAAGGAGACATAACCGGTTATTAATCGCTGAAATATGATTGGTACTAAAATATGCAAAAATGCACTAAGTTTCTATTGAACTTATATTTATATACAACTAGTCCATTTTTGTAGAAAAATGACATTGTGACAGGGGTTAAACTATTCTTCTTATGCACAAGTCATTAAAAAAGAGTGTTTGAGGAAAGAGTCCAGTTAGTTGTTGATAATATGTCAGTTTTGGGTTATGGTGGCTGGGGTACTCTAACCTAAGAGGGCAAATGTACCTGAAGTTCTGCGCTGGACGGGTTGATGGGAAGGAGGACCCCTGTTGGTAGATCTGCTGGTTTGCAGCCGCTGGGGTGGATGAAATTGCCTTGTTCTGGTCAGCTGCAAAATAGGTTACAAAAAAGAAAATGAGACCTCAGTTACACCATCAAAACTTCCACTATATTGTAAATTACTGAACGCAGCTGAAAGACTGAACTGATTCAGGGGACACCAGAAAGATAAACAAGTTACATAATTCTGTTATAGATTCAGACAGGATGGGAATAGGCCCCTTGTGGCAAACTCTATAAGACACGGGCAGAATTGGGACATTCAGTCTATCAAGTCTGCTCTGCCATTCCATCATGGCTGACTAATGATCCCCTCATCCCTATTCTTCGGCCTTCTCCCCATAAACTTTGATTCGTTTACTAATCAAGAACCTATTAACCTCTGCTTTAAATATCACCAATAACTTGGCTTCCACTGATATACCATCCTCTGGCTAAAGAAATTTCCCCTGGTCTCTGTTCAAAGAAGACATTTCTCAATTCTGAGGCTGTGCCCTCGATTTTTTTTTGGCCCACACCAAGACTGACTGACAGTGGCCAAAAGGTCAACCTCTTGGATGCAAGAACAAAATGGGAAGCCCCATGAACTGTGTAAAGACAGGACCGGAGGTCGGATGTGAACACACTGCCCCACAACTAGCAGAAGAGGACTGTCACTAGCAACAAACAGTAACACAAAAAGCAGGAGGAAAATGCATTCAGCCCCCACAACTATCTTCACATTCAGCATCTAATTTTCTAAATTTAAAATTTATTGAAGTGCTTCGTGTCAAATCAAAAGAAAAATTCCAAAACCTGTCAAAAATTTACTAAAAATTAAAAACCAAAATTGAGGCTGAAGAAGAACTCATCCACTTTGTAATTACTACTCTAACCTTCCTCAGGTACTGTACTGTATATTACCTTACCAACTCACCCAATTCATTGATGTAGAAAATTGGAGGATTACCTGTTTACAATTACTACACAAGAACAAATACTCTCTCTCTGTAAGGTCCAACAGTACGGCAGATTTTCAACAGACCAAACCAAAATGAAGACAAAAGAGCACTCAAGACAATTCAGGGAAAAGAATATAGAGAAGCACAAATCTGGGAAACGGTACAAGACCATCTCAAAGGCACTGAACATACCACTCAGGGCAGTCCATTGTGGATAAAGTTGAAAAAATATGAAACCACAGCCACACTGTGGTCAGGCTGCCCCTCTAAATTTAGTCACTAAAGAATGACACTTGTAAGAGAGGCGACTGTGATGCCAATATTCACTCTGAGTGAGCTGCAGAAGCCAGTGGCTGTGACTGGAGATGGATAAAAAAATCTCTAAGGCCCTGCTCGTAAAGGGTACTTACAGAAGAGTGGCAAGAAAGAAACCCTGTCTTAAAAAAAGCATATCTTTGCCCACAAACACACTGCAAAGCACGAGTTAGAATATACTGTAAAGGTATGGTCAAATCCTTGTGGTCAGATGAGACTAAAGTGGAACATTCTGGCCTCAACACTAAACAGGATGTGTGACGTAAATCTAATACAGCACATCAGCAAGGCAATGCCATCTCTACTATAAAGTATAGTGGGGAAGCATCATGCTGTGGGGTTGCTTTTCAGCATCAGGGACTGGAAACTGGTTGGATTGATGGGAAAATGAATGCTGCATAAAAATTTGCTAGATTCTGTTAGAAAGTTTAACCTAGGAAGGAAGTTTGTCTTTCAGCAGGACAATGACCCAAAGCACATTGCCAGAGCAACCATGGAGTGGCTTCAAATGAAGGAAATTGATGTCCTTGAGTGGCCCAGTCAGAGTCCTGACCTTAACCCATTCGAACATTTATACTTTACTTCATTGTCACCAAACAATCATCACAGTGATATTTGTTTCTGCACTTTGTACTCCCTGAAGTACAAATCAAAGTAAATATAATAAAAATTTAAATTAAATTTCTGGCAGAACCTCAAAATAGCTGCCCACCGCCCCTCCTCAACTAACCTGGCACAGCTTGAGCAATTTTGCAAAGGGGAATGGACATAACTTGCTCCATCACATTGTGCAAAGCTAACAGAGACTTATCCAAAAAGACTATTGTGAGAGCTGTGAGAGGTGGTTCACACAGTACTGAGAAAAGGGGGTGAACATTTTTGAAATGCTGACATTTTAGTTTTTAATACTTTATAATTTTCCATGTTTTTTCTGTGAAAAAAAAGGAGCATGTGATTCATAAATAAAATTTCTCAGTGAAATTGATCAAAATCTCTTGATTGTAAAACTCGCTTATGTGAACGAAGGGATGGGAGCTGAATACTTTCACGAGGCACTGTATGAATAAACTGTTGATGCTTTGGGCTGAGACCATTCATCAGGGCATTAGCAACAAACAGGACAGAGGAATCAACATTTTTACCAACTTGAGCTTGGACTGCTATGCAGTCAGTGAATCAAGACATTCACTTGCCTGAGGCGATGCCACTGTAGATCTCAGAATATCGAGTGTCCGTCTCCCTGCTGTAGAGTGGCTCTGTTTTGCTGATGGGCTTTGCGTGTTCTGTAGCAGGAGTCTGCACACCAACCTACAATATCAAATGGTTCATAGACAGTGTTTGGTGGGGGGGGAGGAAGGACAAAGGACAAGATAGAAGAGCAGGTAGGGTGAAAGGGAATTGGGAAAGACAGGGGGTCATGGGGAGGGGAGGGGGTAGAGAGGGGAAGAGAGGGAGAGACAGGGAAAGAGAGGGAGAGAGACGTGGGAAGAGGGAGAGAGACGTGGGAAGAGGGAGAGAGACGTGGGAAGAGGGAGAGAGACGTGGGAAGAGGGAGAGAGACGTGGGAAGAGAGGGAGAGAGACGTGGGAAGAGAGGGAGAGAGACGTGGGAAGAGAGGGAGAGAGACGTGGGAAGAGAGGGAGAGAGACGTGGGAAGAGAGGGAGAGAGACGTGGGAAGAGAGGGAGAGAGACGTGGGAAGAGAGGGAGAGAGGGAGGGGGAGAGGGGTACTTGTTACGTAGTCACAGACTCATCCCATCAGCACCGTACCCCAATGTTAAACACAGACCTAGCTGTGTTACACAGTCACAGATGAGTCCCGAGTACCTGGTATTATATAGTCACAGACTCGTTCCCACCAGTACTATACCCCAGTATTATACAGCGACAGACCCATTCCCAAAAGTAAGCATATACTGCGGAGGTGGGCAGGGAAAGACACATTAAAGTATGAATTAATATAATTTTCCACGTTACCTGTGAGTGATCATAGGCAAGCTCTTCTTGTCCAGTAAGGGCAGGCGTCTGCTGGAAATGCCTATGGAGGAAATTCAACATCACACGTAAATTAAATGGAATAAAAGGTGCAGGGGATGTTAGGTTGTGCAACAGCTTTCGATAGTATTCAAACAAATGGTGTTATCTAATGCAAATTCAGGAAATCTGTAAACAATGTAAACACTTAAAGTATTCAAAATAAAGTTATTGAAGTACATGTATGTCACCATACACAACACAGAGATTCACTTCATTGCGGGCAATCACAGTAAATACAAGAAACACAGAGTCAAAGAAAGACCACACCCAACAGAATGGACAACCACCAATGTGCAAATACAAGAAGAAAGAGGAAAAAAAAGGAAATAATAACAATAAATAAACAATATATATCGAAACCTGAGATGAAGAATCCTTGAAAGTGAGTCCATAGTTTGTGGGAACTCTTTGGTGTTGGGGTGAGTGAAGCTGAGTGAAGTTATCCCCATACCCTGATAGTTGAGGGGCAATAACTTCCTGATGGCAGCAGCGAGAAGAGCATAGACGAGGTGATTGGGGTCCCCGATGATGGATGCTGTTTTCCTGCGACTGCGCTCTGTGTAGATGTGCTCAATGGTATGGATGGCTTTACCCAGGATGGGCTGGCCTATATCCACTATTTTTGTAGGCTTTTCTGTACAAGGGTATTGGTGTTTCTCTACCAGGCTAGGATACAACCAGTCAATATACTCCACTAAACATTTGTCAAGATTTTTGATGGCACGCTGAATCTTTGTAAACTCTTACAAGAGTGGAGGCACTGCCCTGCTTTCTTTGTAACAGCAGCTACAAACTGGACCCAGACAGATCCTCTGAAATTATAAATCCATCTGCCAATATTCCACCCAACATTCCATTTTACCCAGAACCTGTTGTAATCCTAGTCTACGTTCCTCATCATCCTCACTGATACTCGTGTCAAGCTTACTCATTATTCCTGCACTCACATCCAAGTTACCACCATTGAGCACATGTATAAGAAAGTAGCATCCATGATTAAGGATCCTACCATACAAGTCTTGCTGCTGTCATCCGGAAGGAAGCACAGGAGCCTCAGGACTCACACCACCAGGTTCACGAACAGTTATTACGTCTCAGCCATCAGGCTCTTGAACCATAGTACATAGCTTCACTTACCCCAACAGTGAACTGATTCCACAACCTAGGGACTCACTAATGTTCTCAATATTTATTTGTATTTATTTTCCTCTCTCCCTCTGTTGTCCTTTGCACACTGGCTGTTTGTAGGTGTTTGTGTGTAGTTTTTCATTGACTCTAATGTGTTTCTTTGTATTTACTGTTAAAGTCTGTACAAAAATGAGTCAGTGTGGTATATAGTGACATAAGTACTTTGATAATAAACTTACTTTGTTTTTTGAAGTTGTTGTATCACTAAAGGTCCCAGCACTAATCACTCTGGTACACTGCTGGCTACCAACTTAGCCACTGGCCAAAGACACCATTCCACCACGACCTTCTGTCTTCTTAATTAAGCCAATTCATCTGGGATCTCTTGACCTATTGGACCAGATTACCACAGAGGACACCAAATGCCTTACTAAAGTCCCTGCAGACTACCCACTATGCCTTCATCAATCATAGTTACCTCCTCAAAAGACATGGCCTGAGGGAAGAAGTGCGTCCCATCCTAACAGTTCTTGTCCTAGTGCTACGTTATCTCCTGCCTGATGGTAAGGGTGAAAGAAATTGTTAGATTGATGGAAGATATCATTGACAATGCTAAGAGCCCTGCATACGCAATGTTCCCAATAAATATCTCTAATGGGTGGAAGGAGAGACCCTGATGATACCCTCAGCAGTTTGTGCAATCTTTTGTAGGGACTTGTATAACCATATAACAATTACAGCACGGAAACAGGCCATCTCGGCCCTTCTAGTCCGTGCCGACACTTACACTCACCTAGTCCCACTGGCTGCACTTAGCCGATAACCTTCCATTCCTTTCCTGTCCATATACCTATCCAATTTTACTTTAAATGACAATACCGAACCTGCCTCTACCACTTCTACTGGAAGCTCATTCCACAGAACTACCACTCTCTGAGTAAAGAAATTCCTCATGTTACCCTTAAACTTCTGCCCCCTAACTCTCAAATGATGTCCTCTTGTTTGAATCTCCCTACTCTCAATGGAAGAAGCATATCCATGTCAACTCAATCTATCCCCCTCATTATTTTAAATACCTCTATCAAGTCCCCCCTCAACCTTCTACGCTCCAAAGAACAAAGACCTAACTTGTTCAGCCTTTCCCTGTAACTTAGGTGCTGAAACCCAGGTAACATTCTAGTAAATCTTCTCTGTACTCTCTCTATTTTGTTGATATCTTTCCTATAATTTGGTGACCAGAACTTTACACAATACTCCAAATTCGGCCTTACCAATGCCTTGTACAATTTTAACATTACATCCCAACTCCTATACTCAATGGTCTGATTTATAAAGGCCAACATACCAAAAGCTTTCTTCACCACCCTATCCACATGAGATTCCACCTTCAGGGAACTATGCACCATTATTCCTAGATCACTCTGTTCTACTGCATTCTTCAATGCCCTACCATTTACCATGTACGTCCTATCTGGATTATGCCTACCAAAATGTAGCACCTCACACTTACCAGCATTAAACTCCATCTGCCATCGTTCAGCCCTCTCTTCTGTTGAAAAACGACTTCATTATCCACAACACTACCTACCTTAGTATCATCTGCATACTTA
The DNA here is from genome assembly GCF_030144855.1 of Hypanus sabinus. Classification (NCBI taxonomy): domain Eukaryota; kingdom Metazoa; phylum Chordata; class Chondrichthyes; order Myliobatiformes; family Dasyatidae; genus Hypanus; species Hypanus sabinus. The sequence goes on along the minus strand of NC_082714.1, from coordinate 92,692,574 downwards.
CTAATCCAATTTACCACCCCATCATCCAGATCATTAATATGACAAACAACATTGGACCCAATACAGATCCCCGAGGCACACCACTAGTCACTGGGGCCTCCAACCTGACAAACAGTTATCCACCACTACTCTCTGGCATCTCCCATCTAGCCACTGTTGAATCCATTTTACTAGTTCAATATTAATACCTAACGATTGAACCTTCCTAACTAACTTCCGTGCGGAACCTAGTCAAAGGCCTTACTGAAGTCCATATAGACAACATCCACTGCTTTACCCTCGTCAACTTTCCTCATAACCTCTTCAAAAAATTCAATAAGATTTATCAATCATGTCCTTCCATGCACAAATCCATGCTGACTATTCCTAATCAGACCCTGTCTATCCAGATAATTATGTATACCATCTCTAAGAATACTTTCCATTAACTTATCCACCACTGACATCAAACTGACAGGCCGATAATTGCTAGGTTTACTCTTAGGACCCTTTTTAAACAATGAAACCACATGAGCAATACATCAATCCTCCGGCACCATCCCCGTTTCTAATGACATTTGAAATATTTCTGTCAGAGCCCCTGCTATTTCTACACCAACTTCCCTCAGGATCCTAGGGAATATCCTGTCAGGACCCAGAGATTTATCCATTTTTATATTCCTTAAAAGTACCAGTACTTCCTCCTCTTTAATAGTCATAGTTTCCATAACTTCCCTACTTGTTTCCCTTACCTTACACAATTCAATATCCTTCTCCTTAGTGAATACTGAAGAAAAGAAATTGTTCAAAATCTCCCCCATCTCTTTCGGCTCCACAGATAGCTGTCCACTCTGATTCTCTAAGGGACCAATTTTATCCCTCACTATCCTTTTGCTATTGATATAACTGTACAAACCATTCAGATTTATTTTTACCTTACTTGCCAAAGCAACCTCGTATCTTCTTTTAGCTTTTCTAATTTCTTTAAGATTCTTTTTACATTCTTTATATTCTTCGAGCACCTCATTTACTCCTTGCTGCCTATATTTATTACAGATCTCCCTCTTTTTCTGAACCAAGTTTCGAATATCCCTTGAAAACCATGGCGCTCTCAAACTTTTAACCTTTCCTTTCAACCTACAGGAACAAAAAGATTCTGTACCCTCAAAATTTCACCTTTAAATGACCTCGATTTCTCTATTACATCCTTCCCATAAAACAAATTGTCCCACACTCCTTCTAAGTCCTTTCGCATCTCTTCAGTTAGCCATTCTCCAATCAAAAATCTCAACCCTGGGTCCAGTCCTATCCTTCTCCATAATTATATTGAAACTAATGATATTGTGATCACTGGACCAGAAGTGCTCCTCAACACATACTTCCTTTACCTGACCTATCTCATTCCCAAACAGGAGATCCAACACTGCCCCTTCTCTAGTCGGTACCTCTATGTATTGCTGCAAAAATCTATCCTGCACACATTTTACAACTCCAAACCATCCAGCCCTTTTACAGAATGGGCTTCCCAGTCTATGTGTGGAAAATTAAAATCTCCCACAATCACAACCTTGTGCTTACTACAAATATCTGCTATCTCCTTACAAATTTGCTCCTCCAATTCTCACTCCCCATTAGGTGGTCTATAATACACCCCTATAAGTGTTACTACACCTTTCCCATTCCTCAATTCCACCCTAACAGCCTCCCTAGATGAGTTCTCTAATCTATCCTGCCGATTTTATCACACCTGAAGCAACGAAATCCAGGAATATTTAGTTGCTAATCACATCCCTTCTGCAACCATGTTTCACTAATAGCTATAACATCATATTTCCAGGTATCAATCCATGCTCTAAGCTCATCCACCTATCTTACAAAGCTCCTAGCATTAAAATAGATGCATTTAAGAAACTCTCCACCTCTTCCTCTCTGTTTATCCCTAATGATGAGATCAACTTTATTATCTTTTTCTTCCTTCTCCCCTACATCTTTGTTCTGAGTGCTCCCCTTCTCTATCACCTGCCTATCCTCCCTCACACACTGTCTACTAACTTTCTCTATTTGTGAACTAACCTCCTCTCCACTAGTCTCTTCAAATTGATTCCCACCCCCCAACCGTTCTAGTTTAAAGTCTCCCCAGTAGCCTTAGCAAATCTCCCCGCCAGGATATTGGTCCCCCTGGGATTCAAGTGCAACCTGTCCTTTTTGTACAGGTCACATCTGCCCCAAAAGAGGTCCCAATGATCCAGAAACTTGAATCCCTGCCCCCTGCTCCAATCCATGCATTTATCCTCCACCTCATTCCATTCCTACTCTCACTGTTGCGTGGCACAGGCAGTAATCCCGAGATTACTACCTTTGCGATCCTTCTTCTCAACTGTCTTCCTAACTCCCTATATTCTCCTTTCAGGACTTCTTCCCTTTTCCTACCTATGTCGTTGGTACCTATATATACCACGACCTCTGGCTCCTCACCCTCCCACTTCAGGATATCTTGGACATGATCAGAAACATCCTGGACCCTGGCACCAGGGAGGCAAACTACCATCCCGGTCTCCTGATCGTGTCCACAGAATTGCCTATCTGACCCCCTAACTATCGAGTCCCCTATTACTACTGCCTTCCTCTTCCTTTCCCTACCCTTCTGAGCTACAGGGCCAGACTCTGTGCCGGAGGCATGGCCACTGTTGCTTCCCCCAGGGAGGCTGTCCCCCCAAACAGTACACAAACAGGAGTACTTACTGTCAAGGGGTACAGCCACTCGGGTACTCTCTAGTACCTGACTCTTCCCCTTCCCCCTCCTAACCATGACCACCCGCCTGTTAGGGACCAGTTCCCTAACACGGTCCCTTAGGAGCTGCAGCTTGGTGCACTTGGCGCAGATGTGGACTTCCAGGAGGCTAGGAGACTCCAGGACCTCCCACATCCGACACCGAGAACAAGAAGCTGCCCTCACACTCATAATTCCCCTTTCCTCAAATAACAGGAAAAACTGAAACCTAAACCTACCTTGCCTTGCCCACTTCCATCTAAGCCCGTTGAACCAAAGCCCTTAAGCCTACACTCTGCTCCCGGCTCACTCCGCTGTATAAGGTTGTGTCCTTTTGAAATCTTCTCCGCTTCACTGCTCGCTGTCACACGCCTGCGCAGTCCCGCCTCTCTTAACTCCAATGAGAATAAGAAAAATTCAAGATGGCTCCTGCCACACTCCTGTTCTGATCCTCTGACTTCCTTCTCCAAATGAAAAGACTTGTGGTCATTCCTTGCAATTCTTGTACCACACTGTAATAATAGTTGGTCAGGACACTCTCAATGGTGCAATAGTGCTCCTGTAAAAATTGGTTGGGGGGGTACATTCCAAACATACGTAAATCCTATCCCCGAGGATTTCCCTCGGTAACTTTCTACCACCGACACAAATACAAAAGTCAACTGTCTCCTTCCTTATTTCTGCTGCCCTTCTGAAATGACGGACAGTGTGGGAAGTCAGGGGTCAGTCTAGGGGCAGGGACATGGAAGTGAGAAATCAGGGGCAGTCACTCCAAGGTCGGGAAGTCCGGAGGTCAGAAACCCACAGCTAGCTGAACTGTGTTGGTTGTCAAAGCAAACAAGCATCTCATTGCATGTTTCTATGTACATGTAACTGTTTAGTATGTTTCCTAGTGGTTATAGTATGTATATGCAGTTGTTCAGTGTGTCCTCCAGTGGCTCCAGTTCTTTGTATGATTCTGGAAGCTTCTCTGGTATTGCATTATTTGAATAGGGGCTATCTGATTGGTTAACTCTTCAATCTACAAATGGAAGGAAATGTCTCTTATCTGTGGGGTATCAGAAGGGCAGAGCATGTAAGCTCACCATCATTAGTCTTTATTCCTTTCCTTCCTTTCTTCTCTGTTCCTAGACTCTCACTATTCCCTGCTTCCAATTCGCTCTTAATAAAACAATCATGAAGCAACAAGTTGCATGCCTCTTTCTGGCCTTCCAAAAGAACCTTGGATCAAAAACATCAGAATCTGGTGCTTTTGAATCAGAAAGTGATAAATAAATCTAAATTTAACATTAGCTCGCTGGTCTCGCTGACTAAAGTGTCGTGGGAGATCAGAACACCAAGGCAGCAGTGTATGCTGCTGTCAAAATAAGCAATGTGACGGACTGTCATGTCAAAACAGCAAGCTGTTGGTCTCCCTCTCTCACTATAGTAGGAACAATACCCCTCTCTCCCTGCTAGTGAGAGAGAGGAGAGTGAGCCTGTGGCATGTTGAACTGCTGGGATGAACAGTAGTTTCTGATGCACTCTGTTTCATGGTCTCTTTAGGGGCTTCGCTACTGCTTTCATGCTGGGTGGACAGGTGGGGGGGGGGGGGGTAGCTGATGACTTTGCTGATGCTTGTCCATGGAGGGGAGGGGACTTTGGAGTCCTCACGTTTTCCTGACATTCATTTTTTGAGATTTTTCTTCTGATTTGTGTATGTTTGCGGGGTAAGACTTTCAGGCCATATACTGCATACATTCTCTGATATTAAATGGAACCATTGAGCTATCCACCAGTGTTCTGGCAGCTAAGCCATGGTTAATAAAGATGTAACAATCAGTCAGAGCCTCAGCTGTCCCCTCCCAGTAACCCAGGTCCAATATCACCCGGGACTGAGGATTTATCCCCTCTTATTATCATCCAAACGCTTCCTTTTCAGTAATTCTGACCTGCTTTAGATTATTTATCTGAATTACCTCCTGAATTTAATATAATCTTCTTTTCCCTGGTGAATGCAGATAAGAATTCTCACTCTCATGGTAAAGCAGCCAAAATAACCAAAGACCCCACCCATCTGGACATTCTCCCTTTTGACTCTTTTCCATTATGCAAAAGCCTGAAAAGATGTACCATCAGGTTCAAGGACAAGACAGCATGGTAGTGTGGTGGTTAGCGTGACATTATTACAGCGCCTGCTTTAAGATCGGGATTTAATTCCCATTGCTGTATATAAGAAATTTGCACATTCTCCATGTGACCATGTAGGTCTCCTCCAGGTGCTCTGGTTTCCTCTGTACGAGTTAGTAGTGAGTTGTGGGCATGTTATGTTGGCACCGGGGGCTGCCCATAATCCTCAGATTTGACGGAAGCAATTCACATCACTGTATATTTTGCTGTACACTGACAAATAAAGAAAGATCTATAAATAAATCTCTAGAGATCTTTAAAAGATCTCTAAACTTTTTTCTTCTACCCTGTTGTTACAAGACTATTGACTGGTCCCCCTAGTACGATAAGATAGGAGTCTTGACCTCACAATCGACCATCACGGCTCTTGCATCTTACCGTCTACCTGCATTCTGCTTTCTCTGTAACTTTAACACTTCATTTTGTACACTGTTATCGTTTATCCCTTGTATTACCTCGATGCATTGTTGTGATGAAATATTCTGTATGGATGGTATGTGAAACAGCTACATGGAGCACCGTCGCAGGAAAGCAGCATCCATCATCAAAGACCACCACCATTCTATTCTCACTGCTCCTCTCAGGAAGGAGGTTCAGGAGCCTTAGGACACACACCACCAGGTTCAGGAACAGTTATCACCCCTCGACCATCCGGCTCTTGAAGCAGAGGAGCTAACTTCACTCACCCCAAAAATGAACTGTTCCCATAAACTACGGACTCACTTTGAAGGACTGTTCATCTCATGTTCTTGATTTTCCTTGGCTATTTATTATTATGATTACATTTTTTATCTTTTTGTACTTGCACTGTTTCTTTTACACTTTAATTGTCGTCTTGCTATTTGTGGTTTTTTATTAATTCTCATGTTCCTTGCATTGACTGTGATTGTCCGTAAAATATATCAGGGTTGCATATGGTGACATGTATGTACTTTGATAACAAATTTGCCTTGAACTTTGAAAACAAGTTCTTCATGTACCTCAATACACCAATTTACACTGAGTTGGGTTTTCGCCCACACACCACACAAAACCCTTTGGTTTGACTCACTCTTTCCACAGGCTATTTCATGGCCCCTTTCAGCCCTCCTAATTCCTTTAAGTTCTCTCCTGCACCGCCAACACCTACTTGACATTGGTGTTCGTGCAGACAATGTATTCTATGTCATCGGAGTACGGGTTCTGGAAGGTGAAGCAGCTCGTCCTGATCACCACCCACTCGCGGCTCTTGGTCTGGAACCGGAACATGACCGACAGCACCTGCCCCTTCAGTGAGATCACCTGCCGGCAAAGGAGAAGCAAGTGTTAGAGACCACCAGGGAAGGCAAGGTCTTCAGTTCAAGTGGAAGAGAAGCCAGCAATCTTGATTCAAGTACATGGGGCTTTACTGAGCCCCACCTTGAGAACTGCATGGGATTTGGTTTCATCCAAGGTAATGCGGATTAAGGTGTATAATATTCTTTTTTTCTGTAGTTTAATCTTTTCTACCACCTCCCAGCCTCTTACTTCATCTCCCCCTCTCCCATCCACTCAACCTGGCTTCACCTACCACCTGCCATCTTGTACTCTTCCCCCCTCCCTCCAAGTTCTTATTCTGGCTTCTGCCCCCTTCCTTTCCAATCCTGACAAAGGACTTTGGCTTGAAACATTGACTGCTTATTCCTCTCCACAGATGCTGCCTGAGCTGCTGAGTTCCGGTAGGTGGGTAGGGGTGTGTGCATGTGTGTTACTCTGGATTTCCAGCATCTGCAGAATGTCTTGTGCTTAGACAGTTAGGGATAATAGGAAGAGGATCACAGCACTGAAATGGCAACAGTCTGACCGAAAGAAGGATCAAGCCCAATTCCTGCTCTCAATTCCCAATCTATAAGGATTTACAAATCACCGACAAATCTTCTACATACAAATCACCGAGACTCCCAGATTCACATCACCTGCACACACTGGCAGTTCCACTGAAGTACAAATACACTGCTCTTATCAAAATAACTTCTGTTCAAAATACACTGTTCAGATATTGCTCTGGCTAATTGAACTTGTTGCAAAGATTTTTAGCCACTGCATGGAACATTACCTGCTGAAAACTGTCTCGCAGGAGTCCTTTATCTTCAGGATGGGCAAATTCCACAATATCTTTCCCAAGTAACTCCTTAAAAAAAAACAATGAAGATTATGAACCCACAGAGAGTACTTCAGGTCTGTCAGTGCTGTTCGGAAGGATAGGGAGGGAGGGAGGGAGGGAGAGGTAAATTTAGCAGTAGAACACCTTCAGCTTGGATCAGAGAGACCAACAAGTCTGATCATCAATATCCCAATTACACTGATCTTATTTTATCCTCTCCACATTCTCTTTCAAGACCAAGACTATTTAATGTTATTTCCAGTATTTAAGTGATACATTGATCGATTGTATGTCCATAAAGTGGCACTAGACACAAGAGTATCTGTACATAGGTGACTGACAGGAAATGAAGTAGTAGTGATGGTGGACGCTATGGCGGAGGGGTTAGTGGTTGGAGGTGTTGATCAACCTTACTGCTTGGAAAATCTGAGTCTAGTGATCCTGGCATGGATGCTATGTAGCCTCCTCTGATGGGAGTACAAACTCCAAACCGGATTCTATGCCCTCACTCACACACTCAGTATGTAGTTGCCAATTACCAACCCTGTTCCCTTTACCCTTTGGGTTTTGGGATGTGGGAACCAAACCAGAACACCTCGGAGAAACCCACAGTGTCGCTGAGAGAACCCGCAAAGACCATGTGTGGGCAGCAGAGGTTGGAACAGAACAGGAGTCCCTGTGAGGGAGCTGCCCAACCAGGCAGCCCCAAAGTTCAAAAACTTCTAAGTAACTTCACTAAATTTGTTATCAAAATACATATACAAAGATTTATTTTCGGCAGGCATTTACAGGGAAACAAAACCCAATAAAATTTATAAAAACTATAAATAGTCAAAGTCTGCCAACAAATGTGGACAAGACGACAAACTGTGCAAATAAAAATTACTGAGAACATGAGTTAACTCCACCACAGACAGCCCTAAGCCTGGCTGCACAAGCAAGTGGGTTGGGCCCGTGGCTGAAAGAAGGCCATAGTTGGGAGCTTAACATCAAAGGACATACTTTGTATCAAAAGGATAGTCAGAAAGGCATAGGCGGTGGTGTGGCTCTGTTGGTAAGAGATGAAATTACAACTTTAGAAAGAGGTGACATAGGGTCAGAGAATGTTGAATCTTTGTGGGTGGAGTTAAGAAACTGCAAGGTAAGAAAACCAATATAGGAATCATATATAGGCCTCTAAACAGTATCCAAGATGTGGGGGGTGAGATTGCAAAGAGAGTTGGAAAAAGGGTAATACCACAAATGTAAGGGGGACTTCAATGAGCTGAATGGCCTAATTGTTCTCCTATATCTTATGGTCTTGTGAACCGAGTAGCCTCCTTCTGCTTTGCAGTAAGTTAGTCATGGGAGCAGCAAGCTTTGCTATCGTTACAAAACGCACATCTGATTTTCCCTCGGATGCCGTGAAGCTCTCAATCAGAGCAACAGGCACCTACCTGGGGCTGGTAGCCAATGGTTGCCATACAGCGGTGGTCAACGAATGTGAAGGCGCCGTTGGGACTGTGCCGGGAGAGGAACTCGCTGGGGAGGCTGTTATTTTTCATGTCTATGCAGCTGGGCGAGCTGGTAACCTGGATATAGGATAGAGAAAGGAGGCAGAGACGAGTCATGTTAGTCCATCGCTAATCTATTACAACACACACAAAATGCTAGAGGAATTCAGCAAGTTGGCAGTGTTTATAAGAGAGGAATAAACAGTCAACGCTTTGGGCTGCTGGATTTGACTATATAATTGTTACTTCCCTTCAAAGTAAATTTATTGTCAAAGTACATATATGCCACCATATACAACGCTGAGATTCATTTTCCTGTGGACAGTCACAGCAACTAAAGAAACACAACAGAATCAATGAGAGACTGCACCCAACGGAATGGACAACAACCAATGTAAGAAAACAAAACTGTGCAAGTACAAAAAGAAAAGAAAATATTAATATTAATAAATAAACATCGAGAACTTGACTTGAGGAGTCCTTGAAGGCGAGTCCATAGACTGTGGGAACAGTTCAGAGATGGAATCAGTGAAGTCATCCCCTTTGGTCTAGGAGCCTGATGACTGAGGGGTAATAACTGTTCCTGAACCTGGTGGTGTGGGTCCTGAGGCTCCTGAACCTCCTTCCTGATGGCAGCAGTGAGGAGAGAGCACAGACTGGATGGTGGGAGTCGTTGATGGTGGATGCTGCTTTCCTGCGACAGCGTTCCATGGAGACGTGCTCAATAGTGGAGTCAATAACTTTCTTATGCTTGTTTGTGTTTTTATATAGTCACCTATAAACTTGTAATTGTTCAATGCATTTTTTCAGTGATTGCAGTTGCTTCTTTCCGGAACCAGCTTAATTGCAGTGGCAGGTATCACATTACTTGAATGGGGCTGCCTTATTGTTTAATGAAAGAGTTAATGTATAAAAGGGTTCACTTCCAGGGAGACTGCGGTGCACTCAGACTCAGCAGCTTCTATGGGGCCAACCAAAGATGGTATTGTCTTTTCTGAATGTATTTTTTGTTTCTACAATCGGAAGATCCTGCTGGACATTAAGAATTTAAAGTACTGCAGGTCTACCCCATCAGCCAGTTGCTTGTTGGTGGAGAAACTGCCTGCGTCACAGTGAGTGTGCAGTCTAGGAATGAGTGGGCATCTTAGTCACCTGTGATCACAAGACCCTGCTGGACTTTGTTAATGTAGAATGATGTGGATGTCATTCACTGGTTTATTGGCAAACGGTGGGGGGAGTTGCATCGCTCATAGCGAGGACTAGGCCTCAAGCTGTGGTGTCACCTGTTTGCGGCCACCCAGGAGAGTGGCACAGAAGTCAGTGGGCTCCATCGGAGTACTGGAGGTGGTGTGGCATAGCATACGTGCTGGAAACAGTGCTCCCCTCCAATGTTCACTCGGCCAAAGACAAAATGTATTGTGTTTGATTGCAGACTTCTGCAACATTCATGGACTTGGGGATTTGGACGTATTTTTTTGTGTGACTGTACTTTGCTGTCGCACTTGTGCCTTGTGCAGTGTATGATTGTTGGTATTGTGCTTTGCTCCTTGGCCCTTGGCCCTGAAGCAATGCAGTTTTTTTTGGCTGTATTCATGGATGTTCATGTATGTTTGAATGACAATGAAACCTGAACTTCAACTTTAATGTATGAGAAGCGTTTGATGGCTGTGGGCCTGACTCACTGGAGTTTAGAAAAATGAGGGATGATATTATTGAAACTAATCAAATATTAAAAGGCTTAGACAGAGCGGATGTGGAGAGGTTAATTCCTATAGTGCGGGACAACAGGCACAACCTCAGAATAGAAGGATCTCTCTTTAGAACAGAGTTAAAGAGGAACTTCTTTAGCCAGAGTGTGGTGAATCTGGAATTCATTGCCACAGATGACTGTAGAGGTCAGGTCATTGAGTATATTTAAAGCTGAGGTTGATAGGTTCTTGGTTAGTCTAGTCAAAGGTTATGGTGAGCAGGCAGGAGAATGCGGCTGAGAGGAATAATAAAATCAGCCATGATGGAATGGCAGAGCAGACTCAATGGATTGAGTGGTCTAACTCTGCTTCTATGTTTTATGCGCTTAACTAAACAATGTAATTTACTATTGTCAGTAATTTGGTAAGAAGACCAAACCATGTTGGATCTCTTTAGCAACCCTCCCCCCCAAAAAGAAGTTTATCCCTCATTCTTGATTTCCAAAGCACTTTGGATCAAAAACATCCAGAGTAACACACACAAAATGCTGGAATTCAGCAGGTTTAGTAATATCTATGGAGAGGAGTTATCAGTCAATGTTTCAGGCCGAGACCCTCCATCAAGACTGGAAAGGAAGGAGGTAGAAGCCAAAATAAGGTGGGGGACAGGGAGGAATACAATCTGGCAGGTGATATGTGAACTAGGTGAGGGGTAAGGTCATGCTGGGCAGCAAGGTAGGGGGTGGGGGGGTGGTGAAATAAGAAGCTGGGAGAGGTAAAGAGCTGGAAGAGGAAAGAGCTGGTAGGAGAGGATAATGGACCAGAGGAGAAGGGGAACCAGAGAGAGGTGATGGACAGGTAAGAAGGGATGAGAGGGGAATCAATAAGGGGAATGGGAAAAAAGCCTAATCTATTCCCCTTCCATATCACAACTTGGATGAGACGTCCTTCAGTGTGATCAGTGAAACAGTAACTCGAAACAGTGGCATAATGGTTAAGTTACCTGGCCAGCAGCCAGTTCTGCACTATTTAAAGAGTAAAGTTTAAATCCCTCTCATGGCAGCTGTAGAATTTAGATTCAAGCAAATGAATAATATGGAATTTTTAAAATGCTAGATCTGAATGTTAACCACAAAATTAACACACTTTGAAATAAATTAGTGGCTGCCAATGAAGAAAATTTAGGTGTTATTTGCTCTAGCTTCTAAGTTGTTCGTCCTTGGGAGTCGAAGGCGACCACGACTTCTGTCAGGTGGAGGGTTTGTGACTGTGGGTCCGGAGGTGACTGGTGAGGCCAATCCGGGCCCTGACAGCTCGCCCACATGTGGGACACATGAGGGTAGGTGCTGCAGTGGAAGTGGAGGTAGCTCGAGCCTAGCGTGCAGCGCGTTTCCTCTGAGCCTCTGCGTTGTGTCTGATTTCTGCTGCATACACTCCTTTAGTGATCCTGCTCCACCAGGTTGGGCGGTCCAGAGCAAGTGATTCCCAGCTACTGGGATTGATGTTGAGGTCTTTGAGGGACACTTTGAGGCAGTCTTTGAAACGTTTCTCTGCCCTCCAACTGAGCCCTTGCCCTGGCTCAGCTCTCCATACAGCAGCTGTTCTGGTAGTCGACTGTCAGACATCCTGATGACATGGCCAGCCCATCTGGCTTGGGCTTTCTGTAGGAGGGTGTAGACGCTGTGGGTGCTAGCCCGCTCCAGGACCTCCGTGTCTGGGACTTTGTCCTGCCATTGTACGTAGAGAAGTTTGCGGAGGCAGCTCAAGAGAAAGTGGTTGAGCTGTTTAGCATGTCTGCTGTAGACAGTCCAGGTCTCGCTGACATAGAGGAGGGTGGTGAGAACCACTGCTCGGTAGACCTTCAGCTTGGTGTTAAGGCTGAGTCCTCTTTGCTCCTGTACATTCTCACGGAGTCTCCCAAAGGCAGCACTGGCTTTGGCAATTCTGATGCTGATCTCTGCATCTATGTTCACTGCTCGTGATAATCGCCCAGATAAGTAAAGCTGTCGACTGCCAGTAGCTTCTGCCCCTTTACTGTGATGTGTGGTTCCTGGTAGAGCTTTCCAGGTGCAGGCTGGTACGTAACTTCGGTCTTGTTGGTGCTGATTGTAAGTCCGAAGTTGTCACAGGCTCCTGAGAAGCAGTCCATTTCTCACAGCGTCTTCTGCTCCGTGCTGGCATTGAGGGCACAATCATCAGCGAATAAGAGGCCTTTGATGACGGTCTCCTTTACCTTTGTAACAGCCTGTAGATTCTGGAGGTTGAATAGCCCGCCGCCAGTCCTGTATCTGACGCGTATACCATCCTGACAATCACGGAAGGCATCATTCAGCATAGCAGAGAAGACCATTCTAAAGAGTGTAGGGGCAAGAACGCATCCTTACTTCACACCGTTCGTCACTGGGAAGGCTTCTGACTCATCACCATCATCCAAAACTTTCACCATCATGCCATCGTGGAACTGCCAAACAATCGTGATGAACCTGCTAGGGCAGCCAGACTTCTCCATCATCTTCCATAAGCCATCTCTGCTGACAGTATCAAATGCCTTGGTCAGATCGACAAAGGTCATAAAGAGGTCGCTGTGCTGCTCTTGACATTTTTCCTGGAGTTGGCGTGCAGCAAATATCATGTCAACAGTTCCACGCTCTGCACGGAAGCCACACTGGCTTTCTGGGAGGAGACCTTGCTCAAGGTGTTGGAGAAGGCGATTAAGCAGGCCGCGAGTCAAGATCTTTCCAGCTATGGACAGGAGAGAGATGCTCGGTGATTGTCACGAGACTGACGATACCCTTTCCTTTTGTAGATGTGGACTATGTAACTGCAATCTGGATGGTTCTTATCTGCTGGGATGAGGGGTGATTGAAGATGGGTAATAAACACTAATGGAAGGTCCTGATGAAGGGTCTCGGCTCAAAATGTTGACTACTTATTTCCATTGATGATGTCCGAGTTCCTGAATTTTTAACATCTGCAGAATCTGTGTTAATAAAGGTTAATGCTCACATCTCAGTGGCATAATAAGTAAAATTCTCCCAACTGAAAACATCCTCCTTTGCTTCTTTCCTGTACCCTCCGTCCCTCACCCTCAGAATTCCCTCCTTTCAAGATGGAAGGGAAGACCAAAACAGGACACATCTCCAAAGTGCTTCAGTAGGTGCTTGGATCTTACCTGTAGTCGGCCAATAGCCACCAGACAAAACTTGTTTCCTTGTCCCCCATCTGGTTCATCGTCTGGTAATGTCACACCTGGATAACAACAGCAACAACACCTTAATTCCTAGTTCAAAGTAAATTTAATATCCTGTTCCAGTTTAAAATGGTGCTGGTGAAACTCACTGGCAGCAAACAAAATAAAGAATACAACTAAATACTTTATTAATACACATTTTATGGTAAACGATCACCTCAAACAATGGAGAGGTGAGGCAGAGGCAGAGTCCACCAAAGCCACGAGTGAGGGTTTGACCAATCTAAACACCAGGTCAGTTTGCAAAGGTCGGGTGTGGGTGGAAACGTGGTGGTGTGGTCCAGCCCAGAGTGTATCGAAGTGACAGGGTCCAGGTCCTAGAGCGAGGAATGACCCGATCTTTGAACGATTTAAAAACGCCAGGCCGGATTGAAAAGCCAGGGGGTCGGGACCAGAGGGAGGATTGGGCCAGTTCCGCTCGCTCCTCCGTGATGTTGACTTGGCTCTGAACTGAGGCGGTGGCCTGCTCTGGCTGCAGTGATGCCTGGTTTTGTCTCTGTGGACTCACTTCCATTCTGAAAGCTATTTGCTCACCTTTATTGTTGGCACCATTTGTCTTTTTTTTCCCCCTCTCTCTGCATATTGGGTGTTTGACAGTTTTTTAAAAATAGGTTCCTTTGGGTTTCTTTGTTTTGTGGTTGTCTGAAGGGAGACGAATCTCACGGTTGTATAATGTATACATACTTTGTTAGCAAATGTATTTTGAACTTTACCAAAGTACGTACATGCCACCAGATACAAGCAGATTCATTTCCTTATGGGCATGCTACCAATAATAAGAAAAAGTCCAATTGGTTGTTTGATACCAACCACAGTGGCTTTATAGGGGACTTAATTAGTTATTGGTATATTACTGTGATATAGTAGAAAAACTTTGTTTTAGAACATATATCTGTTTAGCAGATAATTCTAACCCCTACCTCCTACATAGCCCTCCATTTCGATTTCATTCATGTACGTACCTAAATGCCCCTGATGTATCTGCCTCTACCACCAACCCTGGCAGTGCGTTCCACGCAAATGACCTTCTTTGTGTGATAAACCCATCTGACATCCCCCCCCCCCCCCCCCGTTACATTCCTCCAATCACCTGAAAATTGCCATCCAGGCAGGGCATTCCAAACTAAGATATTAGGAAGGGAAAAGCAATTACAAAGTACAGGATAGTGTTACAGTACCAAGGAAGGGCAATACAGACACACATAAGGTAAAGAGCCATGATGAAATAAACTGGGAAAGCAAGAGTTCACTGTTATTATTTATTTAGAGATACAGCACAGACCAGTCCCCTCTGGCCCAATGAGCTGCACTACCCAGCAGCCTATCTGCTTAACCCTAGCCTAATCACCCGACGACTTACAATAACCAATTAACCTACTAACTTACATGTCTTTGGACTGTGGGAGGAAACCAGAGCATCCAGAGGAAACCCATGCCTTTCATGGGAACATACAAACTCCTTACAGACAGTATTTGAATTGAACTCTGTACTCCAGAATGCTACTGTATTTTTATCAATGAAGAGTCTCATCATTGTGGGACAGAAATTGTCCCTGAACCTGGTGGTATGTATTTCCAGCTTTTAAATCTTCTACCCAATGAGAGGGGAAGGGGTAATGTCCGGGATGGGTGGAAGTTTTGATTATGTTGGCTGCTTTCCCAGGTCAGTGGGAAATGTCAATTGTTGACCTTCTGGTTATTATTTTCCCATAAGTTGTTGTGCAAGCCACAGCAACACCTTTGCTTTTGGTACATGTTAGTTTTTTGGAGTGTTGTTGGGAGCCAAACGACTTCCAGGCACGTTGCTGCCTACTCTGTGCTGCTATTACAGCTCAGGGTAACAAGAGCTCAAAAGTCAATCCCAGTGTTCTCTAGTCCTTCCCGTGGAATATTCTCTCCAGATGAACCAAGTACCAACGAACCCCGGCGACAGGAACGCCACGTGCACAAATACAGCAGTTTAGCCAAGTGCTAAGTACCATATTCCCCAAGAAACGTGTGGTTTTCTCCAGGTCCTCCCACAGTCCGAAGATGTACCAGGTTGGTTAATTGGTCATTGTTAATTGCCCCATGATTAGGTTAGGATTAAATTGCAGCTGCTGGGCTGTGTGGCTCAAAGGGCCAGAATGGCCTATTCCATGCTGTATCTCTAAATAGAACTAAATAATGAGCTAATCATAAAAGGATCAGCTAATCTCCGACCCACACTGTATTAGGCAAGTTCAGTTAGTTAGCTATCTGCGGCATGGGGGATAGTCCATGTAGGAGGAGGAGGGTTGGGCATGGGACTACTAATCACGCCCCCTAAAAACCCAGAGCTACAGAAACGCCAACAGAAGCTCCAAAGACCTCATCCCTGAGAGCAGAAGAAGCTTTGCTTAGAAGACATATGAGATCGTGTGGTGAAAATGGAGGCCACTGGGCCAATCAAAGGACTCTGGCGAGCTGCTGTCGGCAGCCAATGCCCCATTCCGGGTGATGGCCTTAGTAGAAGTTAGTTATCTGGGAAATGGTGATGCACAATAAGGAAAAATAAACTGGGATTCAAAAAAAGCTGTGTCTTGTTAGAATAACCAGTAAACTACTGCTCTTCTGGTTATCATTACAGGATTATTTTTTAAAACTTTCAAAAATGGAAACATCCCAAACATTCAATTGTTCCATGTCATTTCCTGTACACAAGTACAAGGAGAACAAAATAATTGTTATTCCAGATCTGATACAGTACAAGACAAAAGCACAAGAGATAAAGAACACACTAATAAAAAGACGCACCATAAATATAAATCCATTAAATAGCTTGTGTGTGTACATATGCATAGAACTTTATCGCCAAGTCAACAAGATTGTGGTGTTACTCTAGTCAGTGCAAATTTACAATGCATGTAGTACGACTTAACGTTTTAAAAAAATCCCACATTTATATGCAACAAGAGACTTCCACAGTCCATAACATTCAAAGGTCATTGGCAAGCCGGGGTGTTACACAACAGCCCTCGGGAAGAAGCTGCTTTTCAGTCTCACTGTCTTGGCCAAGATGCTTCTGTATCTCTACCATGAGGCAGGAGATTAAACAGTGCCCAGGATGGAAAGGGTCTTTAATAATGTTACGAGTGTGCAATAGGCATGAAGAACTGTAGATTGTCTCCATGTCTGACAGTTGAGACCTAATGATGTGCTGAGCCATCCTAATCTCCTGTTGGAGCACTTTGTGATCCATCCAGCAGCAGCTAGAGTACCACACTGTCACTCTGTATGTCAGTATGCTCTCTATCACACATCAATACAAGCTGGCCAGCAATTTTTGGGTTAGTTTTCCTTAGGCTGTTGAACCTTCTCCGCTCTTGAGGTTGTGTTGACAGACCAAGATTGCTCCTCAATGACGTACATTCCCAAAAACTGAAAACTAGAGAACCCAACTCACCATTTATGAATAGGACTTGTTCGGGACCTCTTGCCTTCCTGAAGCCAATTATCATTTCTTTTGTCTTCTTGATGTTAAATGATAGGCTGTGGCTCCTGCACCAATCTGACAGCTTCTTCTGCTCTATATAATCATTATTGTTTGTGATTAGGCCAATCACAGTTGTGTCATCTGTAAATTTCAGAATCACGAGTAGTTTGTGTAGCATGAGCAGGAGTGCAGTGAATAAAGAAGTGGGCTCAGTTCACACCCCTGCAGAGCACTGCTGTTCAGGGTTTGGGGTTGATGTGCACTTGCCTATTTTCACTGTCTGGGTACAGTTGGTTAGGAAGTCCAAGATCCAATTACAGGCTGATGTGCCGAGACCTGGACTGTGGAGTTTGACAGTCAGCTTGTTTGGTCGTATGGTATTACAGAGCGAGCTGTAATCAATGAAAGGCTTCCTGATGTAGGTGTCTTTGTGCTCCAGATGTTCCAAGATAGCATGAACAGCGATAGAAATGGCATCTTCAGTGGATCTGTTTACCGTGTAGGGAAACTGGTGCTAGTCCAAGGTAGCCACAATTAAGTCCCTGATTTGGGACATTACCAATCTTTCCAAGCACTCGGCAAATATGGGAATGTGTGCCACTGGTCTGTAATCACAGTCGCAGACGTCTTGGAGACTGGAATAAGAGTTGCTGCTTTGAAGCTTGCCGGAAATGTAGCCTGGGACAGCGATAGGTTGCAACTATCCATCAGAACTTCTGCCAGCCGGTCGGCGCAGTCCCCAAGGAACCGTCCCGGTGTGGCGTCTAATCCCACTGCTCTGCATGCACTGACATTACCAAACACGCCTCACCTCATGCAGGTTTAGTGTCGGCGCAGTTCCTCCATCTGATGTTATGACCTTCATCATGGTTTCCTTATTGTACTTATCAAAGTGTTCAAAGTTGTTTAGCTCTTCGGCTAGTTTGGCGTCACTATGAGCAGAGCACATTACAAAGGAAAGCCGAGATGTATCTGATCTCATCCCCAACACTTCAGTGATCTATATTGTTATAGAGATCTGTACTTTGTGGTCTTGATGCCTCTCTCAAGATTCAATCAGGCCTCACTATGTGCCTTGGCTTCACCAGATCAGTAACCAATATCATGAGCTTTGATCAGATTCCATACCTCGCTGTTCATCCAAGGCTTCTGGTTAAGGAATACCCAGATGTTTTTGGTGGTGATGATACTGTCTTTGCAAAGTTTGATGTAGCTCCCTCAGGCCACACCATCACTGTCCTGGAAGTTGGTTTCTCCTTCCTTACCACTGGTCTATAAACTAGAATTAGATGTAGAGACAGATTATTGGACAATCCTGGCTGAGGGCATGGGAAGGACCTATATGTACTTGCGATGTTGGCGTCCACCTGGCCCAGTGTGTTACTGAGCCTTGTTGGGCAATTCACTTTTCAATACATAGGAAATATTGTTTTAAGGTTGGCCTGATAAAAATTGCCAGCCACGATGAAGGCACCATCAGGGTGAGCAGCCAGTTGTTAACCATAGCATCATGCACTTGGTCTAATGCTAAATTGCTGTTGGCCTGAGGGAGCCATCACCAGTTACACAGCCACAGTTATGTGCTACATCACATTTGCGAAGACAATGTCATCACCACCAAAAACATCCGGGTATTCCTGAACCAGAAGCCTTGGATGAACAACGAGGTAGGGAATCTGATCAAAGGTTGGGACAACACACAGAAAATGCTGGTGGAACACAGCAGGCCACGCAGCATCTATAGGGAGAAGCACTGTCAACGTTTCAGGCCAAGACCCTTCGTTAGGACTAACTGAAAGGAAAGCTTAGGATGCTGTTTATAGATCCGGTGATGCTGTGAAATAAATAGTGATTTCTCTTTGTGGATGAAAGGACCTAAACTTTATTATTATTAGGTATTCCAGGTTGGGACAGCAATAATTTTCAAAAATGACTGATTTATTACATCAGGCAGTGTTAACATAAATACATAAAGCACCAACTAATTTCTTGCCAGAATCATGCATTCTGTCAGCTCGGTAGGCCATTCAGCCTGCTAGCCCGATATCGGCATCAGGTCTAGCCATGTTTCTGAGAAGATCATAGCACTCTAGTAGGTTCTTCTGTAAGGCGAGTCTTAGTTGAACCTAGTCCATTTTGAGAGCAATCAACTGATCACAAACAGGTGCCGGAGATGGTCACGTCACTGCAACCATCCTTCCATAATCACTTCCTTACATTCTATTTTCAAATAACACAGACATACATAGCTCTTACCTGCCGGAGGCCAAGCCTTGATGTAACCTGTACAATGCACCACAACGTACTGAGGGTCTCCTTCCTTCACAGGTCCCAGCCCATTCCTGAGAACAAAACGAACAGGGAGATGCATGTAAAGTCCCCATAGCAGATTCAGAAAGGTACCTCTTCAGTGAATCACGAATTCCCCCACTTAAAAAGGGTGCAGTCTCAGATCCTTTGGCATGCTTGGGAGGGATGGAAGAGTCAATCTGGTGAAACAACTGACTCATCAACCTCCCAAACTGCACTCTTGATTCACTTGTCCTGGGTTAAATAGAGCAAAATATTTGGACTTTCTTCCAGAGACAAAGAACTGAAAAACAGGAAGAAGTCAGGCTGAACTTACTGAGAAGCTTGTTAAGCACACCAAGCACCAAGTGGACCTGTTGCTATAAAGTGTACAGAGGAATATGACAACAATCTATGATAATAGAATTGAAAGATTAGCTGCCCTGCCTCTAATATTTGGTAATTTCTCGCCCTTCCCTTTCCCTCTTTTACCATTCCACATTCTGGTTACGCCCTCACCTGCCCATCACCCTCCGATTCCCCTCCCCCTTTCCTTTCTTCTAAAGTTCCGCTGTCCTCCCCCATCAGATTCCTCCTTTTTCAGCCTTTCACCTCTTCCACCTATCCCCAAGCAGATTTTTATTTCATCCCCCTACACCCACCCACCCAGCTTCCCCCTTGCCTGGTCTCACTTGCCAACGTGGACTCCCCCCACTTCCTTACTCAGACTTCTGCCTGATGAAAGGTTTCGGCTTGGAACATCAATTGTTTATTCCCCTCCCCGTAGATACTGCCTGACCTGCTGTGTTCCTCCAGCGTTTTATGTTGCTCTGCACTTCCAGCATCTGCAGAATCTCTTGTGATTCTGAGAGATGGTAACTCTGAAGGAGTAGTGCAGTGGCTTTCCCTTTACTTCTTTACAAAGGATAGAGGGATGGCACCAATCAGGTGTTTAAAATCGTAAGAGCAACACACACAAAATGTTGGAGCAACTCAGCAGGTCAGGCAGTACCTTTTAAACTTAAAAAACAATCAACATTTCAGGCAGAAACCCTTCACCAAGAACAGTCTTTGCCAAAAACGTTGACTGTTTATGCATTTCCACAGATGCTGCCTGACACACTAAATTCCTCCAGCATTTTGCGGGCGTTACTCTGGATTTCCAGCATCTGCAAAGACCCTTGTATTTGCAGTGATGCTAGAAAGGTGGTGAACCCTGTAGAATTTTCTCTACTTATGCATAAATATGACCTAAAATGTGATAAAATCTTCACACAAGTCCTAAAACTAGATCTAGGGAACCCGATTAAATATATAAACGCAAAAAGCTTCATACTTGTTCATTTATTTATTGAGAAAAATTATCCAATATGATGTGTATTTGTTGGAAAAAGTATGTGAACCTCTGGGGTAATGCCTTCTACAAAAGCTATTTGGAGTCAGATGTTCCAATTAACGAGATGAGACTGAAGGTGTGGGTTGTAGTGGCAACCTGCCCTACAAAAAGACACATGAAGTCAAGTTACTGGCAGAGCCTGCTCTTCTAAAGATCCACTGATGTGCACTGTGCCTCAATCAAAACAACTTTCAGAGGACCTCAGAGAATCGTAGAGATGCACAAAGCTGGAAAAAGCAATAAAAGCATTTCTGAAGACCTGAGTTTTCATCAGTCCACAGGAAGAGAAATTGCATACAAATCCAGAAAACTCAGTACTGTTGCTACTCTCCCTAGGAGCGGGCATCCTGCAAAGATCACACCAAGAGTACAATGTGCAATAAGGAGGTGGAAAAGAACCCAAGTGTAACAGCATAACAGCAAAAGACTCACAGGAATCTTAAAAACTTGCTAAAATCTCAGTTCATGTGACCACTACAAGAAATACACTGAACAAGAATGGTGTTCCTGGAAGGACATCATGAGGAAACCACCGCCCTAAAAAAAAGTTTTCACGTCTCAAGTTTGCAAAAGACCACCTGGATGTTGTAAAACGCTCTGGGACTATGTTCTGTGGGGGGGATGAGACAAAAGTTGAACTTTTTGGTAGAACTGCACATTGCTATGTTTGGTGTGGCACTGCACACCAACACCAAAAACCCATCAAAACTGTGAAGCATGGTGGAAGGAGCATCATGATTTGCTGCCTCAGGGCCTGGACAGCTTGCAACTGTTGAGGGAACAATGAATACAAAATTGCATCAAAACATTTTACAGGATAATGTCAGGATAGCAGTCCGTCACCTGAAACTTAATAGAACTCGGATAATGCAACAAGACAATAATCCGAAAGACGAGTAAATCCACACAGAACGGCATAAAAAGAAGAAAATTCATGTTTTGGAATGGCCGAGTCAAAGTCTTAATCTTAATCTTATAGAAATGTTGTGGAAAGACCTGAAGCAAGCAGTTCATGCAAGGAAGCCCACCAACATCTCAGAATTGAAGCAGTTTTGTAAGGAGGAATGGCCTAAAATTCCTCCAAGCCAATGTGCAGAACTGATCAACAGTTACCAGAAACGTTTAGCTCAAGTTACTGCTGTATAAGGGGGTCACACCAGTTACCTGAAAACAAAGGTTCACATACTTTTTCCAACAAATACACATTTTTCTCAATAAATGAGCAAGTATAATTTTTTGTGTTATTTATTTAATTGGGTTCTTTTTATCTAGTTTTAGGACTTAAGTGAAGATCTGATCATATTTTAGGTCATATTTATGCAGAAATAGAGAAATTTCTACAGTTCACAAACTTTCTAGTACCACTGTATGTTTGCGTTGAAAATCATAGCTAGCTTTAAAAAATAGGGGGCATTGGTATTTATGAGAGGGTCCAGATGCCGGGCCATCACGACAAGATGAACTGCTGGAAAATCTGGCACAGGACTTGGGAGAAATTCCTTTAGCCAGAGTACCGTCGGAATGTAGGGTTCACTCAGATGGGGACAGGCCAAGATGAACAGTGGTAAATAGATCTACGACAGGCACACTGCAGAGATGGGGCAAGATGGAGAGGGCACTGCTGCGGGGCAAGGAGTACCTGTATCGGTTCCTCAAGTAGGTGAGCCTGCTCATGGACCCAGAATCCACAGTGGCATTCCCACATCTGAAACAAAGGTAAAAACACAAATTTAAATAAACACACACACTCTTAATCAATGCAGAAGGCTATCATCACAAGGCAATCCTATGGGTGACGTGGGGATAATACCAGAAGTAGGCTGCAAGGTAAAAGATTAGTTTGACGGGCCACCTGGTCTACTCTTATTCACATCTGCATTCTTATCTTTCGACCAAACTTTGCACATGAGATAGAACTGCCTGTCTATGTACAGAGCAACAAACCTCTGCAGGAACTCAGTGAGTCAAAGCATCTGTGTAGGGAAAAGGATGGTGGATGTTTCAGGTTGAGACTCTGCATCAGGACTTCTAACGTCACCTGCGTTTTCACCCCACACTCACGGATGTTGCTCAAATCACTGAGTTCCTGTAGCAGTTTGATTTTGGCTCCAGGTGATGATTCAGAAATCCTGATGGTTCAACATTCTGGCTCACTAGAGAATATTTGTTGCACTTCCCTCCCCGCCCCACCCATGGGACCCTGGTTCCCTTCCTCTACTCTCTTCCCACCAGAACCCCAGTTTTATAAAAACCTACCAGGTTGACTGGAAAATTTGAAAAGATACTACCTAACATCTGAAAATAACCCATGGTCTGTTGGGAGATTAACAAAAATAGCTTCCAATAGTGTAGAAAACCTGCTAGTCCAGCAGCAAAATCATACAGGACTATCAGAATTTTCACTGCTCCTGGTGCTGCTGGTTGGAAGTTCACACTGACTTCTCCCTAAAGCACAAGCCATCCCACCTTCTACTTCCCAGAGGACTGGCAGAGCCAGCTGTGGAAAGCTGGTCAGGAGCCCTCTCTAGTTTGGCAAGGCAGGCAATAAGCAGGAGAGTGGCTCGAGACTCCCTGTATTCAATTCACTGACCTGACTCTGCAGATGAACGAACGGCGGGAGCCCATGCACATCCTCATGGAGGACTGCTGGCCTTCCTTCTTCACAGTGCCAGTTTTCAGATCCAAGATTCGACCTGTCCCGCCCAACAGAATAAACAATTAATCCCAACTTGTCAACAGAACTTTTGGCTAATTCATGTCCAATTCAACCATCACTCAGTGTTCCCTGAGCAACACTATGTGCCTTGTGAAATTATCTATGCTACTGAACCCCTGCTGGGTCTCACTCCCTCACAGTCAGATTTAACATCACTGGCATACATTGAGAAATATGTAGTTTTGTGGCAGCAGTGTAGCGCAATACATAGTAAAAATACAAAAATATATATAATTAAAATTAAGTTAGTGCAAAAAAAAGGAGGGGAAAATAGTGAGGTCATGTACATGGGTTCATTGCCCATCCAGAAAGTTGATGGCAGAGGGAAGAAGCTGTTCCTGAAACACTGACTGTGTATCTTCAGGCTCTTGGATCTCCTTCCTGACGGCAGCAATGAGAACAGGACAAGTCCTGGGTATTTGCAGGGGTCCTTAATGATGGATGCTGCCTTTCTGAAGCATTGTGTTTTCAAGATGTTCTCAATGCTGGGGAGGGGGGCGTCACGTGATGACGTAGGCTTGAGACGTTGGGAATCCAGCTCCCTTGTAAAAAGTAATGAAATAGGGTTTAAGTGAAGAAGAGTTAACAAATACCTACTAGAAACTATTTATAAGCAACTCAGGATTATTTTTACATATGGCTCCTAAACTGAAACAGAAGAAAGCTACTACTTTGAAGACTGCGCAAATCAGCGGGAAAGAAGGCCTAACTGTATCGGCGAAGCCTTGGACTCAAGTTGAATCTCCTCCTGGCGAAGTGCATGGCACTTCTGATGATGCGGGACAGGAAGTTGCAGCAATGCCAGCGGTCTCTAAGAAGAAACGGCAAGAACAACGCATGCGCAAAGAAACAAGTATGCATGAACAGATATTAACAAAACTACAAATCCCAACTACAGCTGGAAGTGAATCAGAAGTGGAATCAGATTCTTTGGGAAACACAGATGAAGAAGAAGAGGAAAAGGAAGAGATATCCTGATATATATGATGAATGAATTAAAAGCTATAAGAACAGATATAAGAAGGATGCAGAATACACTCGATAATGTGGTGGAAAAACAAAAGAAGATGGATAATAAAGTTAAATAGATGGAAGTAAAAATGGAAGAAAAGACTGAAAGAATAGATAACATAGAAGCCAATAATCTTGCCTGGACAACAGAAAGAAAACAAATGTTGGAAAAAATAGATGCGCTTGAAAACTCTAGTAGATGAAATAATATTAAAATTGTTGGTCTTATAGAAGGTACAGAGGGAGAAAATCCAATAAAATTCTTCTAAGAATGGATTCCGAAAATTTTGGAAATGAAAGAAGGAAGCCAAGTAATTGAAATTGAAAGAGCACACCGAGCTTTAAGACCAAAACCTCAACAAGATCAAAATCCAAGATCAATTTTGATAAAATGCTTAAGGTACCAAGATAAAGAAATTATCTTGAAGGCAGCTACTCAAGGTGCTAAATAGAGAAAAGGGTCATTGATGATAGAAGGGAAAAGAGTTTTTTTTTTATCCAGACATAAGTTACGATTTTCTGAAGAGGTGGAAGGAATTTAATCCAGTGAAAAAATCTTTATGGGAAAAGGGCTATAAATTTTTATTGAGCTACCCAGCAAAATTGATAATTTTCCTGGATAACGAAGAAAGATTTTTCGTTGACTACCGTAAAGTGGAGAAATTTGTACAAGAACTACCGCGAGGGGGACTAAAGAATTATAGAAATGAAGTGGACTAATGATGAAGACTGAAATAAGGTTGGACTTGACGGACATTTATAAGGAATAATAAGAAAAAAAATAGTTGAGGAGTATTAATTGGGAGTAGAGACATTAATTATTTTCTTTTTTTTCTTCACTAATATATTTTCTTTTTTTTTTGCGGGGGAGCTGGAGGAGCTCCTGATCGATGGCTGCGAGTTTCACGTGTACAATCATGGCGATTGCCATGACCTGTAAAATGGGGGGGGGGGGGGGGGGTAATGTTGTGTTCTTTTTATTCGCAACAATAGTGGGGGGGGGGTATTTTGGGTTTTTTATATATTAGTTATCTTTCTTCTATTTTTCTTCTTTTTTGCCTGGATGGTTGGGGAAAACACTGAAAGAATAGATAACATAGAAGCCAATAATCTTGCCTGGACAACAGAAAGAAAACAAATGTTGGAACGTGTAGCAACGTGGAGAATTTTAAAGAGTTCCCAAGGTATTATGAATGATTAATTTACTTAATTTTTTAAGTTTTAATGTTATTGGACTTAATGGACCTGTGAAAAGAAAAAAAGTTTTAACATATATTAAGAAAATGAAAGGCGATATAGCTTTTCTACAAGAAACACATTTAACAGAAACAGAACATAAGAAATTAAAGAGAGATTGGGTTAGAAATGTCATTGCAGCTTCATTTAATTCAAAATCGAGAGGAGTTGCAATTTTGGTTAATAAAACTTGACCAATTAAAATACAAAATGTAATAATTGATTCTGTGGGGAGATATGTGATTACACATTGTCAAATTTTTTCAGAATTATGGACTCTTATGAACATTTATGCACCAAAGGAAAATGATACAAAATTCATACAAGGAGTTTTTTTTGAACTTGGCTGATGCACACGATAAAATATTAATAGGTGGAGATTTTAATTTTCGTTTAGATCCAGTTTTGGATAGGTCAACCAAAGTTGTTACAAAATCAAAAGTAATAAAACTAACTTTATCATTAATGAAAGATTTAAACCTGATTGATATATGGAGAAAAATTAATCCAAGAGAAAGAGACTATTAATTTTATTCAAATAGACATAAAACTTATTCAAGGATTGATTTTTTTTTATTATCAAAAAATATTCAGGATAGAGTGAAAAGTGTGGAATATAAAGCAAGAATACTGTCAGATCATTCCCCCTTGAAAATGACAATGATAATGATGTATAAGGAGGAATTAATCTATAGATGGAGATTTAATTAAATTTTATTAAAACGTCAAGATTTTTGTGATTTTATGAAAACACAGATTCAATTTTTTGGATACGAATTTACATTCAGTTGAGGATAAAACTATTATGGGAAGCGATGAAAGCATATTTAAAGGGTCAGATTATAAGTTATACATCTAAAATTAAGAAGGAATACATGGCAGAAATAGATCAATTGGAAAAAGATATAAAGTTAGAAAAAGAATCTCAAAGATATATGACAGAAGAAAAATGAAGACAACTTGTTAATAAAAAATTACAATATAATACACTCCAGACATATTGTACAGAAAAAGTAATTATGAGAACTAAACAGAAATATCATGAATTGGGTGAAAGATCACATAAGATTCTTGCTTGGCAGCTGAAAACAGAACAGGCTTCTAAACCAATAAATGCAATTAGAACAAGTGCAAATAAGGTTACTTATAAATCTTTAGAAATTAATGAAACTTTAAAAAAATTTTATACTGAACTATATCAATCAGAAATACAAAATAAGATTGCTGAGATAGATAAATTTTTATCACAAATAACCCTTCCAAAATTAAGTTTGGAAGAACAGAAAGGATTAGATATGCCCTTTACATTAAAAGAGGTTTAAGAAGCTTTAGGATCACTTCAGAGTAATAAATCCCCAGCAGAAGATGGTTTTCCTCCTGAATTTTATAAAAAATTTAAAGATTTATTAATTCCTCCATTTACGGAATTAATATATCAAGTGGAAAGAATGCATAAACTCCCACAATCTTTTTTAACAGCGATCATAACTGTATCGCCAAAAAAAGATAGAGATCCTTTAAAACCAACATCAAAAGGCCGACACGAGGAAATCTGCAGATGCTGGAAATTCAAACAACACACACAAAATGCTGGTGGAACACAGCAGGCCAGGCAGCATCTATAGGGAGAAGTGCTGTTGACATTTCAGGCCAAGACCCTTCATCAGGACTAACCGAAAGGAAAGATAGTAAGAGATTTGAAAGTAGAGGGGGGAGGGGGAAATGCTAAATGATAGGAGTAGACTGGAGGAGGTGGGATGAAGCTGAGAGCTGGAAAGGTGATTGGCGAAAGTGATACAGAGCTGGAGAAGGGAAAGGATCATGGGACGGGAGGCCTAGGGAGAAAGAAAGGGGGAGGGGAGCACCAGAGGGAGATGGAGAACAGGCAAACATGTCAGGGATGGGGTAAGAAGGGGAGGAGGGGCATTAACGGAAGTTAGAGAAATAACATACAGATTATAAAATAATAGCAAAAATTTTATCTAATAGAATATCTAAATATTTACCAAAATTAATACATATGGATCAAACAGGTTTTATTAAAAACAATCATTGGATAATATTACTAGGTTACTTAGTATAATTCATTTGGCACAAAAAAGAGAGGAAATGAGTGTGACAGTTGCTTTGGATGCAGAGAAAGCATTTGATAGATTGGAATGGGATTTTTTATTTAAGGTATTGGAAAAATATGAGTTAGGAAAATCTTTTATACAATGGATTAAAATCTTAAATACTAATCCTCAAGCTAAAGTAGTTACAAATGGTCAGATTTCAACACCATTTTGCTTAACGAGGTCAACTAGACAAGGCTGCCCATTATCACCTTCTTTATTTGTATTGGCAATAGAACCATTAGCTGAATTAATTAGAACAGATTCAGACATTGGGGGCTTTAGAGTTAACCAAGAAGAATACAAGATTAATTTATTTGCTGATGAAGTTTTGATTTATTTAACAAACCCATTGCAATCTTTGCAAAGACTATCTTTTAGATTGGAAGAATATGGGGAAGTATCAGGGTATAAAGTAATTTGGGATAAAAGTGAAATTTTACTCCTTACCAAAGGAAATTATAATCAATGTCGATTAGTAACTCAATTTCAATGGTCAATAAATGGGATAAAATATTTAGGTATTAGAGTTGATAATGATGTAAAAAATTTATATAAACAAAATTATTTGCCATTATTAAAAAAAATAAAAGAGGATCTTGATAAACGGATGACATTACCAATAACATTAATAGGTAGAGTTAATGCTGTAAAAATGAATCTATTTCCTAGATTGCAATATTTATTCCAAACTTCACCAATACAATTGCCTCAGAAATTCTTTTCAAGAACTGAATACATATGTAAGGAAATTTCTTTGGAAAGGAAAGATGTCAAGAATATCATTGGAAATATTGACATATAAATTTGATTTAGGAGGGTTACAACTTCCAAATTTTAAGAATTATTATAAAACAAATCAACTTAGATTTATTGCGTCTTTTTTTAATGAAGAAAAACCGGCATGGATTAGAATAGAATTAGATAAGATAGGAGAAAACATACCAGAAGATTTTATATATAAATGGGAATCCAAATGAATACGGGGAAAAAAAAAGAATCTCCTATATTAAGACACTTGATTGATTTATGGAATAAGGTAAATAAGGACAATGAGATAAAGAAATCTTTATTAGCATAAAGAACTTTAATTCAAAATAGGCTTATTCCTTTTACAATGGATAATAAACTTTTACATAATTGGTTCCAAAAGGGGATTAAATATATAGGTGATTGTTTTGAAGGAGGTATATTGATGTTGTTTGATCAATTAAAAAATAAATATAAAATATCAAAAAACACTCTTTTCTGTTATTTTCAATTAAAGGCTTATTTACGAGAAAAGCTGGGTCAAACAATGTTGATGCCAAAACCTAGTGAAATAGAAATATTAATTCAAAAAGGAAAAATTCAAAAATTTACATCCTGTATGTACAATTTGATTCAAAATCAGACAATTAAATCAGGAATTCATAAATCAAGACAAAAATGGGAATCTGATTTGAAAATTAAAATTGATGGAAAAAGCTGGTCAAGATTATGTTCTGATAGTATGATAAATACAATATTTAGATTAGTACAATATAATTTTTTTACATCAATTATATATACCACAGAAAATACATAGATTAAATTCACATATGTCTGACCAATGTTTTTGATGTAATCAAGAAATTGGTATTTTTTTTACATTCTACTTGGTCTTGTTTTAAAATTCAATCATTTTGGATAAATCTAAGACGTTTATTGGAACAAATTACTGGAGTACAACTCCCACATAGCCCAATATTATTTTTATTAGGAGACATTGAAGGGACAATACCAAAACTGAATTAAATAAGTATCAGAAAAAATTTATAAAAATTGCATTGGCAGTAGCCAAAAAAGTTATCACAGTTACTTGGAAATCTGATTTATATTTAACTATGGATCGTTGGAATAATGAAATATATAGTTGTATTCCACTTGAAAAAAATCACATACAATCTAAGAAATGAATATGATATATTTTTGAAAATCTGGCTCCCATACCTACAAAAGATAGGATTAAATACATAGGTCCTTTGAAGATAAAATTATAAAGTAATTGGGGAAAATTAAAAATTAAAATTAAAATTATTTTGAACTCCATGGAGCATGTGGGGATCCTCCGATATCCAGGAAATCTTTTTCTTCTTTCTTTTTTTTCTTTCTTAGATAAGGGTTAAGGGGGGGGGGGGGGAGGGTTAATATTATTTTTTCTCTTTCGTACTATTTTATCATTACATTTATTCTTTGTAGTTTTCTAAAAATTTAATAATTTTTTTTAATGCTGGTGAGGCTATTGCCCACGATGGAGCTGGTTGAGTTTACAACATTCTGCAGCCTTTTCCAATCCTGTGCAGTGGCCCATCCATACCAGACAGTGATGCAACCAGTTAGAATGCTCTCCATGGTATATCTACCTCCCTCTGACCTCCCACAGCCCCAAGGATCTCGAGATCTCGGAGCTCCTCAATTTCACCTTCACAGTCACCCCGCAGTGCAGAAGTACCTGCAGCTTCCTGGCGTATTATGGCAATTGCTCGGCTTGGAAACCAGTTCTTCAACCTACAAATTCCACAGCAACGCTCAAGCACCCAACTAAACTAATGCCATCTATTTTATTCATTCATCAACCTCCTTTCAGGTTCAACAATGCACTGGGGTCAAGGGTGAGTGTACCTCTTCCCTTTACCCAAGAGGGGCTGCAGAGTAGCATACATTCACTCTATGTGTTCAACACTAGGGTCATCCCTCAAGTCCTACCTTGCCCAAATTCTCCTTATAACTCACACCCTCAAGTCCTGGCAACATTCTCGTACATCTTCTCTCCACGCTTTCAAACTTAATGACATTTTCATTATAACAGGGTGACCAAAGCAGTACGCGATGTTCTAGGAGCAGCCTCACCAACATCTTGTACAACTGTAACACATAGCAACATAGAAACCCTACAGCACAATACAGGCCTTTCGGCCCACAAAGCTGAGCCGAACACGTCCTTACCTTAGAAATTACCTAGGGCACCCATAGCCCTCTATTTTTCTAAGTTCCATGTACCTTTCCAGAAGTCTCTTAAAAGAACCTATCGTATCCGCCTCCACCACCGTCGCTGGCTGCCCATTCCAGGCACTCGCCACTTACTGTGTAAAAAACTTAACCAACAGCTCCTCTGTACCTACTTCAGCCATTTCAGCTCTGGGAAAAAGCCTGACTATCCACACGATCAAAGCCTCTCATCATCTTGTACACCTCTATTAGGTGACCTCTCCTCATCCATCACACCAAGGAGAAAAGGTCGAGTTCACTCAACCTATTCTCCTAAGGCATGCTCCCCAATTCAGGCAACATCCTTGTAAATTTCTTCTGCACCCTTCCTATGGTTTCTACATCCTTCCTCCAGTGAGGCAGCAGAACTGAGCACAGTACTCAAGTGGGGTCTGACCAGGGTCCTATATAGCTGCAACATTACCTCTCCGCTCTTAAACTCAGCCCTCAATTGATGAGGGCCAATGTGGAACATTGTGGGGTACTGGCTGAGATGAGGCAGTCTCAATCATATCGAGTCCTGGTTACCCAAATGGCTCCTCTCTGCTCCCATTCTTTTATGTTTTATTCCAAATGGTACTTAAGAATCAAACACCTTGGGGTCGCAGTCATATGGACCAGACTGGGAAAGAAAGCAGGTTCCCTTCCACAAAAACAAATTTAATGAAACAATTAACCTGTACTTCATCTTGTCAACTCTTACCAATTTTTATTGATGCATCATGGCTTGTTGCTGCAACTACTCTGCACATGAAAGCAAAGAACTGCAGAGAGAGAGAGAGAGAGAGAGAGAGCTCAGAACATCACGGTAACCACCCTCCTTTCTATGG
Organism: Hypanus sabinus; assembly: GCF_030144855.1. Taxonomy (NCBI): domain Eukaryota; kingdom Metazoa; phylum Chordata; class Chondrichthyes; order Myliobatiformes; family Dasyatidae; genus Hypanus; species Hypanus sabinus. The sequence continues at coordinate 92,661,048 of NC_082714.1, read as the reverse complement.
ACCCTATCTGCACTTGTTGCTGCCTCGGTAAAGCAGCCAGCATAATCAAAGACACCACCCACCCTGGATGCTCTCCTCTCCCGTCTGGCAGAAGATACAAAAATGCCTGAAAGCACATACCACCAAGCTCAAAGACTGCTTCTATCCCACAGTTCTAATCAGACTCTTGAACAGACCTTCTGTACAATAAAAAGGATTCTTGGCCGCACAACTTTATGATCTTGCATGTTGTTATTTACCTGTACGGTACTTTTTTTTTAGTAACTTTTACACTTTATTCTGCATATTAATGTTTTGCTTTATTCTATTTCAATACCCTATGTAATGATTTGATCTTTATGAATAATATGCAAGATAAGCTTTTCACTGTATCATGGTACATGTGACAGTATTAAACAAATTCCAATTTGTGTTTCAGTAGTGTAAACGTGTTTAACTAAAAGCAGAATTACCAGAAGAACTCAGTCAGTCAACCTGTATCTCTGGAAATGAACCTGCCTAGCAGACCCAAGTTAACTGGATTCTCTTTCCGCAGATGCTGTTGGACCGGCTGAAAATTCTGGCAGCATTTCTATTTTGGTTTCAGATTGCAGCACTCATTTTCCATAAGTTGCCTGACTGTTATGATAGGATCGTTATTCAGGGCTCAAATTGACTAATTCAGTAACGCAACCACCAGTCAGTATCATTGTGAGTCATAAGTAAAACAGTATGTGATAGCTGCTCCAGAGAAGTGCTTTACTATGTTAAGACCACACCCTTAAGATGCACGTTCCTCTTGAACTTTGGACAGTCTGTTTTGTAGCAGTAAGAACAGAAGCAAACTTGCCTGTGTAGCCAGTTTCTGCTCTAACTTTAACTACGTTTGAAAGTGCCACATCTCGAATAGTGATGAGACTGAGTAGAGGAAGGAGATAGAGAGCTTAGGGACATAGTGTCATAACAACAAGTCAACAAAGAAAAAAAGCTGGCCATTAATTTCCGCAAGTGGGGTAGTGCAGACACTCCCAACTACATCAATAGTGCTGAGGTTGAGAGTTTCAAGTTCCTAAGAAAATCATCAACAGCCTGCTTTGACCCAACCACGTCAAAGTCACAGCCAAAAAAACCCCATAACACCACCTCTACTTCCTCAGCAGGCTAATGAAATTTGGCATGTCCCCTTTGACCTTCACCAATTCATCCATACATCACAGAAAGCATCCCATGTGGGTTGGGTGCATCAACTGCTCTGCCCACGACCACAGGAAACTGCAGATAGTTGTGGACACATCAGGGAAACCAACCTCAGTTCTAGACACTCTGTCATTCACTGCCTCAGTAATCAAACATCGCACCCTCCCCGGACACTCACACGAGTTACAGGACTCTACAACTCAGTAATATTCATTACTTCTTTCAGAAAGGCAACGTCTATTATTAAGGACCTCCAGCACCACTATTTTGTCACTATTACCATCAGGTAGGAGGTACAGAAGCCTGAAGGCACACACTCAGCGATTCAGGAACAGCTTCTTCCGCTCTGCCACCTGATTCCTGAATGGACTTTGAAGCTTTGGACACTACCTCACTTTTTTTAAAATGCATTATTTGTTTTTGTACATTTAAAAAAATCTATTCAATATACGTAATTGAATTACTTGTTTATTTATTATTATGTTTTATTTTTTTCTCTCTCTCTCTGCTAGATTATGTACTGCATTGAACTGCTGCTGCTGTTAATAAATTTCACGTCACATGCCGGTGATAATAAACCTGACTCTGATTCTTAATTATTATTTTGCTTTTTTCTTTTTGATTTTGCACAAAACATCTTTTGCATATTGGTTATTTGTCCATCTTTGTTTGCGTGAACTATTGTTCCTCTTTCTTTGCAAGAAAATAAATCTCATGATAGTATATGGTGATGTACATGTACTTTCTTAATACATTTACTTTGAACTTCAAGCAGAAGATAAAAAAAGCCTGAAAGCGCACATCTCTAGGCTCCGACAGCTTCTTCCCACTGAGTCTTGTAACAGTGAAGAAGATAGAAGAGAAGAACATACATTTTGAACAGAGATGAGGAATTTATTGAGCAAAAGGGTGGTGATTGTGTAGAATTCATTGCCACAGGCAGCTGTGGAAGCCAAGTCATTGGGTATATTTAAAGCAGAGGTTCATAGATTCCTGATTAGTTGGGAGGTTACAAGGGAGACGGCAGGAGAATGGGGTTGAGAGATATAACAAATCAGTCATTATGGAATGAACAGACTCAATGGGCTGAATGGCCTGATTATGCTGTTAAGTTCTTATTGAACTTCCCCATAAGAATGGACTCTTGACCTCATAACTTACCTTGTTAATGCCTTGCAAATTATTTTCTGCCTACACTGCCCATTTTCAATAACTGTACCACTTCATTCTGCATTCTGGCATTGTTTTGCCCTGCACTATTTCAAGGCACTGTTGCAATGGAATGATCTGTATGGATGGCATGCGAAACAAGCTTGCCACTTTTCCTCAGTACAGATGACAATAACAAACCAGTTTACGGAACGAAGGAGCAGCTGACTGACAGTAACCAGGTTCAGCAATAGAGGCATGGGGCAAGAACCGTGCCCAGCCACCTGCATTTACCTGTCATCGCATTCTCACTGGTGGAGAGCTGTTCCCGCAGCTTCTCCACGTCATCCGGGTGGACCTGGCTGTACAGGGTGTTGCCGAACCACTCTGACTGAGGCTGATTCAGGACTGGGGTGACCGAGTCCGACACGTAGATTATCTTCCCCGTCTCGCACGCCACCACGAAGAGGAATCCATCTGCTGCTTCCAGGATCAGGTGCTTCAGCTCCTTGGGTGAATAAGCAAAGAGAAATACCTCATTAAACACTACCCGCTGAATTATACTGGCTCTCTGAGCCTGCAGGGCAAGTACCCTGGAAGGGCAAGTCTCAACTCAATACCACTTTCTCTTGCTTCCAGAAGGCCAAAATCAGGCCTGCCCCCTCAACCACTACCAATTTTATAATCAATGCACTATAGGATGGCAACTACTCCGTCCACGACTCTTGTACATCAAGTAATCTTGTAAATATATTGTTTAAGTATTCTTTGTTGCTTATATAATGAATTATGGTGTATTAAAGAAAAGCATGAATTGCATACATAACTCTACCACATGATACTCGCATTTCTTAAAGCAACATGAACTAAGTCTTGCATTATTTTGAACTCCTGTCTTATTATTAGTCTGGTTTCATGTTTTAAAGTTACAAAACATCACAAAGACCATCAGAAAAGGCAGAGAGTTGTGGACACAGCTCTGCACATCACAGAAACCAGCCTCCCCTCTATGGATTCTGGCTACACTTCTTGCTGCCTCAGTAAAGCAGCCACACAATCAAAGACCTCTTCCCCACCCCGAACATTCTCTCTTCTCCTCTCTCCCATTGAGCTGAGGATACAAAGGTCTGAAAGCATGCACAACCAGCTTCTACCCCGCTGTTATGACCACTGCATGGTCCCCTACAGGATCAGATGCAGATAGACAGATTGTTGCATAACAGGGGAATTAAGGGTACTGGGGAAAAGACAGATAGGTGGAGCCAAGTCCACAGTTTAGTCAGCCACGGAGGAGGCTCAATGTGTCAGATGGCCATCTCCTGCTCCTATTTCTTATGTGGTTAGATACACTCTTGATTTCACAATCTACATGGTTATGACACAGTGCCTTATTTTCAACCTGTACTGCGCTCTATAGCTGTTACCAAACTATCACAACTGCTGGGTAAGTTATGAAAAACCAGTGCTGGAATCTGAAACCAAAATGTAAATGCTACCAGAATCCTCAGTCCGCATCTGCAGAAAGAGAATTCAGTTAACATTTTGGATCAGCCAAAGAGTTTTGCTCCCCACTTGTGATTGCTTGGGAAGTTAACTACGTTTATTCTACTGAAACCCAGATTGGAAACCTTGTATCTACTAAGGTATTGTCACATGTACCAAGATACAGTGAAAAGCTGGTCTTGCATACTGTTTTTGCAGATCAAATTATTACACAGCACAATGAGGTAACTTAATATAAAAATAAAAACAATGCGGAATAAATGTAAAAGCTACCGAAAAGGTGCTGCATGGGTAAACGATAAAGTACAAGACCATAATGAGGTAGACTGCAGAGGCCAAGGGTCTACCTTATCCTCGAGCCTGGTGAACATTTTTTCAGGCTGTTTTATCTTCTACTTGATGGTGGGGGAAGAAGATGGGCAATTGCAAAGGGTCAAGGAAGGTTGGAGTTGATGTGTGGCATGACCACCCTTTGGAAGCAGATTTTAGAACCACGGGCCATTAGTTACAGTACGGTATCTTGTTTCTCTTGAATACCAGAGTGATAATGATCTTAAAAGCAGGTGACATAGTGAATGGGAAGGATAGGTGCTCCATAGATGCGGGCACAAGGACTGACACTCGACTTACTACTGCCCTTGCCCGTGAGCCCACCTACCTGGTCCGTGAGGAAGGAGGGTTTGTAAGTGCCATCGACTGAGGTGTTGCCTGTTCCCCGTAGCGACTTCATGTGGGACACGGCCATGCGCAGGATCGTCAGCTTGTCTGGCTTACGGGCCAGGGCGCTGCAGGTGGGCACCATGTCCGATAGCTCCGTGATGTATGCTGTCATCTTGTTCCGCCGGCGTCGTTCGATCTCACTGTGGTTTTCCCTGGAGAGCAGGAACCAGAAAAATCAGAGTCCAAAAACAAAAGACAATGATCAACTTACAAGATCATAAAACCAAGGAGCAGAATTAGACCATTCAGCCGATTGAGTTTGCTTCACCATGCAATCACGACTCATTTGTTTTCCATAAACCCATTCTCTCTGTAAACCTTAACCGCCTCACCAAACAAGAATCTATCAAACTCTGACCTGGCCTCTACAAGTCTGTGGCAATGAATTCCACAAAATCACCACCATCTGGCTAAAGAATTTCCTCCTCATCTCTATTCTAAAGGGAATTCCCTGTATTCTGACACTGTTCCCTTGGATCCTAGATGCTCCCACTACTGGAAACATCCTCTCCACATTCACTCTATCCAAGCCTTTCAGTATCTGGTCGGCTTCAATGTGATACCCATCCCTCACACCATTTCCAGCTAGTACAGGCCAAAGGCATTAAATGCTCTTCATACATTAAACCTTTCATTCCTGGGATAATTTTATGAAACACCTCTCCAGGCCAGCACACCCAAAATTGCTGAAAATGTTCTAAATTCACACTTTTATTTCAATGATTTGCAAGTCTGCAGAACTTTTCACAAGCTCACAGGGCATGATAACCCTCTATACAGAGCCTGAAATCTGTTACAACCGGGTGAAAACAACCTGTCAGGCATCCATATCACTGGCAGGCTCTCCGGTTCTTCCACACTGGCATGGTGATCAAATGCATGTGCTTTCTTGGCATCTAAGAAGATTCAGCACATCTTTTGTTTTGTTAAATTTCTACATCCTGCTTGGCTGCATTTCAGACTGGTATGGAAACTGCTCAGAAATGGACCATCAGAACCTACACCACCCAGTCCTTCACAGGCTCCTCCCTTCCTTCCTTCCAGTCCATCTTCAAATCGCATCACCTGTTACAGCATCATCAAGGATGCCTGCCACCCAGGTCATGCCCTTTTCCTCCTCCTACCTTCTGTCAGAAGATAGAGGAGCTCAAAAGTCTGGATGCTCAAGAACAGCTTCTTTCCCCACTGTTGTCAGACTCCTGAACCAAACTCCTCTCTCATAGCTCCTTCCTGGTGATGCTGCCAAGTCCTCCAACTGAGCAGCTCTGCACTCTCTGTAGCTGTTACACTTTATTCTGCAATGTTACTGTTTTACCTTGTATTCCCTAGATGCACTGTGGAACGATCTGATCTGTAAGAACAGCCTTCTATTGCATCTCAGTGCAGATGACAATAGTAAACCAGCACCAATTCAGTTTGCACTCCCGTATTTTGTAATATTTTACTGCTTTTATGCACACCATGTTTACTGTGGTACTTATTATTCCCATGTCATTTATTATCGAATGATGACCTCCAACAGCTCATAAAGAAGTCACTGTTACCTTGCAAATCTCTCTTTGTCGTTGGGCCCTTGATCATCATCACACCTGGATAGAAAGACCACAGAAAGTTAAACCTTCTACATCCCAACTACCTTTGACAATCATCCATCTGAACTACTCGTCCAAATATTTCGCTTGCAAAAGAAACAGAAGTTCTTGTTTTGCAAAAAGCTGATTCTCTGAATGTAAAGGGTATAACCTGCTACCACTCCAGTGGCTCGGGGAATAAATGTTTACTATAGTGGACAAATCAAGTGATCCCCCTCACTCTCTGCTACTTAAACCAAATGAGTCTCCGCTCATTTCAAGAGCATGGGACCCCAAATTTTATTTATTTAGAGATACAACAGGGTAACGGGCCTTTCTAGTTGAAAAGACTGCACTGCCCAATTACATCCATGTAAGCAATTAACATAATAGCCCGCACTTCTTTGGAATTTCGGAGGAAGCTGGAGCACACCAAGGAAGCCCACATGGTCACGGGGAGAAGGTATATAGTCGTTACAAACAATAGCGGGAATTCAAGCTAAGTTGTTGGCGCTGTAAAAGCATTCCACTAACCAGTATGCTACCACGCTGCTTACTTCTGTTAACCATTTCACTTTCCACAGATGCTGCACGATCTGTTGAGTGGTCTCCGAGAATTTTCTGGTTTTATTTACATCATACACTGAATGGCAGATGCTAACATAGCCAGTTTCTCTCCGTCAACAGTCGCACTGCAGTTCCGACCATTTAGGGCAGTAGTAAGAAATCACAAGTTTTACAGTTCCACCCAATTCCCTCTTCCACCCCTGTAAATACCACCAGCGTGGATCGGAAAAGTGAACGAGATGGCCAGAATAAAGTTTAATAGTTTAAAGAATAAATGCAGAGTTGCACCAACCTGGGGAACTTGCTGCTTCCTTCACCATCATCATCATCATCAAAATCCAGCCTGCAACAAAAGAACAATTGATCACAGGCAATGGGTTGACAATGGCTTCTGCAGAAATGCAAAGTAAAACTGACTAGTGAATGTATACCGTCAGTATGAAACATGAGTATTATTTTCATAATGACAGTATGACGATGAGTACCCTCATCCAGGAAATGCCCTCATCTTATTACTACCAGCAGAGAGGAGGTAAAGGAGCCTGAAGACCAACACTCAACGTTTCAGATCCGCCATCAGATTTCTGAATGGATAATGAGCCCAGAAACACTATTTCACTACTTTTTTCCCTCTTTTTACACTACTTATTTAATTGATTTTATATATTGTATATACATACACAACACCGTGCAAAAGTCTTAGAATGGATATATAATGGATGCTAAGACTTTTGGACAGTAGTGCATTTGTCAATGTAGAGTGGAGTGCGAATTTATAAATCTGGCAGGAGCAAAGGATGTTGGGAATGCCAAGGGTGGAGCACCACGGGAGGGGTGTGGGGAAGACGCTAGAAGAGGAGTGCCAGGGGCAGGGGGTGACGCGGGTGCAGACACACCCAGCCCTGAGACATCAGGCAGGATCATTTGATTCCAAACAATTGGGTTTTTACCATTACAGAATGACCCCCAGTGCTTCCCACTGCCACCCCTCTCCCTTTTTCCAACCAAAATTCCCCTCTCCCTGTCCCCTTCATAGAGAATCATATATGAAACACAAAAAAATCTGCAGATGCTAGAAATCCAAAGCAACACACACAAAATGCTGGAGGAACTCAGTAGGCCAGGTAGCATCTATGGAAAGGTGTAAGCAGTCGATGTTTTGGGCCAAGACCCTTCTTCAGAACAGATAAGGGAGCCGTCAGAGTAAGATGGTGGGAGGAGGGGAGGAAGAAGTGATAGGGGAGGAAGGTGGGAGGTGATAGGTGAAACCAGGAGAGGGGGAGGGGTGAAATAAATAGCTGGGAAAATGATTGGTGAAGGAGGCAAATAGGCCTGGAGGAAGGGGAATCTGATAAAGGGAAGAGGGAGGAGCATCAGAGGGAGGTGATGGATAGGTAAGAAGATAAAGTGAGAGAGGAAACAGGAATGTGGAATGGTGGTGGCGGGGGGGGGGGGTGCAATTATCATAAGTTGGAGTAATCAATGTTCATGTCAGCAGTTTCAAGGCTACCCAGATGGAATATAATGTGTTACTCCTTCAACTGAAGGTGGCCTCATTGCTGGAATAGGAATAGGAATGGAAATGGGAAGTGGAATTGCATTGGATGGCTACAGGGAGATCCTGGTTTTTCTGGTTGACAGAGTATAGGTACTTGGCAAAACTGTCTCCCAATCTTTGTCAGGTCTCACCACACCTGGAGCACTGGATACAGTAGTTGACCCCAACAGTAGTGTTGCCTCACCTACCAAGACTGTTCGAAGGTAGTGAAGGAGGAGGTATAGAGACAGGTGTGGCACTTATCATTGCAAGCAGAATGGAGGGAGTAACTTGCAGTCACAGGCAAAATGTACAAACTCCTTACAGATAGCAATGGGAATGGACCAGTACTGTAAAGAGCAAATAAGCATTCAATACTTCCAATGAACAAAGGTCTTTACTTTCTTACAAAGTCTAAAGAGGTTCTGCATATCACTGACTACATAAACCTCAGACGTACAGTGGAAAGCAATCTGGCTGCTTGCATTACCACCTGGTATGCACAGGAATGCAAGAGGCTAGTGGTGGACACAGTCAGTTCTATGGCTCTATTCTCCATCAAGAACAGGTGAAGTTGAGTGAAGTTATCTCATTCAATCAAGAACCTGATGATTGAAGGGTAGTAACTGTTCCTAAACCCAGTGGTGTGGGTCCTGAGGCTCCTTATTTCTGATGACACGAGAAGAGAGCACGGTCTGGATGGTAGGGATTCCTCCAACAATGGACGCTGCTTTCCTGCAACAACATTTCATGCAGATGTGTTCAATGGCTGGGACGGCTTTACCCATAAAGGACTAGGCCATATCCACTACTTTCTGTAGGATTTTCCATTCAATGGCATTGGTGTTTCTATACCAGGCTATGATGCAGCTAATCAATATACTCTCCAGCACACATCTACAGAAGTTTGTCAAAGTTTTAGATATCATGCTAAATTTCTGCGAATTCCGAAGGAAGTAGAGGTGCTGCCATGCTTCTTCATAATTACATTTGCATGCTGGGCCCAGGACTATATAGGTCTACTTCTACAGGTCTTCTGAAATAATAACACCGAGGAATTTAAAGTTGTTAACCCTCTCCACCTCAGATCCTTCAATGAGACTGGCTTCTGGACCTCTGGAATGTGGTGAGAGTGCAGAAGTATGGAGTTGAATGGGATCTGGAATCAACCATGACGAAATGGCAGAGCAGACTCAATGGGCCAAATTGCCTAATTCTGCTCCTATGTCTTATAGTCTTAAATATTATGATTGTACCTTCCTCTGGCAGCTTGCTCCATTAACTCACCACCCTGTGTGTGTAAAAACTTGCTCCTTAGATCTTTTTAAAATCTTTTGGACCACTGAACAATGGAACCCGTTCGTTACTCGTGGATGGCCTGTATTTGGTCCAGGGTGCGGCTGTGTGCGGTGGACGGGAATCACGGTTTATACTTTCATTATAAACATTGAAATTATGACAGCTGTGGCGGTTTTGCTACTCACAATATTATCCCCCAGCACGTGTTATTTGATGCACTCCTGAGTTATTAAAGTGCAGAGACGCAAGGGGTAGCAAGAACTTAGCAGCTCCAAAGAGAAGCCAAGGAGAGGAAAGGAATTGCCGAGGCTTCCGGTCCAAATGCCAATGATACCTCTACTCCCACAGATGTTGCTTGACTCACTCAGTTCTTCTGGCAGATTGTTTGTTAGCCTAGAGATACAATAGGCTTGATTCACTCAGGGTCAGACAGACAGATCTGCAGCATGGACTGGGTGGGTGGAGGTCAAGTCTGGGTGCCAGGCAAAACAATTCAGCCCCTCCCCCTCCCCTAGCAGACGCTCAATAATGTGGATTCCATCTACTTAAAAGGCCCTACAGCAGAATTTGAGGGCTTTTATTTATTTACATTTTTAATTTAGAGATACAGCACAGTTGAACAGGCTTGCTGACACTGTAACACCATCAGTGTTGTTCTACAATCAGAAGGAAACATGAAAAACTACCGAAACCCGGAATTAAACCAGGAACTTTTACATCTTTTGGCTACGCTCTCTCAACTGAGCTATTTTCCAGGTTGTGGAGATTAAACAAGGAAGTGGAGCTCAGGCCAGTAATCAGATTAGCCTTCATCTTATTGAACGGCTGAACAGGTTTGAGGAGCATATCACTTACTGCTACTGCTGCATATAGTCGTGTACAGCACAGAAACAGGCTGTTGCCTTTGGCAATTTGGACAAGCATGTACGGTTTAGGTCATTGTGTTGCAGGTGTGACATCACAAGCTGGAAAGAGTACAAACAAGATTTGCAAGAACATCGCTGGGACTTGAGGACCTGTGTTATAGGGAGAGGCTAGGCAGGCTAGGACGTTATTCCATGGCACATGGGCAACTGAAAGCTAACCTTACAGAATATTATAAAATCCTGAGAGGTGTTTCAGGGAAGGAGAGTGGGTTTGAGGTGGGAGGGGAGAAATCTGAAGGACAACTTCTTCACACAGAAGTTGGTGGAATGAGCTGCCAGAGGAAGTGTTTGAGGTATGGATAACTTCACTCAGAATTCACAACTGATTCAACGACCTACAGACTTATATTCAACGACCCTTTACAACACATGTTCCCAGTATTATTTGTTTTATTTGCAGTTTGGCTTCTTTTGACATTGGCTGGTTGTCAGTTTTTGTTCATTATTTATTAAGATTAGCTGAATCTTAGGTAACTTGTGTATCTAATAAAGTGGCTACTGAGTGTATGTTCACGGTTTTCTGCTGCTGTAGCCAATCCACATCAAGGTTCGACAAGTCGTGCATTCAGAGATGCTCTTTTGCACACCACTGTTGTAATGCGTGGTTATTTCAGTTACTGTTTGCTGCCTTTCTGTCAGCTTGAACCCAATTTGGCATTCTCCACTGACCTCTCTCACCAACAATGTGTTTTCACCCACACTCTGCCATTCTCTGTAAACCGTACAGAATATTGTGCGTGAAAATCCTGGGAAATCAGCAGCTTCTGAGATACTCAGACCATCCTGTCTGGGACCAACAATGATTCCACAGTCAAAGTCACTTGGATCACATTTCTTCCCCATTCTGATGTTTGGTCTGAACAACTGAACCTCTTGACCATGCCTGCATGCTTTTTGTGCACTGAGGTGCTGCCATGTGATTGGTTGATTGGATATTTGCATTAACAGGTGTACCTAATAAAGTGGCCATTGAGTATATAAGCAATTTGATAATAAAGTTACTTGGAACACAGCAACAGAAGACATTTGGATAGATCAATGTTTGGGAAAGGCTTCAAGAGGTATGGGTCAAGGAAAGAAAAATTGGACATGTTTGGATGGGCACCTTGCTTCGTGTGACATTCTCACTACAGAATCGAACAAAATCATCCAGTCAGAACAGCCTTCCTGCATGAGGCAGGGCCCAAAATTCCTTACCCCGAGCGTCTCTTAGGTGCCCGAGACATGATGCCGCCGCCGGACGGAGGCTGTGTTGTTGCTCCAGCATTCCCAGCCGCTGACACGCCCAGAGGTCCTCCAATCTCTGAAGCCATTTCTACAACTGGAGAAAAGGGAAATGGAACAGTCAGCTGGGAAACACAAGGAAAACAGAATATGTACCACAGCAGACACATCTGAATTGTAGGAAGAGGTCTGACAAAATTTAATGCTACCCCCCCCCCCCCCACAAAAACAATAGAATGAGACACTTGGATGACACAGCAAACTGGAGGAGAACAGAAAAAGCTGGAGGAACTCTGGGTTGAGCAGCATCTGTGGAGTGAGAGAGTCAGGAAATCCAGAGCAACACACACATAATGCTGGAGGAACTCAGCATCTACAGAGGGGAAGTTTCTGGCAAAGCCCTTCATCAGGACTAGAAAGGAAAGGGGAAGAAGCCAAATAAGAAGACTGAGGGAGGGGGAGGAGTACAAGCTGGCAGGTGATAGGTGACCCCAGGTGAGGGGTGAAAGTCAGTGAGGATGAAATGAGTAGGTAGAAGAGGTAAAGAGCTGAAGGATTATGATAGGAGAGGACAGTAAACCATGAGAAAGGGAGGCCAGAGGAGAACCAGAATGAGGAAATAGAAATACAAAAACAAAACTTTGACCATCCATTTCCCTCCACAGATGCTGCCTGACCTGTCAGGTTCCTCAACCTTTCAGGGAATTAAGAGTTTTGCTCCTCTTAACTTCTAGGCAGAAACTTCCATGGCATTCCAACAGAGATAGTCTAGGAAAACTCAGTGGCTCAGTACTCTCTCTATCTAGAGCAATGGCCAACCCCTTATGAGAGTGTGAAAGTTCACAGGAGAGTCATGAGAACTTCAACATTGAGGATTTTGGTTAAATAGCTCTCATTTAAAGTGCAAATGGTTAAAAAGCACGAGCAACCCAACACTCTGTCAAGGAATCTCTGGGAATTCCTGGGACTGGAAAGTCCTTTTGAGGTAGGCCTTACCCGGAAGAAGCTTAAATTTTCTCTTCAACGGGAGTTCAGTGAGACTGTGGAAGAAAATTATAAAGTTAAGATTAATTTGGAATTAGATGCTGTTGGCAAGCTTGACAAGCTAGATATTGCACAAGACCTGGGTCATGAGGATGATGGGGTAAGAGGCAGACACTCCCTTGTATGAGCTAACAGTAGCCAGACATGGATCATGCCAGCAACGAGGCATTGTTAACCCTTTTGCAAGACTGTCTAGTATGTAGCAGATAGAGGAACTAACTGTCGACATGCATCTCTATTTCTGTGCATCGCACAGGAATGTTAGTAAACTTGGTTATACCTAACAAGTGCTTTTGAAATTGCTGACCAAGTATGTTTACCTATTGGCTATTGCCCAAAATTTACTGTATAAATCTAAGATGCAACATCGACTGAGTCATAAGACAATGGCTCCTGTGATCATGTAATAAAAGGGTTAACCATATACCGAGGTATGTGTCTTTATTTCTGTTCCCTAACAGAGTAAAGCCACTCATAGTTATTAGCGTTTTGCAGTAAATTCTTCAACGAGCATTTTGTGTGTATGCTCTGGATTTGAAGAATCTGCAGAATCTCTTGTGTTTATGAGCCCCTAAAATAAGTCTGCCATGACACTGGCTGGGTGGAGTGGAGGAATTAAATACATTTTAGCAATTGAGCCATCTACCTAACCCTAGCCTAATCACAGGTCATCTCCAAGACTACAACCTTGCTGTGGTTTGGAGGCTTGTATGTCTCAATGACCAGAGAGAGAGATGTCAGCGAAGGTCTTTATGCTTTGGCTCTTGGTAGGGTTACCCATGACCCAAAGATCAAAGGAACTGAGAGTGGTCCACCGGTCCTCCAGGCTTGGGGGTTCAGCTCGGGGCTAAAAACCCTGTTTGCTCAAACTGTTTTGGAAAAAGCAAAGAAGAATCCTCCTACATCTGAGTGGAACAGTATGAGATGAAGATCCTGAACCACAATAGAGAAGATGGCCAACGGCAGAGAGAGATGGAGGACCATCACTGCTGCCCTAGTGAACTGGTACTGTTACGAATGTGCCACAACTCTGAGGGGCTGAAGGATACAAAGTAGCCCCCTCCTTTTTGAGAATCGCAAGATCGCTATTAATTCAGGTCTGGGACCCAGGAAATGAGAGAGAGACATCCAGAATACACAAGGCTTGGAATGTGTCCTGGCCTCCGCAAGACAAAGCCATGGACAACGGCCAGTGTCTCTTGGATACGGAATAGTGTATTGAGTACTGTACTATTCATTGAAGCCCTCAGGGGATGACCAGAGTGGGCTGGTTGAGGGATTGCATCATCCCAACCTGACTGACATCTGAGACCCCGTGAGTAAGGATAAAAGAGGGTCTGGGGAACAACCCCTTCCGACACCCCAGACCGGTGGAGGCTTGTGTGTGTGTCCATCCTTGCCCAGATGACAAGTCTTCCATGGAACGGCCTCGCTAAAGGACGAATGCGGATCAAGATCAGATAAAGGAAAGCCGGCAAGTTTCTAAAATCTGTCTCTCTCCAACCAAAGGCTGCAGCCTGAATGAACTGAGTGACCTTTATATTTCCATCGGACAATACATTATCCCCTAGACAACGATAGAGCTTATTTCTTATTATTATTATACCCGCACTTTTAGATTTAGTATTGACGACGTATATTATCTGTATGTTTGCACTGATATTATTTTTGTGTATTTTTACTAATACTGTTAAAAATAGTACCATAAGACTGCAACGGACCTCTCTATCTTTGCTGGTAAGTGACCCAGTTACGGGGTTCGTAACAATACAATTTTGGACTGTCGGATGAAACGGGAACTCCTGGAGAGAATCCACACGCTCATGGGAAGAACATACAAATGGCACTGGAATTAATTCCAAACTCCAATGCCCCAAGCTGCAAGAGCGTCATGCTGCCTGCTACTCCATCGTGCCATTTTTGGTCTGCCCTGGGGTTGGGGGACTGTGCATAGCCGTGGGCGGGTGGGAAGGAAGAATGGTGCTTGGTGTGTTCTGCCAAGCATTGTGGGCATACTATGTTGGTGCCAGAGTGTGTGGCAACACTTGCCGCACACCGTGAGGTTCTGTTGATTACTGATGCAAATGAACTGCCACTCAGCGTGTATCGACAAACTGCATGAAACCTTTTACTATCAGTCTTCAACAGTTGCCGAGCAGACACTGGAATCAAGGATCACACGGCTATCCTGAGCAAAGATGCACTTTAGAACCAGGAAGAGGAGGAACTTCATTAGCCAGAGGGTGGTGAATCTGTGGAATTCAATGCCACACGTGCTGTGGATGCCAAGTCATTAGGTATGTTTAAAGTGGAGGTCGATAGATTCTTGATTAGTCAGGGTGTCAAAGGTTACAGGAAAAAGGCAGGATAGTGTTGAAAAGGATAATAAATTAGTCATGATCAAATGGCAGAACAGTCTAATGGACCAAATGGCCTAATTCTGCTCCCATGTCTAATGGAAGTGACCCTATTAAGGTACAGAGCAAGAATCAATCCAAGATTTCCCCTGCCTGACTTCACTGACTGCCATTCCTAATTACTAGTTCTGATATGCCTAGAGCTGGTGGTGAACTTCAAGCACGTTCTCTCTCACCTCTGTATCTCCATCAACAATCCCAGAATTTTTTTTAAAAAACTGCATTTCCAGGCACAATTCCTAGTTTGGAAAGATAAAATCCAGTGCCATTTTTCAAAATTTAAGGCTGTGCTGAGAAACATTAGGAGATCGGGGAAACTCCCTCAATTCTCAAAGTTCAACTTAAATTTATCATCAAAGCACATATATGGCATCATGTACAACTCTGAGATTCATTTTCTTGTGGGCATTCACAGTAAATTGAGGAAACACAACAGAATCAATGAAAGACAAGCTCCTAATGTGTAAATACAAAAGAAATTTGATGCTGCTTTTCCTGCAACAGCGTTTCATGCAGGCGCATTCAATGGGTGGGGGGGGCTTTACGTTGATGGATTGGGCCGTACTTTTTGTTGGATTGTCTGTTCATGGGCATCGGTGTTTCCACATCAGACTATGATGCAACCAGTCAATATACTCTCCACCACACATATAGAAGTTTGTCAGTTTCAGATGTCATGCCGAATCTTCAAACTCCTAAGAAAGTAGAGGCCCTGCCATGCTTTCATCATAATGGCACTCGAGTGCTGGGCCCAGGACAGATCCTCTGAAATGATAACGGAATTTAAAGTTGCTGACCCTGTCCACCTCTGATCCTCCAATGAACTTCCTGTTTCCTCAGAACAATGAAGTTAAGGCCCTTGTTTGATGAGTCTGGGAATCTACTGGGGAAGTGGGAGGTCCAATGACTGCAACTCCACTGGAAGCTGGTGGCCCAGAGGCAACCTGTCCTGGAGTTGGAGGACAGTCTATGGGTGTTAAGTGGTGAGGGCGGGGGTTGTGGGGAGAACGAAAGGGACTTTATTTGGTATCGTTGTTCGTTGAGATGTCGTGTTGTTCTGTTGAATATTGTGGGTAGGTTTCCAACGGAAAGTGTGGTGACACTTACCAGCAAAATTGTCAGTGTACAAGATCATGAGGGGCAAAGGCAGGGTGAAAGCACACAGCCTCTTTCTTCCAGGAAGAAGGTACTGAAAACAAGAGGGCACAGGTCTAAGATCAGATGCAAAAGATTTAAAAGGGACATCAATGTAGTTTCTTCACAATATGGGTCATATGTACTTTGAACAGAACTCCACCATAGACAGTCCCAGCCCAGCTGTGAAAGGAGAGTTGGCATGGGGCTAGCAACCCGTTTAAAAAAACTCAGAAGCTCCAAGAACCTCATCCCTTGGAGAAGAAGGTTGTTGACCCAGAAGACTTATAAAGTCACGTGGTGAAAATGGAAACCACAAAGCCGATCAACCTTTGACCCAGGACTGAGGACTCTGGCGAGCTGCTGTTGGTGGCCTACGCTGTACTTGGAACGAGCTGCCAGAAATAGTGACTGTGCTGCAAACATTTAAAAGCCATCTGTACAAGTGCATAGATAGGAGAGGTTTCGAGGACTATGGGCCAGTGTCTGCATGGACAAGTCGGGCCAAAGGGCCCGTATCCATGCTTTACGCCTCTATGACTGACATGTCATTGTGATGTGGGAGGAAACTAGAGGACTGGGAATGAACCCCATACGCAGATCGTACATAGATAGAAAATATAAACTCTACACGGATAGTACCTATCAAACTGGGTCACAAAAGCTGTGAAGTTCTAGGGCGCCATGGTAGCGCAGCCGTTAGCTTGATGCCATTACAGTTTGGGGCTTTAGAGTTCAATTCCTGTGTCCTCTGTCAGCAAGTTTGTGTTCTTTCCTGTGTGCATCTGGGGAGCCCTCTGGTTTACAGTCCAAAGATGTATGGTCATTATAAACTGTCCCGCAATTAGGCTCGCGTTAAATCGGTGGGTTGCTGGGTAGCGTGGCTCGAAGGGTTATCTCTAAATAACTAACCACAGCACAAGTGCTGCTCTCACACAGTTAAATAACGTAAAGGTTGGTGCAATCGCAGATCAGGTTCGATTCCTGTCCCAATCTGCAAGGAGATTGTATGGTCTCCCTGTGACTGTGTGGGTTTTCTCTGCGTGCTCCAACTTGCTCCCACGTTCCAAAGGCGTACAAGTTAGGGCTAGTGAGTTATGGGCATGCCAGGCTTCCCCAGCACAGTCCTCGCTGATTTGGTTTGACACAAAAAACGCATTTCACTGTATTTTTCAATATGACAAATACCTTTTATCAAGGGCACCTGCTGCCTTTACCCCGTGTGTGTGAAATTGCAGTTCCAGATTGACTACACTGTGTTCACCGCTCCTAAATGCCCACTGACATGGCCCTGCAAACCACTCAATTCAAGGGTGATTAGGGATGGACAACAGCGCCTGTGACACCCACATCACATGAATAAGTAACAAGAATCTCTAATATTGCACAGCAGCACATTCGGAAAGGGGTCTGCTACTGACAGAGGAGAAACGGAGGGTCAAAATGAGCAGAGGGGATTATGTAGAGGATAAAAATCCTACACAAACTAAACTGAACACGAGTTTAGCAGAAACCGGCCTGGATATCCACATCCACATTTTTTTTGCATCATCACCACTCGCATCCTGAATTAAACGAGACGTGCGTTGCCCCGGTGACAGACTCCAATCAAAACTCTCAAAGACTGTTACCACAGCAACTACAGGGGAGCTTTATTTTTTTTAGAATGAAGGCCAAAACAAACCACAGCAAACTTTTGTCTCCTAACAAGAGCAGCAAGAATCCCATTTAACGATTTTAATTACACATGAAGCCCCTCTGTGATAAAGGTACCTTCTTCGACTCCCACAGCCCTCTGCAATCAAAGAGCTACGTGTTGCCTGAAGGGTAGTCAGTGTCAGAAAGGCTGCCATTAATTTGCAAAGTAAGATCCCTTGAACAGCAACAGTAGAAGGAAACTGCTCTTTCTCAAAGTTTGCAGAGGGGCTGTTTAAATCCAACCAAACTGGCAGCAGAAACTTGATGCTGCCAAACATCCTGGCAAATCAGCCTTCCACCTTGCCTATCGCCACCCTCCCCACTGGGAGCTGGGAATATTCAGTGTTCCAATTCTCCAGAATGGGTCCTAAACATGACTTAGTCACAGACCCACAGGCTTCCTAATCTAAGAAAACTGGACTCATTGCAACCTTTGCATCAGTCTCTCCCCCAGTATAAACCCACACATGGCAACTTGTTGGGACTCTCTCACATTGCTCCTTTACTTCTTTTGAATTCCAAACAGGATTTGTATTTGCTAACTGAGGATTAAATTACACGGAGATGGGATCACTACAGAAACTGGCATAAACTCCAATACTATGCTGTTATTCTCGCTGTTATACACAATCTTAAAGTGCAGCAAGAGAGAATTCAAGAACCTCTAAATTGCTTAGCGTCATTTCCTGTACATAAGTGAAAGAGAACGAAATAATTGTTACTCCAGATGCAATGCAGCACAAAATACTTCACAAAATATAAAGAGTGCAATAATAAAACAAATATATACTTAAAAAAATATCAACGATTGATTGTGTGTTCATAAAACAATGCTAGGCTATACACAAGGGACTGGCAGGAAATAATAAAGTAGTGGTGGACTTAGTGGATGGAGGTGTTGATCAGCTTTATTTCTTGGGAAAAATTAACTGTTTTTGAGTCTGGTGGTCTTGCCGTGGATATGAAGTAGCCTCCTCTGTGATACGATTGGGACAAACAGTCCATGAGCAGGGTAGGTGATAAATCGACTTTAGGTGAAGGGCTGTAAAATTTTTGAGCCTACCACAACTCCTTTTGCGTCCTTTTAACAACTGGCCATCTTACACTCCTTCTCAGTCCATCAATCACCTCAGAATCCTTTCCCCACTCCATTCTCAATGCCAAAGCAGGATTTCAAGCCGAAATGTCAACAATTCTTTCCCTCCCATAGATGCTGATCAACCTGCAGAGAGCCGGAGAACTGGAGCATAGTGATAGCTGTTAGCATTCATTGCCTTGCCAGAGGACTAGAGTTTAAAAGCAAGGATGTGATGCTTAGGATTTATAAAGGCATTGGTCAGACCACGGCTGGGAGTATTGAGAGCAGTTTTGTTCCCATAATCTAAGGAATGATGTGCTGGCATTGGAGAAAGTCCAGAGGAGGTTTATGGGAATGGTTCCAGGAATGAATAGGTTAGCATACAAGAACCAGGCTTGATGACCTGGGCCTGTACTAGAAGAGTCTGGGATTATCTCAAATATTGAAAGCCCTCGATAAAGTGGACTTGAAGAGGATGTTTCCTGTAGTTGGGGAGTCTAGGATCAAATGGCACTGCCTCAGAATAGAGGGACATCTACTTAGAACAGAGGTAAGGAGGAACTTCTTTAGCCAGAGGGTGATGAATCTGTGGAATTCACTGCCAGAGATGGCTGTGGAGGCCAAGTCACAGGGTATACGTAAACTAGAGGATGATAGAGGTTCGTGATTAGTAAAGGTATCAAAGGTTAGGGAGAGAAAGCAGGAGAATGTGGTTGAGAGGTTGAGGTATATTAAATCAGCCATGATGGAATGGTGGAGCAGACTCAATGGACTGAAAGGTCTGATTCTGCTTCAATATCTTATGGTCTTGACCATTTGGATGGAAATGAAGTATCATATAAACCACCATAGTAATTGACTTTCTGGGAATTTTTGGAAGAGTCCAAGGTGTCTGTGAGGATTCTCAAATACCCATAAATCCTGATGCAGATCCTTTAGTCCCTGATAAATTTGTTCCCCTACACCCCTAACCCCAACAGAGGCTGCTCGACATGGACAGTTCCTTCAGCAGTTGGATTTTTGCTCCACATTTCAGCATCTGCAGTCTAACATCTACATACACAACCTGGCACCATCTGTAAGGAGTTTATACATTCTCTCCGTGACCATGTGGATTTCCTCCCACACCCCAGACATGCCAGTTAGCAGGTTAACTGTTCATTGTAACAGATCCTTAAGTCCCCACACATCCTTGTAAATTTTCTTTGTACTCTATCAATTTTATTTAAATCTTTCCTGTGGTAGGATAACCAAAACTGGACACAACACACCAAATAAGGCCTCACCAATGTCTTAAATAATTTAATTCCAACTCCCACATTTACTCAATGTATTGTTTAATGAAGGCCAATGTGCCAAAAGCTTTTTTTAAAATCATCCCTATCAACCTGTAACACTATTTTTGTGGAATTATGAATCTATATTTCCAGACCCCTCTATTCTACCACAGTCCTCAGTGCCCTACCTCTCACCATGAATACCTACCCAGGCTGGTCCTCCCAAAGTACAATACCTCTCACTTGTCTGCATTAAGTTTCATCTGCCATTCTTCAGCCCATTTCTCCAGTTGGTCCAGATCCCGCAGCAAGCTTTGATAGTCTTTCTCCCTCAATCTTGGTGTCATCTGCAAATTTGCTGATCCAGTTTACTTTACCATCCAGATTGTTGATGTACAGTAGATAACAAACAGACCCAGCACTAATCACTCTGCCATGCCACAAGAAACAGGCCTCCAGTCAGAGAAGCAATCATTTACAACCATCCTCTGACTTCTTCTATAAAGCCAATATCTAATCCAAATTACTATCTCATCTTGAATGCCAAGGAACTGAACCTTTTGACCAATCTCCCATGTGAGACATCGTCAAAGGCCTTGCTAAAGTCCATGCATACAACACCCACTGCCTTGCCTTCATCAACTTTCCTGCTAACTTCCTCTATAAGATTGTTAGACATGACTCACCACGCACAAAGATATGATGACAATGCCTAATTAATCCCCGACTATCTAAAAGCTTATATATCCAGTCTCTTATCTTCCAATAGCTTTCCCACCACTGATGTCAGTTTCAATGGCTTATAATTTCCTGGCTTATTCTTACAGCCTTTCTTAAACAGAACACCACAAGCTATCTTTTATTCCTCTAGGGCCCCTGTAATTTCTGCACTTGCCTTTCACAGGGTCCAAAAGAACACCTTGTCAGGCCCTGGCAATTTTATCCACCCTAATATGCCTCAGAGAGCAACACTCCTCTGTAATCTGTACAGGATCCATGACCTTGTGCTGCATTGCCTTGCATTTACAGACTGCGTCCATCTCCTGATGGATGCAGACGTAAAAAAAAATTCATCCATTTAAGATCTCCCCCATCTGTTTTGGTTCTACACAGATAACCACTCCAATCTTCCAGAGGACTAATTTTTGCCCCTTGCTAACCTTTTGCTCTTAATATATCTGTAGAAGCCCTTAGGATTCTCATTCACCTTGTCTGCTATTGCAACCTCATGCCTTCATTTAACCCTCCTGATTTCCTTCAGTGATCTCTTGCATTTCTTATACTTCAGTACCTCATTTGTTCCTACCTGTACTTCTTTCTTTTCTTATCCAGGACCTCAATATCTCTTGAAAAGCAAGGTTCCCTAAGCCTGTTATCTTTGCCTTTTACTCTGTCAGGAACGTACAAACTCTGTATTTTCAAAATCTCCCTTTTGAAAGCCTCCCACTTTCTAAGTATGCCTTGGCCAGAAAACAACTTGTCCCAATTCTTTACCTGTCAAATCCTTTCTGATACCATCAAAATTCGACTTTCTCTCATTTATAATCTCAACCCAAGTACTAGACATCCTTTTCCATAATTACTTTGAAACTAAATGCATTATGATCACTTGCTGCAAAGAGTTCCCATACACAAATTTCTGTCACCTGCCCTGTCTCATTCTCCAGTATCGCACTCTCTCCAGATGGAACCTCTATATACTGATTAATGCAACATTCCTGAACTCATGTGACAAACTATTTCCTATCCAGCCCTTTTACAGTATGGGAGTCCCAGTTAATATATGGAAAGTTAAAATCACCAACTATCACAGCCTTACGTTTCTTGCAATGATCTGCAATCTCACTGCAAATTTGCCTTTCTAAATCCGCACACTATTGGGTGAGCTATAATTATAATACCATTGATGAGTCATACCTTTCTTATTCCTGTTCTACCCATAAAGCCTCACGGGACAAGCTCTCCAGTCTGACCTGACTGAGCACTGTCATGACATTTCCCCTAAATGGTAATGCCAGCCCTCCTTTAATTCCACCCCCTGCTCTTACATATGAAACAACAGAACTCTGGAGTGCTGAGTGGCCAGTCTTGCCCCCTCCTGCAACCAATTCCATGTGCTGATCAGCTTTTCCTGCAATACTCCTTGCTCAGAAATATACACAGCTCAGAACATTAGTCTCACCGTGCTCAACCTTTCGATTCCTAACGTATGCAAGCCTAACAGCATCTTTCTCCACAACCTCTCCTCTACCTGATCTGGCACTCTGGCCATCATCCCTCTACAACTCGAGTAAACCGTCCCACTAGATAATTAGACTCCCCTCCAGTTCAGGTGCAAACCACCCCTTCCGTACAGGTCCCACCTTCCCTGAAAGAGAGCCCAAAGATCCAAAAATCTGAAGCCCTCCCTCCTACACCAACTCCTTAGCCAGGTATTAAACTGTATAATCTTATTTCTAGCCTCACCGGCACGTGGCAATCCTGAAATCCCAACCCTAGAAGTCCTGTCCTTTGACTTAGCACCCAACTCACTTTGCAGGACCTCGTCATCCATGATATCGGCAGCGACATGGACCTCTACCTCTGTCTGTTTATCCTCCCACTAGAGGAGAGGTTGTGGAGAAAGATGCTATTAAGACTGCCTACAAGGTCAGGAATCGAAAGGTTGAGCACAGTGAGACTAATGTTCTGATTTGTGGACACAATTGGAGATGTCCCACATCTGGCACCCTGGAGGCAGCAAACCATCTGGGAATGTTGTTCTTGTCCACAGAACCAGCTTTCTGTTCCCCTAAGCAATGAATCCCCTATCGCTACAGCTCACCTCTTCTACCCCTTTTTTCCTTCTGAACCACAGAGCTAGACTCAGTGCTAGAGACTTGACCACTGTGGCTTTCCTCTACTGGGTCATCCCCCTTCCCCTCCCAAATGTATGCAGAGGAGAATGGCCACGGGTTCACTGCACTAGCTTCACCCTCCTGATGGTCACCCATTTACTTGTGTCCTGCACCCTTGGGTGTAACTACCTCCCTGCATGTCCTGTCTATGAACCGGAGCTCAACCAGTTCCAGCTCTAACTCAACATGGTCATCCTGCAAGCAGAGCATTTCACTGTCCTGTCTGGCAACCCCAGTACTCTAAATGTACAATAAGAAAGAATAAACAATGTAGGTTTTTTCTGCACGCAACCATACCAATGTTGATGCCTTCTATTTTGTAATTTTGCACTGTAAAGCAGTAAATTTCAGGTCACATACGACAGTTATAATAAACCTAATTATGAGTCATACTTGTTCTGCTTCTCTTGAAGCACTGGATCTGGAAAAATCTGAAGCAGATTTATCAGAAAGGATGCAATTTTAAAACACCAAGCTCAAAGTACATTTATTAAAGTACGTATAACTTATTTATCTTCTCATAGGCAGCCACAAAACAAAGGAACAGAACAGAATGTACAATAACCTCTACACCACAAAAAATAACAAGCACCCAATGTGCAAACAGAAGAATGGTGCAAACTGCAGAGTCCCTCAAAGTGAGTTTACAGCCACGGAGCCAATTCAGCATGGAAGCGAGTGAAGCCGGTTCAGGAGCCCAGTGGCTGCAGGCCACATTTGCAAAATCTGTTCAGCATTGAGGAACACTGAGACAACACAAACTCGTTTTTCTATTCCTGGTGCAAAATGTGCAGGAAATTAAACTACATTTAAACAGTACTCGAGTGTTTCCTAAAAAGAGGATGCAACAGTCACAGGTGTGATGTGTACATGGTCATTACAATAATTTGTTTATTGTTGGCAGCCAGACAGCAAGGCCTTTTCACCATATTTCACTATACTTAGGAGGTGCCTGCCCCAAGTATGAAGTGATACACTTCGGAAAGTCAAACTTCAAGGCAGAGTACAAGTTTAACGGCAGAGATTTGGGGGTCCATGTTCATATTTCCTCAGGATTAAGGATGGCTTCCTTCCAAAGTTCAAAGTAAATTTATTATCAAAGTCACCTGACATACTGAATCTTTGCAAACTCCTGAGCAGAGGTGTTACTGTGCCTTCTGTGTAATGGCACTTGCATGCTGCACCTGAAATGACAATGCTAAGGAATTGACCCTCTCCACCCTTGACCCCTAATGATGACTGGCTCATGGACCTCCTTTCTCCCCCTCATGTAATCAATAATCAGCTCTTTGGTCTTGCTGACATTGAGTGGGAGGTTGCTGTGGCACCATTCAGCTAGATTTTCAATCTTCCTCCTCGATACTAATTTGTCGCCACCTTTGATTCAGCCAACAACAGTGGTGTTGTCAGCAGAATTAAATATGGCAGTGGAGCTGTGCTCAGCCTCACAATCATCAAGTGTAGAGAGAGAAGAGCTGGAGGGGGCGGTGGTCTGAGCTCCATTTCTGAGATGGCTGTTGAGGGCCCATTGTACTGTACTATTACATAGCTACTGCCGAAAACTACTTGTTATGTTAGTGTAATATTACAATAACAGCTTATATTGCACATCCATACTTGAAAATTTACAATGTGGAGCCAGTGTGAGAGTGATTCATAAGCAGAATACACACACAGATTGAAAAGCTTTGTTAAGAGTTTCTGCATTAAAGTTGCTTCCATTGATCGAACACTTGTTACACAGCAAAAATGTATTGTCAGATTGGAAATATCAACACACAGACAAGAAGCTTGGTCACGCTGCTTGATTTAATGAGCGTTGAAAAATATGTCGAGAGATACAAGGTTAAGGGAAAGAATTCAGAAGGTTAGGGTAGCTGGAAGCACAACAATTAAATTTGGGCAGTATAATAATAAATAAAAACAGTCTAAGAGGATGCACTTCGTGGTCCTAAGAGGCTGCTTCTGTAACACAAGAGATTCTGAAGAGCAACACACACAAAATGCCAGAGGAACTCACTTTGATAGTGTTGCCTGACCTCCCGCTTTCTTCCAGCATTTTCCAGCATCCAGAGAGGAATAAACAGTAAATAAACACCTTTGTCAGTCCTGAGGAAGGGTTTCAGCCCGAAACGTTGCCTGTTTATTCAATTCCATAGATGCTACCTAGCCTGCTAAGTTCCTTTGGCATTGTGTGTGTGTTGCTTTGGATTTCCAGCATCTGCAGAATTTCCTGTGTTAACAATTATTTTGTTCTCTTTACACTTGTATACTGGAAATGACATTAAACAGTCTTGAATTCAAGGACTCCCACTACCATTTTCTCACTGTTGTCATTGAGCAGGAGTTACAAGAGCCCAACAAATGTTGACCCACACCTGAACATTCAACAGCTTCTTCCCCACTACATCAGGTTCCTGACCTGATCTGAGAAAAAACATTAACACTACCTCAGACCAATTCTTTTTTTAAACCTCTCTCTCGATCTTACACTGGTGTTCTTTAGCATCATATAAGCAGCATGCACAAACTATTTTTGTTTCATTTCTTTTGTTTATTTCTGGAATATATTTTTTAATTTGTTAATTTATTTGCAGTTATATTACTGCGTGTGTGTGTTACATGTACTGTGTTGTGCACCTTGGTCCACAGGAACATTGTTTCATTTGGCAGTATACAGGCATATGGTTGAATTGACAATAAATTTGAACATGATTTTACAAGAAAAAAATTAATTACAATAAAGCATGTGAGAAAGATCAAAGTGGGCATTGTATTGCTAGACTGTAGTGATTAGAGCTGTGCTTATGATTTATGTTCATTTTTAAAATTAAGTTTTAATGATACAGCATGGAGCAGGCTCGCCCAGCAATTCCACAACCCCAATTAACCCCAACCTAATCACAGGACAACTTACAATGACCAATTAACCAACCCAGTAGGTCTTTGGACTGTGAGAGGGAACCAGGGGGTGTGGTTAAAACCCACACATTCCACTGGGAGGATGAACTCACACCTGAGATATATTAGCATTACGCTAACCACTTGGCTGCTGTGGAGCCCCAGTGTACAGTGCCTACAGAAAGTATTCACAACCCTTGGAAGTTTTCATGTTTTACAACATTGAATCACTGTGGATTTAATTTGGCTTTTTTGACACTGTTTAACAGAAGATGACATTTTTGTGTCCAAGTGAAAACAGATCTCTACAAAGTGATCTAATTACAAATATAAAACACAAAATAATTGATACATAAATATACACCCCCTTCGTCAGTATGCTGCAACTTTGGCAGCAATTACATCATCGAGCCTGTGTTGATAGGTCTCTAACAGCTTTGTATATCTGGACACTGCAGTTTTTCCCCATTCTTCTTTACAAAACTGATCACGCTCTGTCAGATTGCATGGGGATCATGAGTAAACAGCCCTTTTCCAGCCACAAATTCTCAACTGAATTGAAGTCTGGACATTTGGCCACTCCAGCACATTAACTTTGTTGTTTTTAAGCCATTCCTGTGTATTGTTGGCTTTATGCTTGGGGTCACTGTCTTGCTGGAAAACAAATCTCCCAAGTCACAGTTCTCTTGGAGACTACATCAGGTTTTCCTCCAGGATTTCCCTGTATTTTGCTGCATCCATTTTACCCTCTACCTTCACAAGCCTTCCAGGGCCTGCTGCAGGGAAGCATCCCCACAGCATGATGCAGCCACCACCGTGCTTCATGGTAGGGATGGTGTGTTTCTGACAATGTGCAGTTTTTGGCTTACACCAAACCTGGTGTTTAGCCTGATGCCCAAAAACATCAATTTTGATTTCATCAGACCATACAGCCTTCTTCCAGCTGACTCCGCATGCCTTCTGTGCATTTTCTTTCCAACAAGGGCGTTCTCCCATAAAGCTGCGACTGCTGAAGCCCCCAGCAACTTGTATGTGCAGTCTCTCCCATCTCAGCTACTGAAGCTTGTAACTCCTTCAGAGCTGTCATAGGTCTCCTGGTGGCCTCCCTCACTAATCCTCTTCTTTACATGGTCACTCAGTATTTTAAGGACAATCTGGGAGATTTACCTGGCTGTGCCATAACCTTTTGAAATATTTCTTGATGATTGACTTTGCTGTATTCCAAGGGATATTCAGTGACTTGGAAATGTTCTTGTATCCATCTCCTGACCTGTGCTTTTCAATAACCTTTTCGCAGAGTTGCTTGGAGGTCTTCGTGGTGTAGTTTTTGCCAGGATACTGACTCACCAGCAGTTGGACCTTCCAGATACAGGTGTATTTTTACCACAGTCAATCGAAACACCTTGACTGCACACAGGTCTCCAAAAACATCTCTCCATTTAACTAATTATGTAACTTCTAAATTAATTGGCTGCAGCAGTGCAACAGTGATGATTCGGTGTGTCATATTAAAGGGGGGGTGAATACTTAGACAAACAATTTTTTGTGTTTTATATTTGTAACGAATTTCAATCACTTTTTAAGAGATCTATTTTCACTTTGACACGTCTTTTTCTGTTGATCAGTGTCAAAAAAGCCAAATTGAATCCACTGTGATTCAAAGTTGTAAAACTTCCGGGGGGGGGGGGGGGGGGGAGTTGAATACTTTTTATAGGCACTGTATAACATTATAATAAAATCTTGTGATGTACTGTGCTGCAAAAAAAATCTAATTTTCATGGTATTTGTGTGCCCATGACAATAAAATTAAACATGACCTAAAGGCTGAAAACATTACATCTGCACGATTTTTCATTCTAAATTCCAGACAACCACAATCCGAGCGTGCTATGTAAACATGTCACGCTGCAGTACAGCAACATCCCCATTAGGGGGAGGGGGGATAAAAAGTTGAAGCTAAAAAGTGTGACCAAAATATGGGAATATCCTATTGTGAAAACTACATCGACAGTAACGTAATGTTAAAAGAATAATAAACGTTGAATAAATTATCATTTAATAATAGGCGACAGCTCTCATCACTCAATCCTGTAACTGGTGACAGGGGTGCGCAAGGAGAGCGATGGCCTCGAAGCCTGGGCCTCGATTTTAAGGCAGCCGCTCACCTGGGTTTACAGCTGTGGCCATAGATCAGCGAAGCGGCGGTCGTCGCCTCCTCCTCCTGTCCTCGTCCTCCGGCCGCCGGTACATCCGCCGCCAACGGAAGGGCGGCTGGTGCTCCTCTGGGGTCTGCACGCGTTCGACTACCGGAGGGTCGTTCTGGGCGCGGGGCTGAACAGTGGGGACAAACTCGGGGACGCGAGTAAACTTCGACAAAATGGAGGCCTTCGCTACCGCGCAACCAAACCTACTGGGATTCCCTCCCCTGCGTTCCTGCTGGCAGTAAGGGGGCGGGGAAGCCCTTTGACGGGTTTTACCTTTCACCAATCGCCGGGAGCCTTCCGTCCGTCCGTCCCGAACGTCCCGCCTTGTCCTGGGTTGATTGACAGCTTCTCTCCTCCTCCGAGCCGGAGATTGCATCGAGCTGCGAAGTTTTGTCCTTCCTAAGAATTTATCGGGAGAAGTTTTTTTTGTGTGGGGGAGGGAAGTAATTGTTTTTGAACTGGCCAATTTTTTATGAGTTTGCATATTTAAAAATCAAACATATCTTTTAAAATATACTCTAATGTTTTAAAAACAAATTCTATCGCACATTGTCTCCGACACCTACATACAGTAATTTCCCAGAAAGGGACATCATTGTTAAAAGCGCAGTTGTGAAGAAGTGCCATAATTAAGCCTAAAATCGTGAGTTTTCCTATCAATTCGGGTTAGTATTGGCTAGCATTTGGTGAACTTAAATTATTGTAAGTGGCTTCACAATGCCCACTGATCGCCCCACACATTTTTACTCGAGCGCTTTGTTTGGTCGTCACGTCCCTACCTAGTGTAACCTTTAACGCATCGGCAAAAAAAAAGGTAAAGTCCGCTGCGTTTGGATAGACCAAGGTCAAAATAAGCTGCAGGGTTGAATTTTAAAATGTATTGAAATTACTAAATATATAAATATTTCTCATAAATATTTCGTACAATTAACACCACCACTCGTCCACTGGGGGAAGGGTGGAATGACGCCAGGACATTTTACAGAGGAAGTTCTCTATTATAACTTTCTAAACCTTATGGGTGTGTGTATGTGTTTTTAATTATTATTGCTTAAAAGTCAAACATATTTCACACCCTTGGTACAAACAGATGTTAGAATAATGGAAGATTAAATGTTTGTTTATATATTCAGATTGAGAGTTATTTATCAGATGTACTGTACATTGAAACATACAATAAAATGAGTCCTTTGCGATAAAACCAACACAACCTAAGGATGTGCTGGGGACAGCCCGCAAGTTTCGCCACAAATCATGGCTCCAACATAGCATGCCCACAATGCTGGAGGAATTCAGCATCTTCACAAGGGATTAAGGCGCAGACATTTCTGAATGGCTGGAGAAGGAGACAGCTGGTAAGAGAGGACAGTGGACATGGGAGAAAGGGAGGGAGGCGGGGCACCAGGGGGAGGTGATAGGCAAGTAAGGGGAAGGGAATAGGAGGGGAGGGGGAATTACCATCAGGTTGGAGGCTATCCAAATGAGGCATTGCGCCTCCAACCTCAACGTGGCCTCACCATGACAGTAGAGGAGGCAATGGGCCAACATCAAGTCAAGTTGTCACTTTTATTGTCATTTCGACCATAACTGCTGGTACAGTGCACAGTAAAAATGAGACAACGTTTTTCAGGACCATGGAGTTACATGTCAGTACAAAAACTAGACTGAACAACGTAAAAAAAAAAGAGGAAAAAGAGACACACAGCAACTACACTAGACTACAGAGCTACCCAAGATTAAAAGTGCACAAAACAGTGCAGGCATTACAATAAATAATAAACAGGACAATAGGGCAGTAAGGTGTCAGGTGCTGGATATTGAGGAGTCTGATAGCTTGGGGGAGAAAACTGTTACGTAGTCTGGCATTGAGAGCCCGATGCTTGGGTGCCTTTTCCCAGATGGCAGAATGGGCATGAGGAATGGAATTAAAATGGTTGCCCACTTGGAAATCCCACTTTCAGCAGATGGAGTGAAGGTGCTCAGCAAAGCAGTGCCCCAGTGGGTCTTACCAGCGGATCAGGAGGCAGCATCTGCAGAATCTCGTGTTCATGTTCAGCAGAACAACACAAGCGAACGAGGATGAGAGATGACATGAGAGAGGTC
Source organism: Hypanus sabinus (assembly GCF_030144855.1). Taxonomy (NCBI): domain Eukaryota; kingdom Metazoa; phylum Chordata; class Chondrichthyes; order Myliobatiformes; family Dasyatidae; genus Hypanus; species Hypanus sabinus. The sequence continues at coordinate 92,630,623 of NC_082714.1, read as the reverse complement.
TACAAGATGATGAGAGGCAAAGAGATTGAGCAGACAGTCAGAGACTTTTCCCCAGGGTGGAAATGGCTAATACAAGAGGGCTGAATTCAGAGGGCAAGTCCCCAGATACCCAAGCAGGGAGAGGTGTTGGTAAACTTAGAGGAGACCCAGTGAGAAACGGCCTGGTGTCTCTGGGGGAAACACTGATGAAAACTGGGGGAAACTCTCAGAGACGTGAGGCGAGATATAGGCTTTTATTTGCTGGAAGAAAGAACAAGCAGCAATTGACCACCACACTGCATCCTGAATACTGCTGGGGCTGTGTCTCAATCTCCTTTATACCGGGGTCTGTGGGAGGGCGTGTCCAGACAGGTATATGTAGTTCACCACATTCACCCCCCCCCCTTTGTTTTAAAAGAGAGTCCCCATGGGGGCGAAGTTTCTTACAAGTATATTTACAGGTTAAGTCTATCAGGTGGTCGAATCTGTCGCTGTGATTGCACAGGTGCCGGTGGTGATTGCACTGGAGACGGTGGTTGTGCTGGTTCCGGCCTAACTGGCATCAGCCCACTAGGCGTCAGTGATCCCTCATGCGTGTGCAAGGCACCTGGTATATGCGTGTGCGAGGCGCCCGGTATAGGAGTGTCGTGAGGAGTCTGTGTAGGGCTTGGTTTGCGCGGTGTCACCTCGGGTACAGGGTTCATAGTTACCGGGGAGTGTTCGGGGTAGTGGTCTGCTGCTCCTGCAGGCGCCTGGTCGCAGACAGAGACTGTGTCCTCCCGCCCATCAGGTAAGACCACGTAGGCATACTGGGGGTTTGCGTCTAGTAGGTGAACCCTCTCGACCAGCGGGGAGTATTTATTGCTTCTCGCATGTTTCCGGAGCAGCACTGGCCCTGGGGACGTCAGCCAAGCTGGTAGGGTGGTCCCAGTGGCAGACTTCCTGGGAAAAGAAAATAGGCGTTCGTGAGGGGTGGCATTGGTGGACGTACATAACAGGGAGCGGATGGAGTGGAGTGCCTCAGGGAGGATCTCCTGCCATCGAGAGACCGGCAACTCCTTTGACTTAAGGGCTAAAAGTGTGGCCTTCCACACTATGGCATTCTCCCTCTCCACCTGTCCATTTCCCCAGGGATTATAGCTCGTGGTCCTACTAGTAACAATGCCCCTAGCCAGCAGGTACTGGCGCAGCTCGTCACTCTTAAAGGAGGACCCTCTATCACTGTGGATATAGCAGTGATATCTGAACAGAGTGAAGAGCTGGCGCGGGGCTTTTATGACGGACGTGGCAGTGGTGTCGGGGCAGGGGATGGCAAAGGGGAACTGCGAGTACTCGTCAATAATGTTGAGAAAGTAGACATTGCGGTTGGTGGAGGGAAGGGGGCCCTTAAAGTCGACACTCGGTCGCTCAAAGGGGTGGGTGGCCTTGATAAGTTGCGCCTTTTCAGGACAGTAGAAGTGCGGTTTGCACTCAGCGCAGACTTGGCAGTCCCTGGTCATCGTCCTGATGTCCTCAAGGGAGTATGGCAGGTTCCGGGCTTTCACGAAATGGTAAAATCTGGTGACCCCCGGGTGGCAAAGATGTGCATGAAGGGCGTACAGCTGGTCAAGCTGGGCGCTGGCACACGCTCCCCGGGATAGGGCATCAGGGGGTTCATTGAAGGGGCTCAGGATATCATAGTTGTAGGTGGAGAGTTCTATTCTCCACCGCAAAATTTTAACATTTTTGATTTTGCCCCGCTGTTGGTTGCTAAACATGAATGCCACTGTGCGCTGGTCGGTCAGCAAGGTGAACCTTTTGCTGGCGAGATAGTGCCTCCAGTGCCTAATAGCTTCCACTATGGCCTGGGCTTCTTTCTCCACCGCGGAGTGCTGAATTTCAGAGCCTTGAAGGGTACGAGAAAAGAATGCTACTGGCCTGCCTGCCTGATTGAGGGTAGCAGCCAGCGCGAAATTGGAGGCGTCACTCTCTACTTGGAAGGGAATGGTCTCGTCCACCGCATGCATCGTTGCTTTGGCAATGTCCCCTTTAATGCGGCTGAAGGCCGCGCGGGCCTCAGCTGAGAGGGGAAACGAGGTAGACTTGACCAGGGGGCGGGCCTTGTCTGCATAATGGGGGACCCATTGGGTGTAATAGGAAAAGAAGCCCAGGCACCGACTGAGGGCTTTGAGGGTGGTGGGAAGAGGGAGTTCTAACAGGGAGCACATACGGTCGGGATCAGGGCCAATGACCCCGTTCTCCACGACATACCCAAGAATAGCGAGTCAGGTGGTTCTGAACACGCACTTGTCCCTGTTATAAGTAAGGTTCAGGGCTTTGGCCGATTGGAAAAATCGATGGAGGTTGGCGTTGTGATCTGGCCAGTCGTGATCACAGATGGTGATGTTATCCAGGTAGGGAAATATGGCCGTCAGTTGGTACTGGTCCACCATCCGGTCCATTTCCCTCTGGAAGACAGAGACACCATTTGTGACACCGAAGAGGACGCGCAGGAAGTGATAGAGCCTGCCGCCCGCCTCAAAGGCGGTGTAGGGGCGGTCCTCTGGGCGGATGGGGTGCTGGTGATAAGCGGATTTCAGATCTGTTGTCAAGTACACCTTGTACTGAGCTATCTGGTTGACCATATCTGCAATGCGGGGAAGTGGGTACGCGTCAAGCTGCATATTTTTCTGCCCGGTCCAAACAACAACCACCTGGGCCCTCCAAGGACTTGTGCTTGGCTCAATGATCCCCTCCCTGAGCAGCCGCTGCACCTCCGACTGAATGAAGGCCCTGTCCCCCGCACTGTACCTCCTGCTTTTAGTTGCCACAGGTTTACAGACGGGGGTCAGGTTGGCGAACAGCGGTGGGGGAGGGATCTTGAGGGTGGAGAGGCTGCAAGTGGTGTCAGTAGCACAGCTGTCGGCATGGTGCTGATCGGGACGTGTGGTTCGGTGTGTGTGTGTGGTCAGTAGCGGGATATATGACGAAGTCCCACAAAACTGAGGATTCCTGACAGTGAGTGGTGGGAGGGGCCCATCATATGCCATAGTCACACTTTCGAGGTGGCTCTGGAAGTCCAGCCCCAATAGCACAGGCGCGCACAGTTGAGGCATGACCAGTAGTGCAAAGTCCCAATATTCTGTGCCCTGCACCACCAATGTCGCTACACAACTCACCCGGATGTCTGTGGAATGCGACCCAGAAGCCAAGGTGACCCTCTGGCTTACCAGCCGTGTCACGAGTCTGCAGCGTTGCACCATGTCCAGGTTAATAAAACTTTCAGTGCTGCCCGTGTCAAACAGGCAGCTAGTCCTGTGCCCCTCCACCAGGATGTCCATCATTGACCTTGCAAGCTGGTGTGGGGCGCTTTGGTCGAGGGTTACGGAGGCCAGAGTTGAACTGCCGTCTTGGTGCCCGGTAAGCACCAGTGGGTTGGGGGCAGGGCGAGGTGGCGCCGACAAAGATGGCCACCCCCATGTCTCGCACAAGGCGGGGAGGCAAGATGGTGGCCCCCATGCCTCGCACGAGGGGGCAAGCAAGATGGCGCCGACCAAGATGGTGGCCCCCATGCCTCGCACGAGGCGGGCAGGCAAGATGGCGGCCCCCATGCCTCACACGCAGCGCTGCCCGACCCTGCTCGTGGTTTAGACTTACAGACTTTGGCGAAATGGCCCTTCTTCCTGCAGCTGGAGCAGGTCGCTTCTCGGGCCGGGCAGCATTTTCAGGGGTGCTTTTCGAGTCCGCAGAAGTAACACTGCGTGGACTTGCGACTGGCAGCAGCTGTGGTCGGTTTAGGGGAATTCTTGGACTCGCGACTGGCAGCGGCGGTGGTGAATTCGCTTGCGGGCGGCGGTGACGGGGTCTGCAGTGTCCACGGAACCGGCAGGGGATCGCGCGGCTGGACAGTGTCAGTGTTGTGCAGAGCAGCCTCCAGCGTGTCGGCCGTCTCGATCGCCGAGCGTAAGGTAAGATCAGCATTTTCCAGCAGCCGCTGGCGCACGTACACTGACCTGATCCCCATAACAATGGCGTCTCGTACTAGCAGCTCTGCATGTTGCTCCACTGTCAGTCCCCTGCAGTCGCAGGTTCGCACGAGTGTCTGTAGGGCTTGGAGAAACTCCCCGCTCGACTCGCCGGGTCACTGTCGCCGTGTCGCTAAGTGATGTCTTGCGTAGACAGTGTTCACCGGCCACAGGTACTGTCTTTTGAGGGCGTCCGGTGCCCCTTGGTAGGTCGGCGGGTCTCTGATAAGGGAGAATACTTTCCGACTAACTCTGGAGAGGAGGATTTTGTACATTGTGGCAGGCTCAGACACTGGAATCGCTTCCAAGTATGATTGGAAGCATGCAAGCCAGAGTTCAAAGGCAAGAGCTGCTTCTGGAGCTTGGGGGTCCAAGTCTAATTTTTCCGGACGTAAAATACTCTCCATGTTTTAAAACTTCCAGCCAATAAAATTGATGCACTCTCGGAGACGTGAGGCGAGATATAGGCTTTTATTGGCTGGAAGAAAGAACAAGCAGCAATTGACCACCACTCTACATCCTGGAGACTGAGGCCAGGGCTGTGTCTCCAATTGCCTTTATACTGGGGTCCATGGGAAGAGCCATGGTCAGTGGGAGGAGCCACAGGAGCAGTCAGCAGGGGGGGGCGTGTCCAGACAGGTATATGTAGTTCACCACAAACACGTTCCCAGCAATGTACCATGGAACCCCCAAAAGCAAAAGACTTGATTTCTGAAGGATTAGTGGGACCCCACTCCAGCGTGTCGCTACGGATAGAGAGGATCTATGCTAAAGCCATACTCAACACCGGGTCGCAGGTCATATTGCTGTACCGTTCGTTTTACAACCGGTATCTGAAGCATTTACCCTTGACAACATTCAGTGCGCTGGAGATTTGGGGCTTCAGTGCTGGTGATTATCCGTATGACAGGTGTAACCCCCTGGGTCGCCTCAGGCTCGCTCAGCTCGTTCTCGTCTAGGGGGAACAGCCTTCGGCCCCGCCAAACTGGGTAATCAGCTGGTGTGGATGCTGTGTGATGTCCCCAACCCCACCAATTAACAGACAGGACACCATATGCGATCAAATTATTACAATTTATAAAGATTACTATAACTAAGTGATTAATAACCATCCTGTATATATGAAGGAAAAGAAAATAAAGAAAAGGTGCCAATCTTATCAAAGTCCAAACCACTTCATGCACAACCGTTGGAGCTCAATTACTGAAGTCTTCTGGCCACCATTCGATCCCCTCCGAACTCCTCGACTCGCAGCTCAGGACCACCCAAAGTGGTCAACCAAGCACATCTATCCTCATCTCCTCTCCTCGGACCCCCGCTTGGGTCCATTCCTCACCCAGCTTACCTCATCATGTCCTCTCTCTCTCACCTCCTCGCGCCAGCACCCCCAAAATGCCCGCCAACAATAGTTTACAGACTCAGAAGAGAGAGAGTAACATTAATCCCAGTTGGTTAACAAATGAATACAACTCTCATTATCAGTAAATTTTAACCCAAACAAGCTTCCAGCACTCTCTTGCAACAAAGAAGCATTCCTACTTTTAACAAAACAAAGAAGCCATTTTGATTAACATACGCAGTAACAAAAAAAGAAAGAAAAAACCCCTCTACATTTTCCGCCCACCAAATAAAAGTCATGTCCTCATGACTGGCAAATAACTCACCCACCCTTCCTGCCAACACAAACCCAGGCACAAACCGTGACATTGCTTTTCCACACAGTAGTCCTCACACCCTGTTCCTCAGGCGCTGCATAAGCCAACTTATCTGGGAGTTTTCTAACCCTCCGAGACCTCAGTATCTAAACCCTTCAGGCACGGACACAACCGGGGATACCTCAGACCTGCTATCAAATCCTCTCTCAACCTCTCACTCATGCCCCCACTGCAACTCTGAGCCCCCTGCTGCCCACAGCTAACCCTCCCCACCACACCTGACTCAGTGAGAGAAGGGCCAAAGGTCTCTTCCTCAATCGAGTGGAAGTCAGCAAAAGGCAGCATGTACCACCCAGCCAGCACATCATCCTTCGAATCCGTATTTTTCCTCATTCCTGCGATCGGTAGCTGCTGTTTGATCTTCTCCAAACAGAAACGTGTGGCCTGCACTGCTCCTGCAGTCTCTTCAACCTCCTGCAATCGAGAGATCAGCATCTTCTCTGGCCCCTCCAACTCTCGCCACATTCTCAGCAGTTCTGACTCACGCTTCGTGTTCATCTCCACTTGGGACGCAGTTACTCCACCAGCTTCTGACCTGAAGAGCAGCAGTTAAAGATTGGTCAGCCTACAGTTCAGCGTTCACTGAACGTATCTCCAGCCTTTTCTTCCTAATGACTTCTTCCCGATCAACTTTCAGGCTTTTGCACTTCATTTGAACTGTCAATGGTCATCTTCAGGTTCCCTTCAAGCTCCGATTCCCTCTTCTGAGATCTGTCCGCAATTGCTTCACCTCCGCAAATTCCCCTCTCCAGGCTCTCGGTTTGCTGTTGCCCTCAGTCAGACAACTTTCTTCGTTTTCTCCAAGTTGTTAGTCTTCCAACTGGTTCCGGATCATTGTCCCCAGTCTCTCCATCTTCATTTCAAACTTGATTCTGTAGAGACAGTCACTCACGAGCTGCGACCTTCGCCAGCTCTGGCACGTGTCCAGAGAACACTTTAACTCTTCAGTTCTCAGCCGCTCCTGCAACAGCCTCACTTCATATTCTCTTGAGGCAAATCCAAATACTGGGAGATCATCCACATATGCCAAAACTCCAAACACCTCCACATCCCCCATGGTCTTCCACCTGCCCTGCGGGAAAGTTGCAAGGGCTCCGGATATGCCCTGTGGCATCTTTTTGGACGGGAAGACTCCTAGGGAACTTATATCGGCCGTCTTCTCCTTGTCGGCCTCACTCATCGGGATCTGGCAACATCCACTCCTCAGATCCAGCACCTTAAACCACTTCGCACCACTCAGACAGGCCATCGCCTCTTCGGCCCTCAGGGCCATATTCTGGTCACTGACAGTGCGCCTCTTCAGAACATATAATCCACACACACACTGCCTATGTCTCCCATGGCTGTAGGGGGCAGTTGCCACAACCTCTCTCTCTCCGAGGTGTCTTCAGCGGTCAACTCCCCTCCCTCGTGGTATTTCACAGCATCCACTAAGAGGGTCTCACCCTCAGATACTTCCCCCAGGCCGTACCACCACCAGCTCTCATTTAAATTCGGTATCGGCCTAATGTTGCTACACACGTCCGCACATGCAGCTCGAAACTCTGGGTGCATTGACAATGCCTCCAAACAGTGCTCACCCGCCTCCTCCGGGCAGGCCCCCAAGCGCACCAGCAGGATATTGGTTCTCTCCAGAACTGAAACGCTGCCCGTCTCAACAGTGTCCGGACAACATCAGCATTAACGATTCACAAACCTCAGTCACCCCCACATTGGCCTCTGAGAACTCCATTTTCACTGACCAACTGTCGTCTGGCTAATCACCGGCACTGGTTCCCCAAATCTCCAGTGCCCTCAATGTCATCAATGGTAAATGCTTCCAATAACGGTTATAAAACAAACTGTACAGCAACTTAACCGGCGCCCCAGTGTCGAGGATGGCTTTAACGTGGTTTCCATCCATCCGTAACGACATCCGAGTGAGTGGTTCCTCTAAGCCTTCAGGAATAGGGTCTGTTCCTTTTGGGAGTTCCTTGGTACATTGCTGGTGTCTCCCCCAGAGACCCCAAGCCATTCCCCCACTGGGCCTCCTCTAAGTTTCCCGACACCTCTCAGATCAACTGAACTACTGAGGAAGGAGCTGATACCCTTAACAGATCCCCCTGGCACCACAAGTAATTTATATGCCCTCCTAGCCCAAAAAGATACCCTAAAAACCTTCCACCAACCTCCTGCCACAGATATGATAAGCCCCCCAGCTGCGGCATTTGACTTCCAGTCAAACCACATGCATTTTCCCACACTTTCACATAACTGGCAGCTGTCACTCTGAGGTAATTGTACCCAACAGTTCTAACAACACCACCAGCCCACCTACTCAAACTTTCAACCAATCCCTGTCGCTTTTCTTCAGCCGAGCACTGCCACTCACCCAACAACTGAGAGGTCTGCTCCGCCCAAGCCTCCGCCCCTTTAGGGCTGGACATTATTCCAACAACTGGGCGGAGCCCACCACTGCTGGAACACCGGTCCTTCCCCTCTCATAACAGCATGGACAGCCCATGGTCCCACCACCATTTCGTCAACACCAATCGGAACTCGAACACCGCCCTCTGGGGCACCAACAGCCACCCCACCCAACACACATGCAGCAATAACCAGCAATTGCACACCCACAAAGGCACACCAGCTCTTCGCCGCAGGCATAATTTAAAGAGGGTGATCACACAGCTCCAACAGAAATCAATCCCGGACGAGCCCCCACAATGTAATCCCCTGGGTCGCCTCATGCTCACTCAGCTCGTTCTCGTCTAGGGGGAGCAGCCTTTGGCCCCGCCAAACTGGGTAATCAGCTGGTGTGGATGCTGTGTGATGTCCCCAACCCCACCAATTAACAGACAGGACACCATATGCGATTAAATGATTACAATTTATAAAGATTACTATAACTAAGTGATTAATAACCATCCAGTATATATGAAGGAAAAGAAAATAAAGAAAAGGTGCCAAACTTATCAAGTCCAAACCACTTCGTGCACAACCGTTGGAGCTCAATTACTGAAGTCTTCTGGCCACCATTCGATCCTCTCCGAACTCCTCGACTCGCAGCTCAGGACCACCCAAAGTGGTCAACCAAGCACATCTATCCTCGTCTCCTCTCCTCGTGGTACCTCCTGGCCTTGGACCCCCACTTGGGGTCCATTCTTCGCTCAGCTTACCACATCACGTCCTCTCTCTCTCACCCCCTCGCGCCAACTCCCCCAAAATGCCTGCCAACAATAACTTTCAGACTCAGAAGAGAGAGATTAACATTAATCCCAGTTGGTTAACAAATTCTCGTTATCAGTAAATTTTAACTGAAACAAACTTCCAGCATCCTCTTATAACAAAGAAGCATTCCTACTTTTAACAAAACAAAGAAGCCATTTTGATTAACATGCACAATAACAAAAATGAAAGAAAAAACCCCAATACAAAGAAGAAACCCCTCGACGCAGGTATTTGTCAGTGAAGCTGGCGTTCTCGGAGGCTGATGTGGGAGTGTCTGAGGTTCTTGATACAGTGGTGCTGGTTTGTCTGTACCCTGTTGAGAAGGGTGGTGTTCCGGTGGGGACCAACACCCCTCTTGTGAGGAGGCTCATGGGGGCCTACAAGGAGAAAGCGGGTGAGAACTTTTTGGGGGCCCTAGCGGTGCACTCAGTGTTTCGAGCTGTTTTTAAGGAAGTCTGGGCTGCATTGGGCCAGATACTGAATTTAAACAAGGGACGGTGTGATTCACCCAGTCGAAGCCAATGGTGGTATGGCCCGGGGAGGTAGTGAGAGTAATGGAGACCCCCAAATTTCCCGGAGTGCCTGAGGGCGAAGCCCTCTTAGTGGACGCTCCTGAAGAGGGGGAGTTGGGATTTCCTGCTGGGCTATTGGTGAGGCCCGAATTGCAGAAGCCCTCGGTTGTACAGGCGAGCAGGGTGGCAGTGATCGTCAGGAATGCTATGAAGAGGGAGGACGCCTTCAAGCGGGGGATGCCTCTGGTGCACTTGTTCCCGGTGACGGTAATGTCTAGTACTCCCGTGTGGCACAACGGGGAGAAATTACTGGAAAGGGGGGGAAAGTTGACCACTGAGTCATTCAACTTCGGGAAATCCCTGGTGCCACCAGTTTGGAAAAGGAGGCTGGTAGAGAAGATGATGAAGCTGGAAGGTGTCTTTTCCATTGGCGAGTTTGATGTGGGTTGTTCCAAGAGCACACGTCACACTGTCCGGGTGACCGAAGACACCCCATTTAGAGAGAGGTCGCGGTGACTGGCCCCTGCAGATGAGGAAGATGTGCGGCAGCATTTGTGTAAATTGAAGGAGGCTGGGATCGTCACCGAGTCCTGAAGCCCCTATGCGTCCCCAATAGTAGTGGCCTGGAAGAAGAACGGGAAGGTACGCATGTTCTATAGATTCAGGAACAGTTCCTGCTGATTGGAAGATGGCTAATGTTGTCCCACTTTTCAAGAAAGGAGGGAGAGAGAAAACAGGGAATTATAGACCGGTTAGCCTGATGTCAGTGGTGGGAAGGTTGCTGGAGTCAATTATAAAAGAGGAAATTACGACACATTAGGATAGAAGGATCAGTACGAGTCAGCATGGATTTTTGAAGGGAAAATCATGCTTGACTAATCTTCTGGAGTTTTTTGAGGATGTAACTATGAAAATGGACAAGGGAGAGTCAGTGGATGTAGTGTACCTGGACTTCCAGAAAGCTTTTGATAAAGTCCCACATAGGAGATTAGTGGGCAAAATTAGGGCACATGGTATTGGGAGCAGGGTACTGACATGGATTGAAAATTGGCTGGCTGACAGCAAACAAAGAATAGCGATTAACAGGTCTCTTTCAGAATGGCAGGTTGTGACCAGTGGGGTACTGCAAGGTTCAGTGCTGGGACCACAGCTGTTTACAATATACATTAATGATTTAGATGAAGGGATTAAAAGTAACATTAGCAAATTTGCTGATGACACAAAGCTGGGTGACAGTGTGAAATGTCAGGAGGATGTTATGAGAATGCAGGGTGACTTGGACAGGTTGGGTGAGTGGGCAAATGTATGGCAGAATCAGTTTAATGTGGATAAATGTGAGGTTATCCACTTTGGTGGCAAGAACAGGAAGGCAGATTACTATCTAAATGGAGTCAAGTTAGGAAAAGGGGAAGTACAACGAGATCTAGGTGTTCTTGTACATCAGTCAATGAAAGCAAGCATGCAGGTACAGCAGGCAGTAAAGAAAGCTAATGGCATGCTGGCCTTTATAACAAGAGGAATTGAGTATAGGAGTAAAGAGGTCCTTCTGCAGCTGTACAGAGCCCCGGTGAGACCCCACCTGGAGTATTATGTGCAGTTTTGGTCTCCAAATTTGAGGAAGGACATTCTTGCTATTGAGGGAGTGTAGCATAGGTTCACAACGTTAATTCCCGGAATGGCGGGACTGTCATATGTTGAAAGATTGGAGCGACTGGGCTTGTATACACTGGAATTTAGAAGGATGAGAGGGGATCTGATTGAAACATATAAGATTATTAAGGGATTGGACACGCTGGAGGCAGGAAGCATGTTCTCACTGATGGGTGAGTCCAGAACTAGAGGCCACAGTTTAAGAATAAGGGGTAGGCCATTGAGAACAGAGATGCGGAAAAACTTTTTCACCCAGAGAGTGGTAGATATGTGGAATGCTCTGCCCCAGAAGGCAGTGGAGGCCAAGTCTCTGGATGCATTCAAGAGAGAGTTAGATAGAGCTCTTACAGATAGCGGGGTCAAGGGATATGGGGAGAGGGCAGGAACGGGGTACTGATTGTGTATGATCAGCCATGATCACAGTGAATGGCGGTGCTGGCTAGAAGGGCCGAATGGCCTACTCCTGCACCTTCTGTCTATTGTCTATTGCATGTGTGTGGACAATAGGACTCTGAACAGTCCCAAGGCTCGAGGACACACTGGCCTGTCTGAGTGGGGCGAAGTGGTTTAGTGTGCTGGACTTGAGGAATAGATACTACCGGATCCCGATGAGTGAGGCCAACGAAGAGAAGACGACATTTATATGTCCCCTGGGATTCTTCCAGTTCGAAAGGATGCCCCAGGGCATACCGGGAGCCCCTGCAACCTTCCAGCGGGTCATGGAGAAGATGGTGGGGGATATGAACTTGCTTGAGCTGCTGGTGTATTTGAATGACCTCAAAGTATTTGGATTCACCTTGAAGCGAGGCTACTGAGGGTGCGCAGCCGCCTGAAAGCTGAAGGGTTAAAACTTTCCCTGGACAAGTGTCTGTTCTGCAAAACATCTGTTGGCTATGTCGGACACATAATCTCACGGAATGGAGTAGCTACAGACCTGGCTAAGATAGAAGCGGTGAACACTTGGCCAAAGCCATTCTTGGGGTTCTGTGGTTACAACGGGAGACTCACGAAGGGCTATGCAAGTGAGCCACCCCCCTTGAATCAGTTTCTGTGTGGTTACCCTCCCTTGGGGAAGAAGGGGAGGGGGAGAAAAGGACAGGAGGGTGGAGAATATCGAAACCCGTCGGAGCTCTTTGGTCAGAGGTGGGATGTAAAATGTGAGGAGGCCTATCTGTCGCTGACGGAATTGCTGACCCAGGCGCCAATGCTGACTTTTGTGGACCCCTGACTGCCATAAGTACTACACACTGATGCCAGCCGAGAGGGTTTAGGGAGCGTCCTGTATCAGGATCAGGGAACTGGGTAGAGGCCGGTGGTGTTTGTCAGCTGGAATTTGTCACCCTCTGAGAGAAACTTTCCCACACACAAGTTAGAATTCTTGGCGTTGAAATGGACGGTGGTGGATAAGCTGAGTCATTAACTCTACTGAGTCAAGTTTGAGGTGAGGACGGACAGCAACCCCCTAACTTATATCCTGAGCTCAGCGAAACTGGATGCCACAGGCCGTTGGTGGTTGGCAGCGTTGTCCGCCTATGAGTTCAGCCTGAAGTACCGGCCGGGGAGCCGGAACGTTGATGCGGATGCTTTGTCCTGATGGGTGCATGAGGGACTGGACATCGGTGAGGAGTGAAGAACACTCCTGCCCCTGGGTGAAGGCCATGTGTCAGTTTGCCATCACTGTGAAGGCAGAGGAAAAGGAGAGACTGGCTCGTGCAGTGGATCAACTGGGGGCTTCTGATGATGCCATTCCCCAGTTTACTGTAACCTGACTGTTCAGCTGCCAGAATTGAGTTCTGGGGAAGTGGCAGCTGCTCAGCATAATGACCATTTGGTGCGCGGTTGAAAAGGGAGATATGGCGCAGTGGAGAAGATGTAACACGCTTCGGTGCCGCCATTACTGAGAGAATGACCTTGGTTGGAGTTGAAGAGCCATATTTTATACCGGGTCATGTCACCCCCGGACCGACCCTGGCGTTGGCAGTCGGTCCAGCCAGAGAAGTATTGGAAGATTGTTTTGAAATCACTGCATGATCATTCTGGAAATTTGGGGGTGGAAAAGCCAAATATATGGCTTGCTCAGAGACCGGTTTTACTGGCCCCGAATGGAGTCGGAAGTTGAAGAGTACTGCTGTCGTGCATTCGCTGCATGCGCCGGAAGACACTACCTGCGCAGGCTGCTCCTTTGTCACACTTGCAGAGTGCAGGGCCCCTGGACCTGGTGCGTTTGGATTTCCAGGCCATAGAACCCGCGGCCAGCTACATGGCGAATGTCTTAGTCATCACGGACCACTACACTAGGTATGTCCGGGCTTTTCCTATCAAGGACCAGAGGACGACTAAGGTGCTATGGGAAAAGTATTTTGTGCATTATAGCCTTCCCAGGCGGATACATAGTGACCAGGGACGGGACACTATGTGCTCTCACAGACTCATCTATGAGTTACTGGGCATGCTGGGAGTTGAGAAGTCGAGGACCACTCCGTATCATCCGCAAGGCGATCCCCAGCCTGAGAGGTTTAATTGGACCTTGCTGGACATGCTCGGGACCCTGGAGATCAGCAAGAACAGCAGATGGATTCAACATATTGGGCATCTGGTTCACTGCTACAACTGTACACGCAATGAAGCTACTGGGTACTCGCCCTATTATCTGATGTTTGGGCATGAGGCGAGGTTGCCCATTGACCTCTGCTTTGGAACTGACGTGGGTGACTTACCACCGAAGCATCTGTGGTGACTTACCACCATCTGAAGTATCTGTCTGATATGAGGAGAGAGCTGAAAAGGGCTTACGAATTGGCTGGGGTGGCGGCCGCCAAGCAGAATCTGGGAAATAAGAGGAGGTATCATTAGAAAGTGCAGTACTCCCAACTCCTGCCGGGAGACCGAGTCCTCAAGGATTTTGGGACTACGTGAGAAACACAAGTTGGCTGACCGCTGGGTGGCCACACTCTATGTGGTGGAGAGTCAGATGCCAAACCTACCGGTTTTCCGGGTGAGACCGGAGGAGGGGAATGGGCCTGTCAAGATTCTCCATCGGAACCACCTATTGCCCCTGGGACAAGAGGTGCAGGTAGACCCAGAGCCCGACCTGGAGCCTACACCTAGTAAGAGGACTCTGTGAAAACACGGGGTGATTGCAGGGCCCACAGCAGGAGAGGCTGGGCTGGGCACTGCCCCTGAGAGGGATACTGATTTGGAGGATGATGATCTGGATGTCTGGTACATGCTGTCTTTTGCTAACTCCCCATTGATTGAGGAAGAGACTACTGACCCTTCTCCCAGGTCAGGTGAGGTGGAGGGAGCTCTCTGTGGGCAGCCTGGGGTACGGCAAGACCCTGAAGGAGAGGAAGCAGGGCCTGGACATGGGACAGAGGGCTCCGAGTTGCAGGGGAACAAGAGTGATAGATCAAGGGAAGGACTCACCAAGTGGACCCGAAGTATCCCCAGTAGCGTCTGAGCCCGAAGAGTTAGGTGGGGGGATACGGAGGGAGACCTCCGGATAGGTTGGCCTATGTAGTGCCTGTGGAACCGGGCGTGATCTGTACCGCTTTAGGGAGCTATGTCACTGCACTTTGCAACTGGATTGGGCTTTGTGTTTTGTAGGAAGGGTTGGCGAATTATCTCAACGTCATGAGGACTTGACTAAATTTGGTGAGGGGAGAATGTAATGGCTTCTTTCACTGCTGAGGTAATGGTTTCTCCGTAGCAGCAACGTTTGGTTATGGTTGGAGATAATCGGAGACTGTTAGCCAATTGGAGATCGTTGTTCTGTCTTGTGTATCTGGAAGGATGATGTTTTTCGCGCTCTTTTGTTGAGGAGAGAGGAAGAGGGAGGACACTTGTGGAGAGAGCTGGTAGACCACCGGATGGAGTGGACTGGGATCTGAGGGACCGAAGGTCAGCAATGCTTGGAGGAGACCGATGATGGAAGAAGGACTACTGAGTGAGCTGCAACGTGACTTTGACTTGGGCCCTTCTTTTATTTTCATTACTAGCCCTATACTCAGATTAAGAATCATAAAGTTCAATCGTTTAAATGCATATGGTGTACTGTCTGATATTTTGCATTGTGGGTTTGTAACTGGGGGTACATTATGCAGCATCCACACAAACGTGATTACCCAGTCTGGCTGATTTCCCTAGACGAACGCGAGCTGGGTGAGCCCGAGGGTTACTCTTATTAGGGAGGGAGAGAGAGCCTGTGGCGTGTTGAATTGCCAGGTGAACGAGTAGTCTTTGGGGTGCTGCAAGTCTGTGTCTTTATTGATGCTTCAGTGCTTGGTGGAGGGTGCTGATGCTTTTTTTTGCTGGTAGGGGAGGGGGGATTGTCACATGGAGTTAGCTGTGGGGTTCTAACATTTAACTGTCATTCATTCTTTGGGGCACTCCTCCGTTTTTGTGGATGGTTGCGAAGAAAAAGAATATCAGGATGTATATTGTATACATTTCTCTGACATTAAGTGCATCTTTGAAACCTTTGAATAGCCTGTAATTTTCCATATTTTATGTTCAGCAGCAACAACAGCAGAAGTCCCCATGTCACACACAGACAGACAGGCTTTCAGCCCCAGGACAGGCTGCCCTGGGCCTCCAGTCCTCGATCCTAGACTCGTGGAAATCGGAGCTCCTACCTTGGACTTTGCCTCAAGATTCGCTGATTGTGGGCTTGACCTTCTAGGCTGACATGGACCTCCAACCCCGGTAACTCATGAGGAGATGCAGACTGATGCCTGCATTTAATTGTCCCTCCCCTGTTACCCTTGAGAAGGATGGGGTGAGCTGCCATGTTGAATCACTGCAGAACTTGAGGTGAGGGTATTTTCGTCACCACCTCTTTCATATTGTGGCTTCTTCCGCCTTCCTTTCTAGTCCTGATGAAGGGTCTTAGTCCAAAAACATCGATTCTTTATTCCCTTCCAGAGATTAACTCTGACCTGCTGAATTCCTCAAAGGATTTTGACCCAGCAATAGCGAAGGAATTGCAGTAATTTCCCAATTGCTCTTCTCTGAACTGACGGAACATGCAGAGGATCCGAATCAGGTTTAACATCACAGGCGTACGTCATGAAAATTGTTATGTGGGAGCAATACATTTCAATTCATGATAATAAAAAAACAAGAAAAGTTACAATAAGTAATATATATATTTATAAAATAAGTAGCACAAGAAGAGAGCAAAAATAGGGAGGTAGTGTTCATGGGTTGGTTCATTGTCCATTCAGACATCTCCTGGCAGAGGGGAAGAACCTGTTCCGAAAGCATTGAGTGTGTGTCTTCAAGCTCCCTGATGGTAGCAATGAGAAGAGGGCATGTCCTGGGTGTTGGGGGTCTTTAATGACGCCTTTTTGAGGCATCGCCATTTGAAGTTGTCCTCGATGGCGGGGAGGCTAGAGCCCACGATGGAGCTACTCAATTTACAACTTTCTGCAGCTTTTTCCGGTCCTGTGCAGTGGCCCCTCCGTACCAGGTAGTGATGCAACCAGTTAGAATGCTCTCCACGGTATTTCTATAGAAATCTGTGAGTCTTTGGTGACATAGCTCAAACTCCTTATGAAATATGGCCGCTGCAGTGACTTCTTTGTAATCACATCGACGTGCTGGGCCTAGGACAGATCCTCAGAAATGTTGACACCCAGGGACTTGAAACTACTCATCCTTTCCACTGATGATCCCTCGATGAGGACTGGTGTGTGTTCCCTCGACTTACCCTTCCTGAAGTCTTCACTCGATTCCTTTGGTCTGACTAACGTTGAATGCAAGGTTGTCGTTGTGACACCACTCAACCAGCTGATTTATCTCGCTCCTGTATGCCTCCTTATCGCCATCTAAAATTCTGCCAACAATACTTGTGCCGTCAGTAAATATATAGATGGCATTGGAGCTGTGCCCATCCACACAGAGAAGGGTGCAGAGGGCGTAGAGCAGTGGGCTAAGCACACATCCCTGACGTGCACCGTGTTGATTGTCGGTGGGAAGGAGAATGCTAAACCCTGCCCAGTCCATCACAGTCTCGTCGCTTCCATCCAGTCTAGACCAGTTCAGGACTGATGCGGGGTCTTCATCTGAAATATTCCCCTCCATAGATGCTGCCTGACCAGCTGAGTTCCTTCAGCATCTGTGTGTGTAGCCCATTTTAATGCCCTTCCTGTGGCCACATTGCCTTGTCTGTCCTCGGCCTCCTCCACTGCTGGGGTGAGGCCGCATACAGAGGAGCAGTCCCTCGTATTCCCCTGGGAAGTCTACAACCCAGTGGCATGAACACTCCCTTTTCAAAGATTATCAAGGTCAAAACATGTCACTGTATAACTTACTGAGATTCATTTTCTCGTGTCTATTCACAGTAGAGCAGAGAAATACAATAGAATGGATTAAAAACTACCTACAAACAAAGGCATGTGAGAGAGAGAGAGAGAGAGAGAGAGAGAGAGAGAGAGAGAGAGAAGTAAAAAAATAAATAACACTGAGAACATGAGTTGTAAAGTCCTCGAAAGTGAGTCCATCGATTGTGGAATCAGTTCAGTGTTGTACTGAGTGAAGTTATCCCCGCTGCTTCAGGAGCCTGATGGTTGTAGGGTAATAACTGTTTCTCAGCCAGGTGTTGTGGGACCCGAGACTCCTGTACCTCCTTCCCCATGGTCGCAGCGAGAAGAGAGCTGCTCCCCTCTTTGTGTCTCCTTTCTCTATCCTTTTGATCCATCCAGTACCTCCTACAGCCTCTTGCCCTCCACTACCCTGTCTCTGTCCCCTCCTCCAGACCCTCTGTCTGGCCACCAGCCACAACACCCCCTCCACCTCCCTTATTTGTTTCCACACTCCCCCTCCTTTCCCTTAAGATTCCACCATCTGCAGCCATTTGTCACATCCACCTATCACCTCAGCCTCCATCACTATTCACAGTCCCCCCTCCTCCATCCTCCTATCACTACTCCTCACCTGGATCCACCCATTACCTGCCAGCCCTTGCCCCACCACCTCCCCTCTCACTGTCTCTCAGTCCAGATGTGGGGTTTTAACTGCTTACAGGAGAAAGATCTGAAGGAGACCTTCGAGATAACTTTTTCCACATGCAGGTTGGTGGGATGCCGGAGTAAATATTTGTCGCAGGTAAAATAACAACATTTAAATGACACCTGGATAGGTACATGGATAGGAAAGGTTCAAAGTAAATTTATTATCAAGATACATGTATTTCACCATATACAACCCTGAGATTCATTTTCTTGAGGGCATTCACAGCAAATACAAAGAAGCAACGAAAAAAAAAAGCAAGAAAAAGCAATAGATATCGAGAACTTGAGATAAGTTCCTGAAAGTGAGTTGAAATGTTCTGGAAACAGTTCAGTGATGGGGAGAGTGCAGTTATCCCCTCTGGGTCAAGGGTCTGATGGGTGAGGGGTAATAACTGTTCCTGAACCTGGCGGTGTGGGACCTGAGACTCCTGACCCTTCTTCCTGACGTAGCAGCGAGAAGAGAACATTGGATAGTGGAGGTGTCTGATTTTGGAATCTGCTTTCCTGCAACAGTGCCCTGTGTAGATGTCGGAAGGGCCTTACACATGATGGACTGGGCCATAATCAGCTACTTCATGTTGGCTTTTCCGATCGAAGGCATTGGGGTCTCCATAACAAGCCATGAGTCAATATACTCTCCATGCAATGCCTGGGCCAAACATAGCCAATGGGACTACTCAGTTGGGCAACTTGGACAGCAGGGATGAGTTGGGCTGAAGGGCCTGGTTCCATCTTGTATGACTCTCTGACTCCAATAATTTTCCTGAATACTGGCTGTACCTGCATTCTAGCCTTTTGTAAATCACACAGTCAGAGCTCTGAAATTTCTCACCACTAAGATAGCGCAGTTCATCACAGGTAAAGCCATTCCCACTACTGAGCGCATCTACACTGAGTGCTGTCAAAGGAAAGCATCATCCATCACCCCCCAAGCTGTGTTCAAGCTGTGCTCTCTTCTCGTTGCTGCCATCAGGAAGGAGGCACAGGAGTCTCAGGTCCACACCACCAGGTTCAGAAACAGTTATTACCCCACAACCATCAGACTCCTGAACCAGAGGGGGATAACTTCACTTGTCCCTCACTGAACTGTTTCCACAACCCACGGACTCACTTTGAGAGACTCTAGAACTCACGTTCTCTATTTTATCTATCTACCCATGTGTTTATTTGTTTGTTTACCTACCTGTTTGTTTGCTTATTTACTTTCTGTGTAGTTTTTAAATGATTCTATTGTTTCTTCTACCATGAACGCCTGCAAGAAAATGAATCTCACGGTAGTTTATGTTGACGCATACAGTTGATCATAAATTTACTTTGAACTTGCTTCCTTGTTAAGTTTCCTGCCAAAATTGTTAATTTCACACATTAGTACACAGCCCTGAGGGGCTCCTGTGTTGAGAGTCAGAGGGGCAAAGGTGAGGGAGCCCTCTCTTACAACCTGCCAGTGATCTGACAGAAAGTCCAGGACCCAGCTGCACAAGGCAGGGTCAATGCTGAGGTCTCCTCTCTGAGCTTCTTGTGGAGCCTGGATGGAATTATGGTGGTGACCTGTGGTGTTATGGTGTTCTTGGACCTGTAGTCCAAGAACAGCATTCTCACATAAATATCTTTCTTCTCCAGATGCGTAAGGATGATATGTAGAGCAGTGGCTACTTTGTTGTCTTTTGATCAGTTGTGTCGGTAGGCGAATTATAGGGGTCCAGTTTGGGTGGTAACAAGCTGCAGACCAGCCTCTCAAAGCATTTGCTTATTATTGAGGTGAGTGCGACAAGACAACCAGTCATTCAGGCATGTTACCCTGGTCTTTTCTGGTACAGGGACAATGGTGGATACCGGTAATTTGAAGCAGGACACTCTATACTGGGAGAGGGAGAGATTAAAATTATCATTAAATACACCTGCTAGTTCTGCTGCACACATCCTGAGTATTTGCCCTGGGATAACGTCCACTCGTTGGAAACATCTGTGTACCTCAGCCTCAGAGATGACCAGGTTGCAGGTTGTAACGGTGGCTTTCCTCAGAGGCTCAGACATCGAACTGAGAATAAACATGATTGAGCTCACCTGGAAGAGAGACCGCAATGTTGGCGGCACCACTACGTTTGGCTTTGAAGTCTGTGATGATATGCAACCCTCGCCACAAGTCATGTGTGCTATTTGTTGTGAATCTTGACTCAATCTTGTCCCTGTGTTGTTTCGCAGCCTTGATAGCTTTAGCGCAGATCGTAGCTGCTGTTTTTGAGCTCCAGCAGATTGCCAGCAGTGTAAGCTCTATGTCCCGTGGTAAGTGCTGCTCACACAGAACTATTGATCCAGGGTTTCTGGTTCGGGAAGACCCAGACTGATTTCTGGGGGACAACATCATCGAAGCACTTCCAGGTGAAGCACGTGACTCCATCCGTGAACTCTGAGACATCCTCACCATGGAAGACATTTTAGTCGACGTCATCGAAGCAGTCCTGCAGCATGGATGCCGATTGGTCGGACTATCAGAGGACGGTTTTAACTCTGGCGGCCTCTTGTTTCAGCTTCTGTCTGTATGTTGGCAAAAGCAGGCTTGAAAAGTGATCTGATTTTCCAAAAGCTGGGTGAAGGAGAAGCTGTGTGAGCATTGCAGAAGGGAGAGTAACACTGGTCAAGTCTCTTATCTCCACGAGTGCTCACCTGAATGTTCTGGATGTGCAGATCAGCCTCTACAGCTGCCTGAGGTCCCACCGATAGACAACCCCTTAGGGGGTCATCATACTTCACTTGAGTGATTGTGCTATTCCCTCAATGTACTTACACACGGCTCAATCTGCCTAGGTGCTGCCCTCCAGTGCTTGCTCCTGCAAAGACAAGCTGGATTGCATTCATCTGCGGCTCTACTTGCGTGATATGAGGAATGCTGCCGGATTGTTCCCGTGGAAACGTGGCACCAGTACAACATCCGTACATGATCAGTCTATAGGGCGTAACACTCAGGGACTTGGCTATATTATTTTTGTGATATATATTTTCTTGTAACTGTATGTATTTCTGCTGTCATGATTGTATGTCTACAGTGTGTGACTGTTGGTTCTGTGTTTTGCAACTTGGCCCCGGAGAAACGCTGTTTCAACTTGGCTTTATTCCCGTGTATGGTGAAATGAAAATTTCATTTGAACTTGGAGTTTTTCACTGTACTTCACTGCATGATAATAAACTAGTCATAATTTCAATTGTGTTAATGTAGCTGTTAGGATTGAATCCGAACTCCGACTCTCTGAGCTGTAATAGCATTGCACTAACTGCTACGCTACCATAGGACGCACATGCATACACACACTTACAAGGACCCCTCCTGCATTACCCTGCCCTAATCTCATGCCTGCTTTGCTCTCTTGCCTCTCTAAGGGCTCCAAACCCTATTGATCAGCAGAAGATACCATCGCTAATTCTCCTTGCCCCATAATTAAAGAAGTTACAAATACAACAAACTTCACAAGGATGTTAGATTTTAATCCAACAAATAAATATTAAGCAGTTCTTTTCATGTCTGCATGCAGAATTTCCTATCACATAGAAGGAGGCCATTCGGCCCATACAGTCTATACTGGCTGTCAGAGCACTCCCACCAATCCCATTCCACCGCAAAACGAATCTCTTGCACATCAGCTATAGGGGCAGAATTAGGCCATTCAGCCCATCAAGTCTGCTCTGCCATTCTGTCATCGCTGATTTATAATCCTCCCTCAACCCCATTCTCTCCATAACTTTTGATGCCTTACTAATCAAGAATTGGTCAACCTCTACTTTAAATATACCCACTGACTTGGCCTCCACAGCCATCTGTGGCAATGAATTCAGCAGATTCACCACTGTCTGATTGCAGTCTGATTCCATCTCTGTTTAAAAATCTGTGCCCGCTGATCCTAGCTTCTCCCACTATTTGAAACATCCCCTCCACCCTCACCCTACCTTGGTCTTTCAACCACCGTCTACTACGACAGGCAGCTTATTCCACTCTCTCACTACCCTCTGAATGAAGAAGTTCAACATTCAAGTATATTAATCAGACTCAGATCCAAATATATTCATTATCAGAGAATATATAAATTAGACAAGCTGGAGATTTGCTCACTCACAGGTAGCCACAAAGCAAGAAACCCTAAAGAACCCAACTTTAAAAAAAAATTTAAAATAAGACTGAAACTCAAAGCGCAAGAGAAAGAAAAATAAATAGAAGTCATACAAACAATTGAAGTGAACAACAGCATTCTGAAGCAGAAATGAATCCTCAGATCTGAACCCCGGAGCAGCCCAGAGCCTTGCTTATCAATTCATCATGTTAGCGGGCATGGAGCACAGTACCCTCTTGGGTTCCCTTAAATATTTTACCTTTCACCACAAATCTATGACCTCTAGTTCTAGTCCGGGGGTCGGCAACCTGCGGCTCCCGAGCCATTTGTGGCTCTTTCACCTCTGTGCTGCGGCTCCCTGTGGCTTTGGGAAATAATTGGTCAGTATTTAATTAAAATGTATTTTATGTTAGTTTGTTAGCTTTTGAAATGTAATTCTAAATTTGAAGATTATGGTGATCTTGTACAATCTAAGTGTGGCGACACATTTCCTGGCACATCCGAAACGGCTCACAATTAGCCAGCATTCCGGCTAAGGGAGATAGCCTACGGGAGTTTGTGAGTACGCGTCTTTTGCAGCATCTGCGTCCATGGGGGCTGGGTTGAGGGAGCCTTAAAAGCAAGGCTGTTTAGTTCGAATAAAGTTATTCGACTGCAGTTTACTGACTGCGTGAGCACACCGCTACAACGTGTTTTTATCGCTATTAATATACGTCACCACTGCCAATACCTGACACCCGCCAGTGCGCGATTTCTTTAATTTTTCGATCCAAGGTAAGCCAACTATGGAGAATTCTAAAAAAAGAAAAGTGACTGAAGAAAACAGAACGTTTAATGATACGTGGACAGATTCATTTGCTTTCACTGTTGACGAGACTGGTTTACCGGTATGCTTAATATGCAATGAGAAACTAGCAAACAACAAAAAGTCAAATGTCGCAAGGCATTTCCAGAGTAAACACGCAGCCTTTGCTCAAAAATATCCGGATGGAGATGAGAGAAAAAAAGCCGTTTCGGAACTGATGCGGAAGGTTGATCTGAGCAAAAATCATTTCCAGAAATGGATGAAGTCTGGAAAATCAACGACATACGCCGGTTATATTGCCGCTTAGGAAATAGTCAGGCACGGGAAGCAGTTTACAGATGGTGAATATATAAAAGAATCTTTCATTAAGATTTCAGAACATCTATTCACGGACTTTAAAAACAAGAGTGAAATTGTGCAGAAAATCAGGGATATGCCCCTCTCTGCAAAGACTGTCAAAGACAGAACCATAAAAATGGCAGAAGACATCACAAGACAGCAAATTAAAGACATCAATTCAGCTGTGGCCTACTCGATTGCCTGTGACGAGTCTAAAGACAAAGGTGATATTGAACAAATAGCGTTGTTCTGCCGGTATGTAAACTCTGCCGGGCCACAGGAAGAACTGATTGAGTTGATACCTCTAAAAGACCAAACACGGGGGGAGGACATCTGTGAGGCTGTCTTGAATTGTTTAAGAGCCAAAGGAATAAAGACCACCCATCTGGTGTCAGTAGCTACTGATGGGGCTCCGAATATGACGGGAACGCACAAGGGATTTGTGGCTTTACTGCAGAAGTCGCTGGACAGAAAGCTGCTGACTTTTCACTGCATCTTGCACCAAGAGGCACTGTGCGCTCAAACATTTCCTCCGGAATGCACAGAAGTAATGGATGTTGTCATTCAGATTGTCAATAAAATAATGGCAAAAAGTTTAAATCACCGTCAATTCCGTTTGTTACTGGACGAGATGGAAAGCGCATATTCTGATCTCCTGCTGCACAACAAAGTCCGGTGGCTGTCCAAAGGGGAGGTGCTGAAACGCTTTGTCGCGTGTCTGGAAGAAGTGAAAACTTTCCTGGGCAGCAAAGGGCTCACCTTTCCTGAGCTGGAACAGCCAGAGTGGCTGGAAAAGCTACACTTCATGGTAGACATGACAGCGCACCTGAACACGCTGAACACAGCTCTTCAGGGGAAAGGACGCACAGCCCTGCACATGTTGGAGGATGTTTTGGCATTCGAGCGCAAGTTGACAGTGCTTGCCAGAGATTTACAGAAAGGCACTTTGTCTCACTTCCCCAATTTGAGAGAGTTCAAACAAGGTCACGACATGATAATTTCGGAGTATTTACATTCTGCAATCATCGCAATGCAAACATCGTTTGGGAAACGCTTCTGTGAGTTCAGAGAGGAAAAAAACACATTATCCTTCCCGGTCACTCCCTTAAGCATCGATCCTTCCCTACTGAATACGACTGCATTGGCAGGTGTGAGTCAACCTGATCTTGAGATGGAACTGGCCGACATAGCCGACAAAGACATATGGGTGTCCAAGTTTAGACGCTTGACAGCAGACCTTGAAGATGTTGCCCGTCAGAAGGCCGTTCTTGCTCAGAATCACAAATGGAGTGATATTGAAAACCTTCCAAAACCGGACAAACTTGTGTTCGAAACATGGAATGCTATGCCCGACATTTATGTAAACATGAAAAAGTATGCGCTTGGAGTCCTGTCGATCTTTGGATCCACATATGTATGTGAGCAGGTGTTCTCCAACATGAACTTTATTAAAAACAAACATCGCGCACGCCTCACAGATGACAGCTTGCGATCCTGTGTAAAGATGAAGGTGACGTCATACAACCCTGATGTGCAGACGCTGTGCGCTGAGGTCCAGGAGCAGAAATCCCATTAACCAAGTATGATAAATATTTTAATTGCCTATTATTTTATGTATATTCATATTTTTTCATTGTTCAGTGAAATAGTCCTTTTATTTTTCAGGCTGACAGCTGGCTGATGTTATTTTTGGTTTGCTGCTGGCGGCAAATTTAAGTTTGGCGTTTTTCATAAA
The DNA here is from genome assembly GCF_030144855.1 of Hypanus sabinus. Classification (NCBI taxonomy): domain Eukaryota; kingdom Metazoa; phylum Chordata; class Chondrichthyes; order Myliobatiformes; family Dasyatidae; genus Hypanus; species Hypanus sabinus. The sequence goes on along the minus strand of NC_082714.1, from coordinate 92,605,561 downwards.
TACAAGAAGGACTCAAATAGACGTTGAGTATTTTACTTAAAAGTAACCTTCAACCCAACGTCTTTTTTTCGGAGTTCAAAATGTTTTTGTTGCATGCAGAAATGTAATTTCGTTTTCTCTGCAGGAGTTCATCAATTTCATAAATGCAACACATTATAGTTTGTTTATACATAGCATAAAGGCAAAAAAAACGTTGTATGCAGTGTTATTTCATTTTAAATGTCAAACGGGTTTTGCGGCTCCCAGTGTTTTCTTTTCTGTGGGAAACGGGTCCAAGTGGCTCTTTCAGTGGTAAAGGTTGCTGACCCCTGTTCTAGTCTCACCCAACCTCAGGAGAAAAGCCTGCTTGCATTCACCCTATCTAAAGCCCTCATAATGTTATTTCCTTCTACTATATCCAGTTATGATAGAGGGAAATATATGGCTCAGAATGTTGGACAATACCTAGTAACATGAGGAAACAAACTGAAGCAGCATAGATGTGGTCTTTGAGGAGGATGCAAAGAACACCATGGACAAAACGAATATCTAATGAGGACGTCATGAACAGAGAAAACACAAAAAGAGAAATAATGTATGAGATCATGAAAAGACAACGTGACTTCATTGGACATGTGATTAGGAAAGAGGAGTTAGAATGCACGGTAACTATGGGAAAGATTGAAGGGAAGAAAGCAAATGGAAGGCAAAGACAAATGATGATGGAGCCAATGCCAGAGAACTGGAAATAAATACCAATGAATTGATCCACTTGACCTGAAACAGGAGTGTGTGGGTCATGGCAGTCAAAGCTCAAACTGGGCACGGCACCTGATGAGGAGGATGATGATCATATCTTCCCTTATTCTCCTACACTCCAGGAAATAAAGTCCTAATTTATTCAACTTTTCCTGTATCTCTTTTCTTTCTTTCTAAATCTTTTTATTAATATTAGTAATATGGACAGAATACAAATGATATATTGATAAAGAAATTACTGACATATAAATTCCATTACATATGAAAAAAACATACATAATAGTTACAATATAAATGAGTTTACCAAGACATAAGCCATAAAGTATATGTATGAACATAGTAAGTCTAAATATTTCATAATATATGATATAAAGAAAACAGAAAAAAGAAAGAAAAAAAAATATATATAATGCAAAACTAGCTAATCTACTAATCTAATAACTAATAACTAATATAGAAGAAAAAAGAAGCAAAAAAAAGAGAGGAAAAAAAGCGGGCTGTTTATAATAGCTCACAAAAATAATTATTCATCAATGCCGTCACTTCCGGTCCTCTCAAAATACATAAGCTAAAAGCTGGGAAATCAAATGAACTTGGCACAGGGTCATATTACATCATATGAAAATGTTGAATAAATGGTCTCCATAACTTTTCAAATTTAATAGAAGTCTCAAAAGTACCACTTCTAATTTTTTCTAAATTTAAACATAACATAGTTTGAGAGAACCAATTAAATACAGTGGGAGGATTAATTTCTTTCCAATTCAACAATATAGATCTTCTAGCCATCAGAGTTAGAAATGCAATCATTCGACGGGCAGAAGAAGATAAATGCAGTGAGTCTAACATTGGTAAACCAAAAATTGCGGTAATAGGATGAGGTTGTAAATCGATATTCAAAACCGCAGAAATAATATCAAAAATATCTTTCCAATATTTCTCCAAAAATGAACAAGACCAAAACATATGAGTTAAAGACGCAATTTCAGATTGACATCTATCACAAATAGGACTAATATGAGAGTAAAAATGAGCTAATTTATCCTTGGACATATGGGCCCTATGTACGACCTTAAATTGTATTAATGAATGTTTGGCACATAACGATGATGTATTAACTAATTGAAGAATTCTATCCCAATTCTCACTAGAAATACTAAGACTAAGCTCTCTTTCCCAATCCTTTTTAGTCTTATAAAGAGGCTCTGAACGTATCTTCATAATTATATTATAAAGTTTTGAAATAAGCCCTTTTTGAAAAGGGTCTAATTCAAATAAACTCTCCAAAATATCTGAAGGCACAAAATTTGGAAACATAGAGAGTACAGAACTTAAAAAATGTCTAATCTGTAAATATCTAAAAAAATGAAATCTAGGCAAGTTATATTTGTTGGATAATTGCTCAAAAGACATGAAACAATTATCTAAAAATAAATCAGAAAATCTTAGTAATCCCTTAGTTTTCCAAGCCGAATAAGCTTGATCTATAATGGAAGGGTGAAAAAAACAATTAGATACAATAGGACTATTTAAAACGAATTGAGTCAACCCAAAAAATCTCCGATATTGAAACCATATACGCAAAGTATGTTTAACTATCGGGTTGTCAATTCGTTTCGGCAATTTAGAAAGAGCAAAAGGGAGAGAAGTCCCTAAAATAGAACCCAGAGCATAAGCTGATACCGATTTAGTTTCTAAACTCACCCAACAAGGGCCAAAAGATCCACCCCCATCTTTCAACCAACATAACAAATATCTAATATTAACTGCCCAATAGTAAAATCTGAAATTAGGTAATGCTAACCCGCCTTCCTTTTTTGTCTTCTGTAAATATGTTTTACCTAACCTGGGATTTTTATTCTGCCATATATATGAAGAAATTTTAGAGTCAACATCAGTAAAAAAAGATTTCGGGATAAAAATTGGTATCGCTTGAAAAATATATAAAAACTTAGGTAAAATAACGATCTTAATAGCATTAATCCTACCTATTAGGGATAAAGATAAAGGTGACCACTTCGTAAACAAACCTTTAATCTGATCAATAACTTTTCCTGTATCTCAGGTTTTCCAGTCCTGACAACATCCCTATAAAACCTCTCTGAACTCCTGTACACTGACTCACTGCCTCCCGTGATTCAGTCAACAATGGTGGGGTTGTTGGCAAATTTGCTGCTCAGACAGCGGTGGTAAATGGAGATTGTCATATCTGCGCCTGCCCCACACAAGCCCAACTAAGGAATTTTTTCATAAGCTTAGATTAGATGAGAAGAGAGCTTCATTTTTGTACATTGGAACATCGATGCGTGAAATCTATTGTTTTGCGTCATCGACTAACACAGTCAGAGGATGGTACTGGGGGCAGCCCGCGAGTGTCATCACGTTTCCATTGCCAACCTAGCGTGCCCACAGCTCTCTAACACTGACCCATATGCCATTGGACTGTGGGAGGAAACCAGAGCACCTGGAGGAGACCCACATGGTCATGGGGAGAGTGCAGAAATTTCTTATAGCAGCAGGAACTAAAGTGTTGCTAATGTGCTGTCTGAAAAAAATGCAGGTGAATGGTTCTAGGAACATGACATTCGATGCTGTTGTATTCGCCCCCAATTTTGGCAGCGGGGACTCTCACCATCCCAGAGCAGATGTGGGAGGCGGAATTGAAGTCCTCCCAGTCTGCTGGGGGCGATGCAGCCGGAGGAACACCGGAGCGGTAGAAGGTGAACTCTTGCTGCCTGCGACTGCTCGTTGGCGGGAGAAGGCTTCTACTTCCGGTCGGCTGGCCCGTCAACCGTCGACTTGGGAAAATAAAGGAGGAAAATCGCCTGGGGTTTCCTCTCAGAATCGGTCCGCCTTCTCCGAGCGGGGCCGGAACGGGGGAGGGAGGGTTGTGTTCCCGGCTCCGGTCTGTTGTGGAGGTGTTGGTCACGTCAGTAGGAAGGGGAGCATTGCAGCGGACAATCCGGGCCGGTGGGTAGGGAGGCAACAGGTACCTACCGATCTGTATCCCCGCCTGTTTCCCCCAACCCATGTTAGATATCTTCATGGGACGATAGATTTCCTCAGAGGGCTGGGATTCCAGGGTTAGAGTGACACTCTATTACCCCCGGGGTGGCGGTGTCGTTGCCTTTTGAAACCATCGGGTCGGGGTTGATGGCAGATGACAACGGTCAAGGGGCTTATCTGTTAGTTGCAAGGTTCAAAGGTGAAGGGACGTGATCTTTGAGCCTATCTGGGGGTAGCGAATGATAAAAAAAAATCTTTCTGGTAGGGGTTAAAGGTTGCTTGTAAAGGGCAAGCTTTTTCAACCCAAGGTACCTCTGCAGGGAGAGCAGGGACTGGGTTTTGTCGCTAGTCTGGATGAGGGGGAAAGGACGTGATCTCTGAACCCAACTAGTCTGGGTTGACAGATGTTAAAGGTCAATGGGGGAATTACTCTGAAAGTCCTGGGTAGTTGGAGGGACAAATTTGTTCAACCTAAAGGACTGTAGGAGAAGGAGTAGGGACTGGGCTTTGTTGCTAGTTTAGACTGGGGGGAAGCAAGGCTAAATAACCCTTTGTCCAGATAACTCAGAAGGGAACAACAGCTAACCAGCCCCCTAGTTATCCAGGAGCCCATGATGACGGCATTTGGAGTCTCCACATGCAGACGCCCCTGATACAAGGACCAAGTTAGAGGGCACGACTGCTGCTGAAGACAGGGCACGGGAAGATTGAATTCTGGTACCCTGTCAATGCAGGGAGCAAAGGTCCTAGGCCTCACGTTGTGTGCTTTCTCTCTGGGACACATCAAGTGACTACTGATCTGCACCCTCCTCCCTGTCCAGAGGGAGAGGCACCTGACGGAAGTGTCACCATCACCCATGAGCACAGCCTGTTGTGCCTGCAGAACCAGCCATCCAGCCTAATAGCACGTCTCAACTCTCAGCAAATCTGTTAGAGAGAATTAACAAGTGAGTTGGTCCATCAAGGCTGTCTGCAACTTGGAATAAATGCTAAAATCATGGACGATGCTTGAAGATTAAAGGAGTGGTGGAATTATTGCCAGCATTTCTAAGGCAGGGGATTCACTGGCCACGGAGATATTACCAGAACTTTTCCTTCACCTGGGGCCGGTAGGGGTTGGTCATGGATGGCACTGACTTTGGACAAGGTGACAGAAAAATGGCCACCAAGTCTGGAGTGGATGCAGACATGAAGCCCAAGTCAGTGGGCACCGAGCCGTCTGCTTCCGGAGACCACGGCGAGACCGAGCGTCCGGAGGGAGAAGGAGAGCAGGCCCAGAAAATCTCATCCTCTGATCCCACCGAGACGCTGGAGGAGGATCCGAGACCGGGAGCCGACAGCCAGGCAGCGGACAACAGCAAGGAATCGGCCACCAGTGGGTTGGCCTCGGTGGAGTCTGATGGGGATGTGGCCAGCCTGTGCTCGCAGGAGGAGGTGGATGGGGAGGACCTACAGGAGGCCGAGTGCCCACTGGCCGAGAGCACAGAGTCCGACCAGATCTCCGCCCCATCCCTGGGGAGCTGCAGCGAGATGGAGCAGGAACCCTTGCAGGGGGCTGGAGCGAAACCCGAGGTCCAACGAAGTGACCCCAGCAACACCTTCTATTACGTGAAGTGGATCAGCTGGAAGGGAGAAAAGACTCCTATAATCACCCAGAGTGAAAACGGGCCCTGCCCGCTCATCGCCATCATGAACATCTTGTTCCTGAGGTGGAAGGTACGGTTGGGTAGCTTCCCTGGTTTGGGACACTGGAACGGAGGGGCTAATGTTGACATAGTGTTTTACGCCACAGAAACAGGACCCTCAAACCACCGTGTACATGTTACCCATTTTACTTGTCCTATTTACTGAGGGCTTGAGAGGAGAAAGATTTAAAACAGATCTGAGGGGAAGATTTTTATTTAATTTAGAGAGACACAGCATGGTAACAGTCCTTTAAAGTCCAATAAACCCTCACTGACTGCTTAAAAACACTGATGTGACCAATTAACCTACTACTAAGCTGAGTGTCTTTGGAATGTGGGAGGAAACCCGCATGGTCAGACAGCGGCAGGAATTGAACCCGGCTGCTCGCGCAGTAATAACATTACGCTAACTACTGTATTGCTGACTTCTTGCATCTATGGAACGAACTGTTGGGGAAAGTAGTTGAGGTAGGGACAATGATGACATTTAGAAGACACTTGGAAAGGAAAGATTAAAGAGATGGATCAAATGTGGGCAGACAGTTCTAGTTTAGCTGGGAATGTGGGTCAACACAAGGGGCATTTGTTACTCTATGACCTGTATTTAGTCTGAATGTTTCTTAAGTGTTTTGAGTCTCTGCATTCGACGCCCCCTCAGGCAGTACGTTTCAGAATCCATAAGACATAGAAGCAGAATTAGGCCATTCAGCCCATCGAGTCTGCCCACTATTCCATTGTGGCTGATTTATTATCCCTCTCAATCCCATTCTCTTGCCAACTCCCATAACATTTGATGCCCTTACTAATCAAGAACCTGTCAACCCCTGTCATAAATATACTCAGTGACTCGGCCTCCACAGCTGTCTGCGGCAATGAATTCCACAGATTCACCACTCTCTTTTCTGAAAGGATATAAGCTGCTTATAGAACGTATTGGAATTGATCTCTGAACTCTGATGCCCCGAGCTGTATAGCACTGCGCTGGCCGCGACAGTGGTCCACTGTCATGACCCAGCAGATGACTGTGATATCAGATTAAACCCTCCCCTGAGTGCTGAAATCTTTCTCTGAGCTGAGTATAAATAGTCCATCACCACTACTGTGGAGAAGAGATTTCTCCGAATGTTTTTGACAATTCTTTATCATTACGGTTGCTAAAATCGGATCTGGTGTCGGTAAAGGGATGCCCTCGGTTTGTGAAAGCCCCTGCATAAATTTTAGTTCAACTTCAGAGTACATTTATTATCAAAGTATGTACACAGTATACCACTTTGAGATTCATCTTCTTGCAGGCAGCCAGAAAAACAAAGAATATAGAACCCATTTAAAAAAAACACACAAAAAAAACTGTCAAGCACCCAGTGTGCAGAAAAAAGCACAGATTGTGCAAACATTAAAAAATCAAACTAACAACACACAGAACATGGACGGCAGAGTCCAGAGCCAAGGAGCCAGTTCAGTTCATGTTTGAAGACTGACACAGTGACCCTGGAGCTTAGCTGTGCCAGTATCACATGTTTGTCTGAGACACACTTTTGTGCTTCAGGTAGAGACCTGAATTGATAGAGAAATCGATTTTACTTGTGTTCAAATCATTTGGTCGTCTTGTCTCCCCCTTCCCAATGTCAGTGATTTCCTTCATACTCCATGATTTCTGTCTTCTTCCATTTCTGGCCTCCCGATTACTGCCTGCTGTGTTGTGCCCCCCCTCCCCCAAACAACCGAATTTCCTTCCTGAACTTCTTCACCTTAAGATTCAAGATTGTTTAATGTCATTAAACATAATGTACACAAGTGTAAAGGAGAACAAGATAGTTGTTACTCTGGATCCAATGCAGCACCAAAATACCCACAAAAGATAAAGAACACAATAATAATTTAAAAAGACAATATAAATTCATAAGACACCTGTTTGATTGACACAAGACACATAATTTGATTGTATGTCCCATAAAGAGATGCTAAGCTGTAGATAAGGTGACTGACAGGAAATAATAACTATAATAAAATAGTGGTGGAGATGTTGATCAGCCTTACCACTTGGGGAAAGTAACTTTTTGTGTCTGGTGGTCCTGGCATAGCCTCCTCGCTGATGGGACAAACAGTCCATGAGCTGGGTTGGTGGGATCTTTCATGATATTACTGGCCCTTTTCCAGCACCTTTCCGTGTACATATCCTTGATGGCGGGTAGGCTGGTGGTGCTGGTGATGCTAACTTCCCATTGTCGAGCCTTACCCTCACAGTGTCGGATTTTGACTTTTATTGTTCTCACTGTTTTAGTTTAGTCTGTTAAAGGATATGCATTAATGGAAATTGAAATAATGTATGCTTTAAAAGGAGTCTTTATTATTAAATGTCAACAATCAGTCGTCACTTTGCGTTAGATTGTTCTCAGATGTTTCTTTTTTCTGTAGGTGAAGATACAGCCAAAGACTGAGGTGATATCAGTTGAGCAGCTGATGATCCTTCTAGGTAACTGTCAATGTTGGTTTAAACTCAATAGGCAATAGGCAATAGGTGCAGAAGTAGACCATTCGGCCCTTTGAGCCTGCACTGCCATTTTGAGATCATGGCTGATTATCTACTATCGATACCCAGTTCCTGCCTTGTCCCCATATCCCTTGATTCCCCTATCCATAAGATACCTATCTAGCTCTTTCTTGAAAGCATCCAGAAAATTGGCCTCCCCTGCCTTCTGAGGCAGTGCATTCCAGACCCCCACAACTCTCTGGGAGAAGAAGTTTTTCCTTATCTCTGTCCTAAATGACCTACCCCTTATTCTCAAACCATGCCCTCTGGTACTGGACTCTCCCAGCATCTGGAACATATTTCCTGCCTCTATCTTGTCCAATCCCTTAATAATATGCAATCAGATCCCCTCTCAATCTCTTTAATTCCAGTGTGTACAAGCCCAGTCTCTCTAACCTCTCTGCATAAGACAGTCCTGACATCCCAGGAATTAACCTTGTGAATCTACGCTGCACTTCCTCTACAGCCAGGATATCCTTCCTTAACCCTGGAGATCAAAACTGTACACAATACTCCAGGTGTGGTCTCACCAGAGCCCTGTACAAATGCAAGAGGATTTCCTTGCTCTTGTACTCAATTCCCTTTGTAATAAAGGCCAACATTTCATTAGCCTTCTTCACTGCCTGCTGCACTTGCTCATTCACCTTCAGTGACTGATGAACAAGGACTCCTAGATCTCTTTGTATTTCTCCCTTACCTAACTTTACACCATTCAGATAATAATCTGCCTTCCTGTTCTTACTCCCAAAGTGGATAACCTCACACTTATTCACATTAAACGTCATCTGCCAAGTATCTGCCCACTCACCCAGCCTATCCAAGTCACCCTGAATTCTCCTAACATCCTCATCACATGTCACACTGTCACCCAGCTTAGTATCATCAGCAAACTTGCTGATGTTATTCTCAATGCCTTCATCTAAATCGTTGATGTAAATCGTAAACAGCTATGGTCCCAATACCGAGCCCTGTGGCACCCCACTAGTCACCACCTGCCATTCCGAGAAACACCCATTCATCATTACACTTTGCTTTCTATCTGCCAACCAGTTTTCTATCCATGTCAATGTCTTCCCCTCCAATGCCATGAGCTTTGATTTTACCCACGAATCTCCTATGTGGGACCTTATCAAATGCCTTCTGAAAATCGAGGTACACTACATCCACTAGATCTCCCTTGTCTAACTTCCTGGTTACATCCTTGAAAAACTCCAATAGATTAGTCAAGCATGATTTACCCTCGGTAAATCCATGCTGGCTCGGCCCAATCCTATCACTGCTATCTAGATATGCCACTATTTCATCTTTAATAATGGACTCAAGCATCTTCCCCACTACTGATGTTAGGCTGACAGGTCGATAGTTCTCTGTTTTCTCCCTCCCTCCTTTCTTAAAAAGTAGGATAACATTAGCCATTCTCCAATCCTCAGGAACTGATCCTGAATCTAAGGAATATTGGAAAATGATTACCAATGCATCCGCAATTTCCAGGCCACCTCCTTTAGTACCCTAGGATGCAGACCATCTGGACCTGGGGATTTGTCAGCCTTCAGTCCCATCAGTCTACTCATCACTGTTTCCTTCCTAATGTCAATCTCCTTTATCCTCCTTTATATTCCTGGCTAGCTTGCGTTTGTACCTCATTTTTTCTCCCCGTATTGCCTTTTTAGCTAAGTTCTGTTGTTCCTTAAACATTTCCCAATCACCTGTCCTCCCACTCACCTTAGCTCTGTCATACTTCCTTTTTTTAATGCTATGCAATCTCTGACTTCCTTTGTCAACCACTGTGGCCCCTTTCCCCCCTTTGAATCCTTCCTTCTCTGGGGGATGAATGATTTTGCACTTCGTGCATTATTCCCAAGAATACCTGCCATTGCTGTTCCACTGTCTTTCCTACTAGGATATCCGTACAGTTAACTTTGGCCAGCTCCTCCCTCATGGCTCCATAGTCTCCTTTGTTCAACTGCAACATTGACACCTCCGAGCTGCCCTTATCCTTCTCAAATTGCAGATAAAAACTTATCATATTATGATCACTACCTCCTAATGGCTCCTTTACTTCAAGATCGCTTATCAAATCCTGTTCATTACATAACACTAAATCCAGAATAGCCTTGTCCCTGGTCGGCTCTCGTACAAGCTGTTCCAAGAATGCATCCCTTAGGCACTCTACAAACTCCCTATCCTGGGGTCCAGCACCAACCTGATTCTCCCAGTTCACCTGCATGTTGAAATCCCCCATAACTACTGCGACATTACCTTTGCCACATGCCAATGTTAACTCCCTATTCAACTTGCACCCAATATCCATGCTACAGTTTGGTGGCCGATAGACAACACCCATTAGGGTCCTTTTGCCCTTACTGTTCCTCAATTCTATCCACACAGACTCCACTTCTCCTGATCCTAAGCACCCCTTTGCAATAGAACTCATCAGTGTTCTACTGACAAAAGTTCAAGGTAAACTTATTGTCAAAGTACATATGTGTTGTGGTTAGCACGTGCTATTACAGTGTTGGAATTTGGAGTTCCATTCCAATAGGCCATTTAGACTGGAGTTGAGGAAAAACTTTTTCACCCAGAAAGCTGTGGATCTATGGAATGCTCTGCCTCAGAAGGCAGTGGAGGCCAATTCTCTGGATGCTTTCAAGAAAGAGTTAGATAGAGCTCTTAAAGATAGTGGAGTCAAGGGATATGGGGAAAAGGCAGGAATGGGTTACTGATTGTGGATGACCAGCCATGATCACATTGAATAGCAGTGCTGGCTCGAAGGGCTGAATGGCCTACTCCTGCACCTATTGTCTATTCTTGGTCAGTGTTGGTTGTTGTCACATTTCACTCTGTTTCAATATACATGTGACAGATAAAGGTAATCATTAAATATTTCATTGGCCTCTAATTGTAAAAGTGAGGAATATAATCCGGGGAGAGTTGATGTGAATGTTGGGAGAATTAGTAAAAAAAAACTAAAGTTATGTATATTTACACGAAATAAGTGTAAATGAAAACTTAATGGACAACATGGACTATGTGAGCCAAAGGGCTGTGTTTTTGTGTTGTAGCTCCCCAGCTGACACTATTGAAAGCTTAAAAATCAGAGCCCGATTTCGCTGCTGTAGCTCCAGCTGATGCTATCAAAAGCTTAAAAAAGGAATAGTTGGGTGAATAGTGCCATGAGGTACTGTTATGGCGCTATAAAACTCTGCTTAGAACACACTTGGATTATTGTGTTCAGTTCCGTCCATCTCATTATAGGAATGATGTGGAAGTTTTAGTTTGGGTGCAGAGGATATTGCCTGGTTTAGAGAGCATGTCTTATGAGGATAGGTTGAGCAAGCTAGGGCTTTCTCCTTTGGAGAGAAAGGAGGATTAGATGTGACCAGATAGAGATGTGTAAGGTGATAAAAGGCATAGATAGAGTGAACAGCAAGAGACACCTTCTCAGGGTGGAGGTAGCTAATATCGGAGGTATAGTTTTAAAATGATTTGAGGAGACGTTTGCGGAGATGTGGGTTTTTTACATGGAGAGTGGTGGATGCATGGAACACGCTTCCAGAGGCAGATACATTAGAGATATGTAAGAGATGCACATAGTTCAAAGAAAACTGAGGGCTATATGGGAGGGAAGGGTTAAATTGATCTTGGAGTAGATGAAAGATTCGGCACAATATCATGAGCTGAAGGACCAGTTCTACGTACTGTTCTATGTGATCAGCATAGTAAGGATTCACTGTGTTCATCCATAAGAAATAGCAGCAGGAGTCAGCTATCTGGCTCCACTATTCATTAAGATCATGGCTGACCTGGCCATGGACTCATCTCCACCGACCTGCCTTTTCCCCATAACCCTTAATTCTCCTACTATGCAAAAGTCTATCCAACTTTGTCTTAAATATACTTACTGAGGTTGCCTCCACTGCTTCAATATGCAGAGAATTCCACAGATCCACCACTCTCTGGGAAAAGCAGTTTCTCCTCATCATCCTAAATATACTCCCCCAAATCTTGAGGCTATGTCTACAAGTTCTAGTCTCACCTACCAGTGGAAATAACTTTTCTGCCTTTATCTTATCTACCCCTTTCATAATTTTATATGTTTTTATAAGATCTTCTCTCATTTTCTGCATTCCAGTGAGTACAGTCATAGGTGAATCTCTCCTCATAGTCTAACACCCTCATCTCTGGAATCAACCTGTTGAACCTCCTCTGCACTGCCTCCAAGTAATATCCTTCCTCAAGTAAGGAGACCAGAACTGCACACAGTACTCCAGGTGTGGCCTCACCAATACCCTGTGCAGTTGCAGCATAACCTCCCTGCTCTTAAATTCAATCCCTTTAGCAATGAATGCCAACGTCCCATTTGCCTTCTTGGTAGCCTGCTGTACCTGCAAACCAGCCTTTTGTGATTCATGCACAAGCACCCCTGTGGTACCGCTCACCACTGATGGCCAACCAGAGAAACACCCAACTCTCTGCTTTCTATTAGTTAACCAATCCTCTATTCATGCTAATACATCACTCCCAACTCTATGAATCCTTTTCTTATGGATAAGTATTTTTGTGGCACCTTATCGAACACCTTCTGGAAATCCAAGTAAATAACATCCATCTGTTCCCCTCTATCCACTGCGCTCATTATATCCTCAAAGAACTTCGGTAAGTTTGTCAATCAGGACCTGTCTTTTCTGAATCCATGCTGCATCTGCCTGATGGATCCATTTCTTTCCAGTTGCCCTACTATTTTTTAATGATAGCTTCAAGCATTTTCCCAACTCCAGATGTTAAACTAACCAGCCAATAGTTACCTGCCTTTGATAGTTACATCCTTTTTTGAACAGTAGTGTGACATTGGCCGTCTTCCAATTCATTGGGACCTTTCCAGAGTCCAGAGAATTTTGGTAAATTACCACGGAAACCTCTACTATAACTTCTGCCATTTCTGCCTTTTATAGTTACATCCTTTTTTGAACAGTAGTGTGACATTGGCCATTTTCCAATTCACTGGGACCTTTCCAGAGTCCAGAGAATTTTGGTAAATTACCACAGAAGCCTCTACTATAACTTCTGCCATTTCTTTCAGTATACTGGAATGCATTCTGTCAGGACCAAGGGACGTGTCTATCTTCAGGCCCACAAGTTTGCTCAGTACTACCTCTTTAGTGATTGTTATTGTATTGTGGTCCTCACCTCCCATCGCATCCATAACATCTCTCTTTGGCATGTTAGATGTGAAGATCATCACAAAATAGTCATTCAAAGCCTCAACCATTTCCTCATTACCCAATATCAAATTCCCCTTCTCCCCTTAATACTGCCTAATTATAAAAATTTTTACTATTCATTTTTATATTTTGTGCTAGTTTATTTTCATAATTTAGCTTCCCTTTCTTTATTGCTTGCTTAGTGGTACTTTGTTGCTTTTTAAAGTTTTCCCAAACTTCCAATTTCCCATTACGCTTGGTGACTTTGTATGCACGAGCTTTTAGTTTGATGCTTTCTTCTATTTCCTTTTGTTATCCAAGGCTGGCTCTCCCCACCCTTACTGTCTTTTTAACTGTAATATCTTTTGTTGAAAAATCTCTTTGAAAGTCTTCCACTGTTCCTCAACTGTCCCACCATATAGCCTGTGCCCCCAGTTTACACTAACCAAACCCTCCCTCATCCCATTGTAGTCTCCATTGTTTAGGCATAAAACACTGGTTTTAGCTTGAATGATTGCACCTTCATTTGTATGAGAAATTCAATCATACTGCAATCACTCTTTCCAATAGGATCCCAGCTACAAGATCACTAATTTTACCTCTCATTGCACCAGACCAGATCTAAGATAGCACGTCCCTTGTAGGTTTAGTAACATGCTGTTGAAGAAAGTCATCATGGATGCATTCTGTGAAATCCTCCTCAAGACTGCTTTGACCAACTTGATGTACCCAATCCTTGTGCAAGTTAAAGTCCCCCATGATAACTGTTGTTCCATTCTTACATGCCTCAGATATTTCTTTGTTTATTGCTCGTGCCACTGTAATATTATTCGGTGGCCGATGGACAACTCCCACCAGTGACTTTTTTCCGTTTACTATTCCTAATCTCTACCCAGATGGAGTCAACATTCTGCTGCTTAGATTTTATATCTTGCCTTTGCCCTGATCTCATCTTTCATTAAGATGAAATCCTTCCGTATTGCCTGATATCCCTGGATATTTAATTCCCAGTCCTCTCCACCCTGCAACCACGTCTCTGTAATGGCCATTAAATTGTACCCCTTTGTACTGATTTGTGCCACAAGTTCACTGACCTTGTTTAGAATACTGTGGGCATTCAAATCGTGCCCTTACCCTCAACGTGCTTTTAAAATCTTGTAATCTTTTACTCTTTTCCACTGGACTTCTCTTCACTCACACTGCTTTATCTTTTGCATTTTTATTGTTGTCCACACTTTTATTTTTTACTTTATCCATACTCCTCCAATTTGTTGAACCCACTCCCCTACTATTTAGTTTTAAACCCTATTGACAAAAAGGTAATCACTCCAGCAATGTTTCTGTGCAACTTGTTAATGGTCTATATAACCTGATAGCTGGGTTAACTGCTGCTGCTTGTGTTTTCTCTCCCAGGTGACTGCATACTCAACACCAAGCCCAAGGAGAGCTCTGAGGGCCTGCAGCTCAACTTCAACCAGGTACTTCAACCTACCTCAAATCCAGTTGTCATGTGCAAGCACACAAAGTCGTGCTTGCAGCAGTATCTCAGACGTGTAGATCAGACAACAACACACAAGAGGTGACTTGATAAAGGTGTATAAGATAATAAGTGTAGATTTGAGTGGACAGCCAGAAACTTTTTCCTAGGATGGAAAAGGCTAGTATGAGGGGTGTAGTTTTAAGGTGATTGCAGGAAAGTATGGGGGGGTGGAATAGAGGTAGTTAGTATGGTGGGTGCATGGACAACATTGCCAGGGGGGGTGGTAGAGGCAAATAAACTAGGCATTTAAGAGACTCTTGGTTAGGCATATGGATGATAGAAAAATGGAGGGCTATGTGGGAGGGAAAGGTTAGATTGAACTTCGAGTAGGTTAAAAGGTCAGCACAGTATCATGAGCTGAAGAGCCTGTACTGTAGAATGTAATACACGTTATAGAAGACAGTATAACTGCTCCCTCCTCTCTCTCTCTCTCCCCCCTCCCTCCTTTCTTCCCCTCCTCCTCGCATCCTCGCACATGCGCTCTCTCTCTTGCCTGTCTCTCTCTCTCTCTGTCCTCTCTTTTCCCCTCACTCACCTTACTCCCTCCCCAGAACATGAACGATGCCATGGCTGTTCTGCCCAAACTCTCCACAGGGCTGGACGTAAATGTCCGGTTCACAGGAGTTGGTGACTTCGAATACACACCTGAGTGCATCGTGTTCGACCTGTTGGATGTCCCTCTTTACCACGGCTGGCTTGTTGACCCCCAGGTATGTGTGAGAGGTACAAGGGAAACACTCCTCTACCTACAGCAGAAAGCAGGAGGCTGGGAATGGTGGGGGTTCAATCAGGCATCTCCTCGTCCTTTGGTGACATTGTGGGCTACACACCCTCTCTCTGGCATTAGGGTTCCTGTGTTGCAGTGTCAGAGGTACCTTTTACCAGCTGATACACAAACTGGGTGCCTATCTGTCCTCTTCTTCTTTTTCTTAATTTTATCACTGTGCTGGGGCATAGGCAGCTCACCATAGTCCTCTGCCCTAGGCTGAAGGTTGATCAGCTCTGAGTATTCTGATTCACCACACAACTTCATAGGCAAAGATCCTTCCTTTCCCAGTGTTGAGGGCTTTGGAGTTTTTGTGGCTCTGGCCTTTTACGGGATTGGGTTGCTAGCCCCATGTCCAACCCTCCTCTTTTTGCAGCCAGGCTTGGCACTGTACCTGGTGGAGTTCTGTCTGTCCTCTGGGTGAGCAGTAAAGATGCCACAGCTGCATCGAGGATCCTGGGTCCTTATCTCACTGACAATAAAATGGACCCCTCTTTGTGGGGTCTTGCTGCTTGGAGGTTGTCTGACGACTTTCCTCCAGAGGTGATTGAGTTTACTACCTAAGAAGCAGATAAAAAGATTTCTGTTTTAGTCAGCAGGCTGGTGTGATCAAGGACACACCATCTATTAAAAGGGTTCAACCAACACTCCTTAAAGAGAATTCTATAAAAGGAGAAGACATTTAGCTCGTGGAGTCCCTACTGGCTAATAGTAGGGCAGTCAATTCCATCCCATGCACTCTGGGCTAATTGGAGAGGCCTTTCGAGCAGCTGCAAAGGCACAATAGGTTGAATGGCCTTGTCTGGTGCTATGTCACTCTAATGTCCTATAGCCAGAGGGTTCCTTCCTTTTACCTTGCGTCCATTTCTCTTGTGCATGAGAATGATTACTGTGATCAGGCTGGCAGGAGGTGAACAGCTCTTTTGTTATCCAAGCACTCCCTGTGTGACACAAGATCTTGTTTTTCTCTCCTTCTCCTTTTCTATCTTCTAATCCCTACATCCCTTCTTGGACTTCTCTCTCCTCCTGCCCTCCCTGGTCCATCCTCAATTGCCACTTCCTCTCCCTCCTTCCCTCCTTGGTTCCTTGGCCTTCTCTCTTCCCTTCTTCTCTCTTATCTCATGGTCCTGCATACCACCCCCCCCCACTCCATGGTCCTCTTCCTTCCTCCCACTCAACCTACTCCCTATTTCTCTCCCTTCCTGCTCCTCTTCCCACCCACATTCCCCTCCCTGTTGATCTCTCCAGAGTCATGAGGTTGTGCAGGCAGTCGGAAGGTACAGCTACAACCAGCTCGTGGAAAAGATCATCAGCTCCAAGCAGTCCACGGACAGCACACTGGTCAGTGAAGGTGAGGGTGAATGCGGGCAGTGCCCTGACTGGTCGCTGAAGGTGAGGAGGGCGGTGCCCTGTCCCTGACTGGTCGGTGAAGGTGAATTGGGGCGGTGCCCTGTCCCTGACTGGTCGGTGAAGGTGAATTGGGGCGGTGCCCTGTCCCTGACTGGTCGGTGAAGGTGAATTGGGGCGGTGCCCTGTCCCTGACTGGTCGCTGAAGGTGAATTGGGGCGGTGCCCTGTCCCTGACTGGTCGGTGAAGGTGAATTGGGGCGGTGCCCTGTCCCTGACTGGTCGCTGAAGGTGAATTGGGGCGGTGCCCTGTCCCTGACTGGTCGCTGAAGGTGAATTGGGGCGGTGCCCTGTCCCTGACTGGTCGGTGAAGGTGAATTGGGGCGGTGCCCTGTCCCTGACTGGTCGCTGAAGGTGAATTGGGGTGGTGCCCTGTCCCTGACTGGTCGCTGAAGGTGAATTGGGGCGGTGCCCTGTCCCTGACTGGTCAGTGAAGGTGAGGGGGGCGGTGCCCTGTCCCTGACTGGTCGCTGAAGGTGAATTGGGGCGGTGCCCTGACCCTGACTGGTCGGTGAAGGTGAATTGGGGCGGTGCCCTGACCCTGACTGGTCGCGGAAGGTGAATTGGGGCGGTGCCCTGACCCTGACTGGTCGCGGAAGGTGAATTGGGGCGGTGCCCTGTCCCTGACTGGTCGGTGAAGGTGAGGAGGGCGGTGCCCTGTCCCTGACTGGTCGCTGAAGGTGAATTGGGGCGGTGCCCTGACCCTGACTGGTCGCTGAAGGTGAGGAGGGTGGTGCCCTGTCCCTGACTGGTCGGTGAAGGTGAGGAGGGCGGTGCCCTGTCCCTGACTGGTCGGTGAAGGTGAATTGGGGCGGTGCCCTGTCCCTGACTGGTCGCTGAAGGTGAATTGGGGCGGTGCCCTGTCCCTGACTGGTCGGTGAAGGTGAATTGGGGCGTTGCCCTGTCCCTGACTGGTCGGTGAAGGTGAATTGGGGCGGTGCCCTGTCCCTGACTGGTCGCTGAAGGTGAGGAGGGTGGTGCCCTGACCCTGACTGGTCGCTGAAGGTGAGGAGGGCGGTGCCCTGTCCCTGACTGGTCGGTGAAGGTGAATTGGGGCGTTGCCCTGTCCCTGACTGGTCGGTGAAGGTGAATTGGGGCGGTGCCCTGTCCCTGACTGGTCGGTGAGGTGAGGAGGGCGGTGCCCTGTCCCTGACTGGTCGGTGAAGGTGAATTGGGGCGGTGCCCTGACCCTGACTGGTCGGTGAAGGTGAATTGGGGCGGTGCCCTGTCCCTGACTGGTCGGTGAGGTGAGGAGGGCGGTGCCCTGACCCTGACTGGTCGGTGAAGGTGAATTGGGGCGGTGCCCTGACCCTGACTGGTCGCTGAAGGTGAATTGGGGCGGTGCCCTGTCCCTGACTGGTCGGTGAAGGTGAATTGGGGCGGTGCCCTGACCCTGACTGGTCGCTGAAGGTGAATTGGGGCGGTGCCCTGTCCCTGACTGGTCGCTGAAGGTGAGGAGGGCGGTGCCCTGTCCCTGACTGGTCGCTGAAGGTGAGGAGGGTGGTGCCCTGTCCCTGACTGGTCGCTGAAGGTGAGGAGGGTGGTGCCCTGTCCCTGACTGGTCGGTGAAGGTGAATTGGGGCGTTGCCCTGTCCCTGACTGGTCGCGGAAGGTGAATTGGGGCGGTGCCCTGTCCCTGACTGGTCGGTGAAGGTGAGGGGGGCGGTGCCCTGTCCCTGACTGGTCGGTGAAGGTGAATTGGGGCGGTGCCCTGTCCCTGACTGGTCGGTGAAGGTGAATTGGGGCGGTGCCCTGACCCTGACTGGTCGCGGAAGGTGAATTGGGGCGGTGCCCTGTCCCTGACTGGTCGGTGAAGGTGAGGGGGGCGGTGCCCTGTCCCTGACTGGTCGCTGAAGGTGAATTGGGGCGGTGCCCTGTCCCTGACTGCTCGCTGAAGGTGAATTGGGGCGGTGCCCTGTCCCTGACTGCTCGCTGAAGGTGAATTGGGGCGGTGCCCTGACCCTGACTGGTCAGTGAAGGTGAATTGGGGCTGTGCCCTGTCCCTGACTGGTCGCTGAAGGTGAATTGGGGCTGTGCCCTGTCCCTGACTGGTCGGTGAAGGTGAATTGGGGCTGTGCCCTGTCCCTGACTGGTCGGTGAAGGTGAATTGGGGCGGTGCCCTGTCCCTGACTGGTCGCTGAAGGTGAATTGGGGCGGTGCCCTGTCCCTGACTGGTCGGTGAAGGTGAATTGGGGCTGTGCCCTGTCCCTGACTGGTCGCTGAAGGTGAATTGGGGCGGTGCCCTGACCCTGACTGGTCACTGAAGGTGAATTGGGGCGGTGCCCTGTCCCTGACTGGTTGGTGAAGGTGAGGAGGGCGGTGCCCTGTCCCTGACTGGTCGCGGAAGGTGAATTGGGGCGGTGCCCTGTCCCTGACTGGTCACTGAAGGTGAATTGGGGCGGTGCCCTGTCCCTGACTGGTCGCGGATGGTGAATTGGGGCGGTGCCCTGACCCTGACTGGTCGCTGAAGGTGAATTGGGGCGGTGCCCTGTCCCTGACTGGTCGCTGAAGATGAATTGGGGCGGTGCCCTGTCCCTGACTGGTCGGTGAGGTGAGGAGGGCGGTGCCCTGTCCCTGACTGGTCGCTGAAGATGAATTGGGGCGGTCCCCTGTCCCTGACTGGTCAGTGAAGGTGAGGAGGGCGGTGCCCTGTCCCTGACTGGTCGCTGAAGGTGAATTGGGGCGGTGCCCTGTCCCTGACTGGTCGCTGAAGGTGAATTGGGGCGGTGCCCTGTCCCTGACTGGTCGCTGAAGGTGAATTGGGGCTGTGCCCTGACCCTGACTGGTCGCTGAAGGTGAATTGGGGCGGTGCCCTGTCCCTGACTGGTCGCTGAAGGTGAATTGGGGCGGTGCCCTGTCCCTGACTGGTTGCTGAAGGTGAATTGGGGCGGTGCCCTGTCCCTGACTGGTCGGTGAAGGTGAATTGGGGCTGTGCCCTGACCCTGACTGGTCGCTGAAGGTGAATTGGGGCGGTGCCCTGTCCCTGACTGGTCGGTGAAGGTGAATTGGGGCGGTGCCCTGTCCCTGACTGGTCGGTGAAGGTGAATTGGGGCGGTGCCCTGTCCCTGACTGGTCGGTGAAGGTGAATTGGGGCGGTGCCCTGACCCTGACTGGTCAGTGAAGGTGAATTGGGGCGGTGCCCTGTCCCTGACTGGTCGGTGAAGGTGAATTGGGGCGGTGCCCTGACCCTGACTGGTCGCTGAAGGTGAATTGGGGCGGTGCCCTGTCCCTGACTGGTCGCGGAAGGTGAATTGGGGCGTTGCCCTGTCCCTGACTGGTCGCTGAAGGTGAATTGGGGCGGTGCCCTATCCCTGACTGGTCGGTGAAGGTGAGAAGGGCGGTGCCCTGACCCTGACTGGTCGCTGAAGGTGAGGGGGGCGGTGCCCTGTCCCTGACTGGTCGCTGAAGGTGAATTGGGGCGGTGCCCTGTCCCTGACTGGTCGCTGAAGGTGAATTGGGGCGGTGCCCTGTCCCTGACTGGTCGGTGAGGTGAATTGGGGCGGTGCCCTGTCCCTGACTGGTCGGTGAAGGTGAATTGGGGCGGTGCCCTGTCCCTGACTGGTCGGTGAAGGTGAATTGGGGCGGTGCCCTGTCCCTGACTGGTCGCTGAAGGTGAATTGGGGCGGTGCCCTGTCCCTGACTGGTCGCTGAAGGTGAATTGGGGCGGTGCCCTGACCCCGACTGGTCGCTGAAGGTGAATTGGGGCGGTGCCCTGACCCTGACTGGTCGCTGAAGGTGAATTGGGGCGGTGCCCTGTCCCTGACTGGTCAGTGAAGGTGAATTGGGGCGGTGCCCTGTCCCTGACTGGTCGCGGAAGGTGAATTGGGGCGGTGCTCTGACCCTGACTGGTTGGTGAAGGTGAATTGGGGCGGTGCCCTGTCCCTGACTGGTCGCTGAAGGTGAATTGGGGCGGTGCTCTGACCCTGACTGGTTGGTGAAGGTGAATTGGGGCGGTGCTCTGACCCTGACTGGTTGGTGAAGGTGAATTGGGGCGGTGCCCTGACCCTGACTGGTCGCTGAAGGTGAATTGGGGCGGTGCCCTGTCCCTGACTGGTCGGTGAAGGTGAATTGGGGCGGTGCCCTGTCCCTGACTGGTCGGTGAGGTGAGGAGGGCGGTGCCCTGACCCTGACTGGTCGGTGAAGGTGAATTGGGGCGGTGCCCTGACCCTGACTGGTCGCTGAAGGTGAATTGGGGCGGTGCCCTGTCCCTGACTGGTCGCTGAAGGTGAGGAGGGCGGTGCCCTGTCCCTGACTGGTCGCTGAAGGTGAGGAGGGTGGTGCCCTGTCCCTGACTGGTCGCTGAAGGTGAGGAGGGTGGTGCCCTGTCCCTGACTGGTCGGTGAAGGTGAATTGGGGCGTTGCCCTGTCCCTGACTGGTCGCGGAAGGTGAATTGGGGCGGTGCCCTGTCCCTGACTGGTCGGTGAAGGTGAGGGGGGCGGTGCCCTGTCCCTGACTGGTCGGTGAAGGTGAATTGGGGCGGTGCCCTGTCCCTGACTGGTCGGTGAAGGTGAATTGGGGCGGTGCCCTGACCCTGACTGGTCGCGGAAGGTGAATTGGGGCGGTGCCCTGTCCCTGACTGGTCGGTGAAGGTGAGGGGGGCGGTGCCCTGTCCCTGACTGGTCGCTGAAGGTGAATTGGGGCGGTGCCCTGTCCCTGACTGCTCGCTGAAGGTGAATTGGGGCGGTGCCCTGTCCCTGACTGCTCGCTGAAGGTGAATTGGGGCGGTGCCCTGACCCTGACTGGTCAGTGAAGGTGAATTGGGGCTGTGCCCTGTCCCTGACTGGTCGCTGAAGGTGAATTGGGGCTGTGCCCTGTCCCTGACTGGTCGGTGAAGGTGAATTGGGGCTGTGCCCTGTCCCTGACTGGTCGGTGAAGGTGAATTGGGGCGGTGCCCTGTCCCTGACTGGTCGCTGAAGGTGAATTGGGGCGGTGCCCTGTCCCTGACTGGTCGGTGAAGGTGAATTGGGGCTGTGCCCTGTCCCTGACTGGTCGCTGAAGGTGAATTGGGGCGGTGCCCTGACCCTGACTGGTCACTGAAGGTGAATTGGGGCGGTGCCCTGTCCCTGACTGGTTGGTGAAGGTGAGGAGGGCGGTGCCCTGTCCCTGACTGGTCGCGGAAGGTGAATTGGGGCGGTGCCCTGTCCCTGACTGGTCACTGAAGGTGAATTGGGGCGGTGCCCTGTCCCTGACTGGTCGCGGATGGTGAATTGGGGCGGTGCCCTGACCCTGACTGGTCGCTGAAGGTGAATTGGGGCGGTGCCCTGTCCCTGACTGGTCGCTGAAGATGAATTGGGGCGGTGCCCTGTCCCTGACTGGTCGGTGAGGTGAGGAGGGCGGTGCCCTGTCCCTGACTGGTCGCTGAAGATGAATTGGGGCGGTCCCCTGTCCCTGACTGGTCAGTGAAGGTGAGGAGGGCGGTGCCCTGTCCCTGACTGGTCGCTGAAGGTGAATTGGGGCGGTGCCCTGTCCCTGACTGGTCGCTGAAGGTGAATTGGGGCGGTGCCCTGTCCCTGACTGGTCGCTGAAGGTGAATTGGGGCTGTGCCCTGACCCTGACTGGTCGCTGAAGGTGAATTGGGGCGGTGCCCTGTCCCTGACTGGTCGCTGAAGGTGAATTGGGGCGGTGCCCTGTCCCTGACTGGTTGCTGAAGGTGAATTGGGGCGGTGCCCTGTCCCTGACTGGTCGGTGAAGGTGAATTGGGGCTGTGCCCTGACCCTGACTGGTCGCTGAAGGTGAATTGGGGCGGTGCCCTGTCCCTGACTGGTCGGTGAAGGTGAATTGGGGCGGTGCCCTGTCCCTGACTGGTCGGTGAAGGTGAATTGGGGCGGTGCCCTGTCCCTGACTGGTCGGTGAAGGTGAATTGGGGCGGTGCCCTGACCCTGACTGGTCAGTGAAGGTGAATTGGGGCGGTGCCCTGTCCCTGACTGGTCGGTGAAGGTGAATTGGGGCGGTGCCCTGACCCTGACTGGTCGCTGAAGGTGAATTGGGGCGGTGCCCTGTCCCTGACTGGTCGCGGAAGGTGAATTGGGGCGTTGCCCTGTCCCTGACTGGTCGCTGAAGGTGAATTGGGGCGGTGCCCTATCCCTGACTGGTCGGTGAAGGTGAGAAGGGCGGTGCCCTGACCCTGACTGGTCGCTGAAGGTGAGGGGGGCGGTGCCCTGTCCCTGACTGGTCGCTGAAGGTGAATTGGGGCGGTGCCCTGTCCCTGACTGGTCGCTGAAGGTGAATTGGGGCGGTGCCCTGTCCCTGACTGGTCGGTGAGGTGAATTGGGGCGGTGCCCTGTCCCTGACTGGTCGGTGAAGGTGAATTGGGGCGGTGCCCTGTCCCTGACTGGTCGGTGAAGGTGAATTGGGGCGGTGCCCTGTCCCTGACTGGTCGCTGAAGGTGAATTGGGGCGGTGCCCTGTCCCTGACTGGTCGCTGAAGGTGAATTGGGGCGGTGCCCTGACCCCGACTGGTCGCTGAAGGTGAATTGGGGCGGTGCCCTGACCCTGACTGGTCGCTGAAGGTGAATTGGGGCGGTGCCCTGTCCCTGACTGGTCAGTGAAGGTGAATTGGGGCGGTGCCCTGTCCCTGACTGGTCGCGGAAGGTGAATTGGGGCGGTGCTCTGACCCTGACTGGTTGGTGAAGGTGAATTGGGGCGGTGCCCTGTCCCTGACTGGTCGCTGAAGGTGAATTGGGGCGGTGCTCTGACCCTGACTGGTTGGTGAAGGTGAATTGGGGCGGTGCTCTGACCCTGACTGGTTGGTGAAGGTGAATTGGGGCGGTGCCCTGACCCTGACTGGTCGCTGAAGGTGAATTGGGGCGGTGCCCTGTCCCTGACTGGTCGCTGAAGGTGAATTGGGGCGGTGCCCTGACCCTGACTGGTCGCTGAAGGTGAGGAGGGCGGTGCCCTGTCCCTGACTGGTCGCTGAAGGTGAATTGGGGCGGTGCCCTGTCCCTGACTGGTCGCTGAAGGTGAGGAGGGCGGTGCCCTGTCCCTGACTGGTCGCGGATGGTGAATTGGGGTGGTGCCCTGTCCCTGACTGGTCGGTTAAGGTGAATTGGGGCAGTGCCCTGTCCCTGACTGGTCGCTGAAGGTGAATTGGGGCGGTGCCCTGTCCCTGACTGGTCGCTGAAGGTGAATTGGGGCGGTGCCCTGACCCTGACTGGTCGCTGAAGGTGAGGAGGGCGGTGCCCTGTCCCTGACTGGTCGCTGAAGGTGAATTGGGGCAGTGCCCTGTCCCTGACTGGTCGCTGAAGGTGAATTGGGGCGTTGCCCTGTCCCTGACTGGTTGCTGAAGGTGAGGAGGCAGTGCCCTGTCCCTGACTGGTCGGTGAAGGTGAATTGGGGCGTTGCCCTGTCCCTGACTGGTCGCTGAAGGTGAATTGGGGCGTTGCCCTGACCCTGACTGGTCGCTGAACGTGAATTGGGGCGTTGCCCTGTCCCTGACTGGTTGCTGAAGGTGAGGAGGCAGTGCCCTGTCCCTGACTGGTCGGTGAAGGTGAATTGGGGCGTTGCCCTGTCCCTGACTGGTCGCTGAAGGTGAATTGGGGCGTTGCCCTGACCCTGACTGGTCGCTGAAGGTGAATTGGGGCGTTGCCCTGTACCTGACTGGTCGCGGAAGGTGAATTGGGGCATTGCCCTGTCCCTGACTGGTCGCGGAAGGTGAATTGGGGCGGTGCCCTGTCCCTGACTGGTCGGTGAGGTGAGGAGGGCATTGCCCTGTCCCTGACTGGTCGCTGAAGGTGAATTGGGGCGGTGCCCTGTCCCTGACTGGTCGGTGAAGGTGAATTGGGGCGGTGCCCTGTCCCTGACTGGTCGCTGAAGGTGAATTGGGGCGGTGCCCTGACCCCGACTGGTCGCTGAAGGTGAATTGGGGCGGTGCCCTGACCCTGACTGGTCGCTGAAGGTGAATTGGGGCGGTGCCCTGTCCCTGACTGGTCAGTGAAGGTGAATTGGGGCGGTGCCCTGTCCCTGACTGGTTGGTGAAGGTGAATTGGGGCGGTGCCCTGTCCCTGACTGGTCGCTGAAGGTGAATTGGGGCGGTGCTCTGACCCTGACTGGTTGGTGAAGGTGAATTGGGGCGGTGCTCTGACCCTGACTGGTTGGTGAAGGTGAATTGGGGCGGTGCCCTGACCCTGACTGGTCGCTGAAGGTGAATTGGGGCGGTGCCCTGTCCCTGACTGGTCGCTGAAGGTGAATTGGGGCGGTGCCCTGACCCTGACTGGTCGCTGAAGGTGAGGAGGGCGGTGCCCTGTCCCTGACTGGTCGCTGAAGGTGAATTGGGGTGGTGCCCTGTCCCTGACTGGTCGCTGAAGGTGAGGAGGGCGGTGCCCTGTCCCTGACTGGTCGCGGATGGTGAATTGGGGTGGTGCCCTGTCCCTGACTGGTCGGTTAAGGTGAATTGGGGCAGTGCCCTGTCCCTGAAGGTGAATTGGGGCGGTGCCCTGTCCCTGACTGGTCGCTGAAGGTGAATTGGGGCGGTGCCCTGACCCTGACTGGTCGCTGAAGGTGAGGAGGGCGGTGCCCTGTCCCTGACTGGTCGCTGAAGGTGAATTGGGGCAGTGCCCTGTCCCTGACTGGTCGCTGAAGGTGAATTGGGGCGTTGCCCTGTCCCTGACTGGTTGCTGAAGGTGAGGAGGCAGTGCCCTGTCCCTGACTGGTCGGTGAAGGTGAATTGGGGCGTTGCCCTGTCCCTGACTGGTCGCTGAAGGTGAATTGGGGCGTTGCCCTGACCCTGACTGGTCGCTGAAGGTGAATTGGGGCGTTGCCCTGTCCCTGACTGGTTGCTGAAGGTGAGGAGGCAGTGCCCTGTCCCTGACTGGTCGGTGAAGGTGAATTGGGGCGTTGCCCTGTCCCTGACTGGTCGCTGAAGGTGAATTGGGGCGTTGCCCTGACCCTGACTGGTCGCTGAAGGTGAATTGGGGCGTTGCCCTGTACCTGACTGGTCGCGGAAGGTGAATTGGGGCATTGCCCTGTCCCTGACTGGTCGCGGAAGGTGAATTGGGGCGGTGCCCTGTCCCTGACTGGTCGGTGAGGTGAGGAGGGCATTGCCCTGTCCCTGACTGGTCGCTGAAGGTGAATTGGGGCGGTGCCCTGTCCCTGACTGGTCGGTGAAGGTGAATTGGGGCGGTGCCCTGTCCCTGACTGGTCGGTGAAGGTGAATTGGGGCGTTGCCCTGTCCCTGACTGGTCGCTGAAGGTGAATTGGGGCGGTGCCCTGTCCCTGACTGGTCGCTGAAGGTGAATTGGGGCGTTGCCCTGTCCCTGACTGGTCGCGGAAGGTGAGGAGGGCAGTGCCCTGTCCCTGACTGGTCGCTGAAGGTGAATTGGGGCGGTGCCCTATCCCTGACTGGTCAGTGAAGGTGAGGAGGGCGGTGCCCTGTCCCTGACTGGTCAGTGAAGGTGAATTGGGGCGGTGCTCTGACCCTGACTGGTTGGTGAAGGTGAATTGGGGCGTTGCCCTGTCCCTGACTGGTCGCTGAAGGTGAATTGGGGCGGTGCCCTGTCCCTGACTGGTCGCTGAAGGTGAATTGGGGCGGTGCCCTGTCCCTGACTGGTCGGTGAAGGTGAGGAGGGCGGTGCCCTGTCCCTGACTGGTCGGTGAAGGTGAATTGGGGTGGTGCCCTGACCCTGACTGGTCGGTGAAGGTGAATTGGGGCGGTGCCCTGTCCCTGACTGGTCGGTGAAGGTGAGGAGGGCGATGCCCTGACCCTGACTGGTCGGTGAAGGTGAATTGGGGCGTTGCCCTGTCCCTGACTGGTCGGTGAAGGTGAGGAGGGTGGTGCCCTGTCCCTGACTGGTCGGTGAAGGTGAATTGGGGCGGTGCCCTGTCCCTGACTGGTCGGTGAAGGTGAATTGGGGCGGTGCCCTGTCCGTGACTGGTCGCTGAAGGTGAATTGGGGCGGTGCCCTGTCCCTGACTGGTCGCGGATGGTGAATTGGGGCGGTGCCCTGTCCCTGACTGGTCGGTGAAGGTGAGGGGGGCGGTGCCCTGACCCTGACTGGTCGGTGAAGGTGAATTGGGGCGGTGCCCTGTCCCTGACTGGTCGGTGAAGGTGAATTGGGGCGGTGCCCTGTCCCTGACTGGTCGCGGATGGTGAATTGGGGCGGTGCCCTGTCCCTGACTGGTCGGTGAAGGTGAGGGGGGCGGTGCCCTGTCCCTGACTGGTCGGTGAAGGTGAATTGGGGCGGTGCTCTGACCCTGACTGGTTGGTGAAGGTGAATTGGGGCGGTGCCCTGACCCTGACTGGTCGCTGAAGGTGAATTGGGGCGGTGCCCTGTCCCTGACTGGTCGCTGAAGGTGAGGAGGGCGGTGCCCTGTCCCTGACTGGTCGCTGAAGGTGAGGAGGGCGGTGCCCTGTCCCTGACTGGTCGCGGATGGTGAATTGGGGCGGTGCCCTGTCCCTGACTGGTCGGTGAAGGTGAATTGGGGCGGTGCTCTGACCCTGACTGGTTGGTGAAGGTGAATTGGGGCGGTGCCCTGACCCTGACTGGTCGCTGAAGGTGAATTGGGGCGGTGCCCTGTCCCTGACTGGTCGCTGAAGGTGAATTGGGGCGGTGCCCTGTCCCTGACTGGTCGCTGAAGGTGAATTGGGGCGGTGCTCTGACCCTGACTGGTTAGTGAAGGTGAATTGGGGCGGTGCCCTGACCCTGACTGGTCGCTGAAGGTGAATTGGGGCGGTGCCCTGACCCTGACTGGTCGCTGAAGGTGAATTGGGGCGGTGCCCTGTCCCTGACTGGTCGCTGAAGGTGAATTGGGGCGGTGCCCTGACCCTGACTGGTCGCTGAAGGTGAATTGGGGCGGTGCCCTGTCCCTGACTGGTCGCTGAAGGTGAATTGGGGCGTTGCCCTGTCCCTGACTGGTCGCTGAAGGTGAATTGGGGCGGTGCCCTGTCCCTGACTGGTCGCGGAAGGTGAATTGGGGCGGTGCCCTGTCCCTGACTGGTCGCTGAAGGTGATTTGGGGCGGTGCCCTGTCCCTGACTGGTCGCGGAAGGTGAATTGGGGCGGTGCCCTGTCCCTGACTGGTCGCTGAAGGTGAATTGGGGCGGTGCCCTGTCCCTGACTGGTCGCTGAAGGTGAATTGGGGCGGTGCCCTATCCCTGACTGGTCGCTGAAGGTGATTTGGGGCGGTGCCCTGTCCCTGACTGGTCGCGGAAGGTGAATTGGGGCGGTGCCCTGTCCCTGACTGGTCGCGGAAGGTGAATTGGGGCGGTGCCCTGTCCCTGACTGGTCGCGGAAGGTGAGGAGGGCGGTGCCCTGACCCTGACTGGTCGGTGAAGGTGAGGAGGGCGGTGCCCTGACCCTGACTGGTCGGTGAAGGTGAGGAGGGCGGTGCCCTGTCCCTGACTGGTCGCTGAAGGTGAATTGGGGCGGTGCCCTGTCCCTGACTGGTCGCGGAAGGTGAATTGGGGCGGTGCCCTGTCCCTGACTGGTCGCTGAAGGTGATTTGGGGCGGTGCCCTGTCCCTGACTGGTCGCGGAAGGTGAATTGGGGCGGTGCCCTGTCCCTGACTGGTCGCTGAAGGTGAATTGGGGCGGTGCCCTATCCCTGACTGGTCGCTGAAGGTGATTTGGGGCGGTGCCCTGTCCCTGACTGGTCGCGGAAGGTGAATTGGGGCGGTGCCCTGTCCCTGACTGGTCGCGGAAGGTGAATTGGGGCGGTGCCCTGACCCTGACTGGTCGCGGAAGGTGAGGAGGGCGGTGCCCTGACCCTGACTGGTCGGTGAAGGTGAGGAGGGCGGTGCCCTGACCCTGACTGGTCGGTGAAGGTGAGGAGGGCGTTGCCCTGTCCCTGACTGGTCGCTGAAGGTGAATTGGGGCGTTGCCCTGTCCCTGACTGGTCGCTGAAGGTGAATTGGGGCGGTGCCCTGTCCCTGACTGGTCGCTGAAGGTGAATTGGGGCGTTGCCCTGTCCCTGACTGGTCGCGGAAGGTGAATTGGGGCGTTGCCCTGTCCCTGACTGGTCGCTGAAGGTGAATTGGGGCGTTGCCCTGTCCCTGACTGGTCGCGGAAGGTGAATTGGGGCGTTGCCCTGTCCCTGACTGGTCGCGGAAGGTGAATTGGGGCGTTGCCCTGTCCCTAACTGGTCGGTGAAGGTGAGGAGGGCGGTGCCCTTTCCCTGACTGGTCGGTGAAGGTGAGGAGGGCGGTGCCCTGTCCCTGACTGGTCGCTGAAGGTGAGGAGGGCGGTGCCCTGTCCCTGACTGGTCGCTGAAGGTGAGGGGGGCGGTGCCCTGTCCCTGACTGGTCGGTGAAGGTGAATTGGGGCGGTGCCCTGTCCCTGACTGGTCGGTGAAGGTGAGGAGGGCGGTGCCCTGTCCCTGACTGGTCGGTGAAGGTGAATTGGGGCGGTGCCCTGTCCCTGACTGGTCGCGGAAGGTGAATTGGGGCGGTGCCCTGTCCCTGACTGGTCGCCGAAGGTGAATTGGGGCGGTGCCCTGTCCCTGACTGGTCGCCGAAGGTGAATTGGGGCGGTGCCCTGTCCCTGACTGGTCGCGGAAGGTGAATTGGGGCGGTGCCCTGTCCCTGACTGGTCGGTGAGGTGAGGAGGGCGGTGCCCTGTCCCTGACTGGTCGGTGAAGGTGAATTGGGGCGGTGCCCTGTCCCTGACTGGTCGGTGAAGGTGAATTGGGGCGGTGCCCTGTCCCTGACTGGTCGCGGAAGGTGAATTGGGGCGGTGCCCTGTCCCTGACTGGTCGCTGAAGGTGAATTGGGGCGGTGCCCTGTCCCTGACTGGTCGCTGAAGGTGAATTGGGGCGGTGCCCTGACCCTGACTGGTCGCTGAAGGTGAGGGGGGTGGTGCCCTGTCCCTGACTGGTCAGTGAAGGTGAGGAGGGCGGTGCCCTGTCCCTGACTGGTCGCTGAAGGTGAATTGGGGCGGTGCCCTGTCCCTGACTGGTCGCTGAAGGTGAATTGGGGCGGTGCCCTGTCCCTGACTGGTCGCTGAAGGTGAGGAGGGCGGTGCCCTGTCCCTGACTGGTCGCCGAAGGTGAATTGGGGCGGTGCCCTGTCCCTGACTGGTCGGTGAAGGTGAATTGGGGCGGTGCCCTGTCCCTGACTGGTCGCTGAAGGTGAATTGGGGCGGTGCCCTGTCCCTGACTGGTCGGTGAAGGTGAATTGGGGCAGTGCCCTGTCCCTGACTGGTCGCTGAAGGTGAATTGGGGCGTTGCCCTGTCCCTAACTGGTCGGTGAAGGTGAGGAGGGCGGTGCCCTGTCCCTGACTGGTCGGTGAAGGTGAGGAGGGCCGTGCCCTGTCCCTGACTGGTCGCTGAAGGTGAGGGGGGCGGTGCCCTGTCCCTGACTGGTCGGTGAAGGTGAATTGGGGCGGTGCCCTGTCCCTGACTGGTCGGTGAATGTGAATTGGGGCGGTGCCCTGTCCCTGACTGGTCGCTGAAGGTGAATTGGGGCGGTGCCCTGTCCCTGACTGGTCAGTGAAGGTGAATTGGGGCGGTGCCCTGTCCCTGACTGGTCGCTGAAGGTGAATTGGGGCGGTGCCCTGTCCCTGACTGGTCGCTGAAGGTGAATTGGGGCGTTGCCCTGTCCCTGACTGGTCGCGGAAGGTGAATTGGGGCGTTGCCCTGTCCCTAACTGGTCGGTGAAGGTGAGGAGGGCGGTGCCCTGTCCCTGACTGGTCGCTGAAGGTGAGGGGGGCGGTGCCCTGTCCCTGACTGGTCGCTGAAGGTGAATTGGGGCGTTGCCCTGTCCCTGACTGGTCGCTGAAGGTGAATTGGGGCGGTGCCCTGTCCCTGACTGGTCGCTGAAGGTGAATTGGGGCGGTGCCCTGTCCCTGACTGGTCAGTGAAGGTGAATTGGGGCGGTGCCCTGTCCCTGACTGGTCGCGGAAGGTGAATTGGGGCGGTGCCCTGTCCCTAACTGGTCGGTGAAGGTGAGGAGGGCGGTGCCCTGTCCCTGACTGGTCGGTGAAGGTGAATTGGGGCGGTGCCCTGTCCCTGACTGGTCGCTGAAGGTGAATTGGGGCGGTGCCCTGTCCCTGACTGGTCGCTGAAGGTGAATTGGGGCGTTGCCCTGTCCCTGACTGGTCAGTGAAGGTGAATTGGGGCGTTGCCCTGACCCTGACTGGTCGCTGAAGGTGAGGAGGGTGGTGCCCTGTCCCTGACTGGTCAGTGAAGGTGAATTGGGGCGTTGCCCTGTCCCTGACTGGTCAGTGAAGGTGAATTGGGGTGGTGCCCTGTCCCTGACTGGTCGCTGAAGGTGAATTGGGGCGGTGCCCTATCCCTGACTGGTCGCTGAAGGTGAGGAGGGCGGTGCCCTGTCCCTGACTGGTCGCTGAAGGTGAATTGGGGCGGTGCCCTATCCCTGACTGGTCGCTGAAGGTGAGGAGGGCGGTGCCCTGTCCCTGACTGGTCGCTGAAGGTGAATTGGGGTGGTGCCCTGTCCCTGACTGGTCGCTGAAGGTGAGGAGGGCGGTGCCCTGTCCCTGACTGGTCGCTGAAGGTGAATTGGGGCGGTGCCCTATCCCTGACTGGTCGCTGAAGGTGAGGAGGCAGTGCCCTGTCCCTGACTGGTCGCTGAAGGTGAATTGGGGCGTTGCCCTGTCCCTGACTGGTCAGTGAAGGTGAATTGGGGCGTTGCCCTGTCCCTGACTGGTCGGTGAAGGTGAATTGGGGCGGTGCCCTGTCCCTGACTGGTCGGTGAAGGTGAGGAGGGTGGTGCCCTGTCCCTGACTGGTCGGTGAAGGTGAATTGGGGCGGTGACCTGTCCCTGACTGGTCGGTGAAGGTGAATTGGGGCGTTGCCCTGTCCCTGACTGGTCGGTGAAGGTGAGGAGGGTGGTGCCCTGTCCCTGACTGGTCGGTGAAGGTGAGGAGGGCGGTGCCCTGTCCCTGACTGGTCGGTGAAGGTGAGGAGGGTGGTGCCCTGTCCCTGACTGGTCGGTGAAGGTGAATTGGGGCGGTGCCCTGTCCCTGACTGGTCGGTGAAGGTTAATTGGGGCGGTGCCCTGTCCCTGACTGGTCGGTGAAGGTGAATTGGGGCGGTGCCCTGACCCTGACTGGTCACTGAAGGTGAATTGGGGCGGTGCCCTGACCCTGACTGGTCGGTGAAGGTGAATTGGGGCGGTGCCCTGACCCTGACTGGTCACTGAAGGTGAATTGGGGCGGTGCCCTGTCCCTGACTGGTCGCGGAAGGTGAATTGGGGCGGTGTCCTGACCCTGACTGGTCGCTGAAGGTGAATTGGGGCGGTGCCCTGACCCTGACTGGTCGGTGAAGGTGAATTGGGGCGGTGCCCTGACCCTGACTGGTCGCGGAAGGTGAATTGGGGCGGTGTCCTGACCCTGACTGGTCGGTGAAGGTGAGGAGGGCGGTGCCCTGTCCCTGACTGGTCGCTGAAGGTGAATTGGGGCGGTGCTCTGACCCTGACTGGTTGGTGAAGGTGAATTGGGGCGGTGCCCTGTCCCTGACTGGTCGCTGAAGGTGAATTGGGCCGTTGCCCTGTCCCTGACTGGTCGGTGAAGGTGAATTGGGGCGGTGCCCTGTCCCTGACTGGTCGCTGAAGGGGAATTGGGGCGGTGCCCTGACCCTAACTGGTCGGTGAAGGTGAGGAGGGTGGTGCCCTGACCCTAACTGGTCGGTGAAGGTGAGGAGGGTGGTGCCCTGACCCTAACTGGTCGGTGAAGGTGAGGAGGGCGGTGCCCTTTCCCTGACTGGTCGGTGAAGGTGAGGAGGGCGGTGCCCTGACCCTAACTGGTCGGTGAAGGTGAATTGGGGCGGTGCCCTGACCCTAACTGGTCGGTGAAGGTGAGGAGGGCGGTGCCCTGACCCTAACTGGTCGGTGAAGGTGAGGAGGGCGGTGCCCTGTCCCTGACTGGTCGCGGAAGGTGAGGAGGGTGGTGCTGTGCCCCTGATTCTGTGCCAAGAACTGAGTTTGCAGGGAAATGTTGAATAGTTTCAGACTTCCTTGGAGTGCAGGAGAATGAGGGGAGATTTGATAGATATATAAAATACTGAGCAGTGTAGGTAGGTAGCAGTGCAAGCAGGCTTCTTCCATAGAAGTTGAGACGAGAATGAGAGATCGTGGATTAAGGGTGACATGTTTAAGGGGAATTTGAGGGGGATCTTTTTCACTCAGAGGGTGGTGTGAGCAGAAGTGGTGGATGTGGGTTTGATTGCAAGATGTAAGAAAGGTTTGGATAAATGCATGGATGGTCGGGTTATGGGACTAGGCAGAATGACAGTTTAGCTTTCTGTGCTGTAGTGCTCTATGACTCGATGTTAATACTTGCTTGCACTGTTTCATAGGGCTGGTCGCAGAGCAGTTCTTAGATGCAACTGCCACGCAGCTGACTTACCACGGTCTCTGCGAGCTCACGGCTGCAGCTAAAGAAGGGGAGCTGTGTGTCTTTTTCCGAAACAATCATTTCAGTACGATGATTAAGCACAAGGTGAGGAGTAGAAGATGAGAAACCCCCTCCACATCTCGTATCCTCCATCTCCATTCTAATGGTAGCATACAGTTAGCCTGATGCTTTCCAGCACCAGCAACTCGGGCTCAATGCCTGTAAGGAGTTTGTATGTTCTGCCTGTGACAGCGTGGGTTTCCTCCCACCTTCCAAAGACGTTTGGCTTAGTACATTAATTGGGATCATTGGGCTGGAAGAGCCTGTTTCTGTGTTTTATCTCTTAAAAAAAAATCTCACATATTCAGTTATTTTTTCTTGCCATTGATCATACCAGCCCACACGGCTGTGCTAATCACCTGCTCTAACTCTCTTAAATCCAGAAAAGTGTAGACAGAGGTAGAATTCTTCACACAATAAGTGGAGGGTGCGTAGAACACTTTGCCAGAGGTGGTGGTAAAGACAGATACATGGGGACGTTTAAGAGACTCTTGGATAGCCACATGGATGATAGAAAAATGGAGGGATATGTGGGAGGAAAGGCTTAGATTGATTTTAGAATGGGTTTAAAGGTCGATACAACATTGTGTTCCATGAAAAAATTACAATTATTAGGGCAGCACAGTAGCATAACAATTCACACAATGTTTTACAGTGCCAGTGACCTGGGTTCAGTTCCTGTCACTGTCTGTAAGGAGTTGGTTCATTCTCCCTGTGACCATGGACCAGGTGTTCTGGTTTCCTCCCATAGTCCAAAGACACATGGGTTAGTAGGTTCGGCCTGATGAAGGGTTTCGGCCCGAAACGTCGTCACTACCTCCTCCCATAGATGCTGTCTGGCCTGCTGAGTTCTGCCAGCATTTTGTGTTTTGTATTTATTTCCAGCATCTGCAGATTCACTCGTGTTGAGTTAGTAGGTTAATTGGTAATATGGGTGCAATTCGGTGGCACAGGCTCGTGGGTTGAAAGTGCCTGTTACTACTCTGTATCACGAAAGAAATTAATAAGTAATTCCCATCACTGCCTGTACTCCAGTGTTTATTTTCTATCCTGCCCATGAATTCCCCTTTTGTTACTGTTAAGTTGTACGTGGGGTTATGTACAGTGGATAACAAAACCCCCACTGTGCCTTTGTGGAAAGAGGAGAAGCCAGGGGTAACACCAATCAGTGCCCGAGGTTGGGATTGAGCCAGGGTCCCCTGGAGCTGAGAGAGGCCTGACTCACCTCTACCCCATCTCAGAGCTTCACCTGGGCCAGGATGATGTGCTAACCATAACTCCTTGCGGGTCCAAGACACTGGCAACAAGCCACAAAGTCCCGGTGTTTGAGGGATGTCTCCTTGGACACTGGAACTGCAGCACTCAGCAACATCATGGTTCATTGAGAGGGACTAGAGGCGAGTGATCCTGGCAACAAAAGCGTTAACCTATGAGGAACGTTTAATGGCTCTGGGACTGTACCCTCTGGAGTTTAGAAGAATGGGGGAGATCTCACTGAAGCCCATTGAATATTGAAAGGCCTGGATAGAGTGGATGTGGAGAGGATGTTTCCTATAGTGGGAGAGTATAGAACCAAGGGATACAGCCTCCCTTTAGAACAGAGATGAGAAGGAATTTCTTCAGCTAGAGGGCGGTGTAAATATGGAATTCATTGTCACAGACAGCTGTGGAGGCCAAGAATATGTAAAGTGGAGTTTGATAGGTTCTTGATTAGTAAGTGCAGTAAAGGTTAAAGGGAGAAGGCAGGAGAATAGAGTTGAGAGGGATTAAAAAAATTAGCCATAATTGAATGGTGGAGCTGACTCGATGAGCTGAATGGCTTTATTCTGCTCCGATACCTTATGGACACCCAGAGTTGAAGTCTCACGAGTCTCTGGGAAGGAAAGATGGGAACAAATGTGGGTTTGATCTGTGCGAGCGGTGCACAGTGTGAGTGATTGTCTCAGACATTTTTATTGTGATCGTGTGATCCTGTCACATTGGTAATATAGAATACTGCGAGTACCGTTCACTTTGTCAGGACAAAGTTAGTTAGGGTCTCAGCCCGAAACGTCGACGGTGCTTCCTCCTATAGATGCTGTCTGGCCTGCTGTGTTCCACCAGCATTTTGTGTGTGTTGATTGAATTTTCAACATCTGCAGATTTTCTCGTGTTTGCCCTTTAAGGCCAGTTCACTGGTTCATTGGGAGCTGTGTTGCCTCAGTTGTGGTGAGGCCCTTGCTGTGGGGTTTCCTGTTGCAGTTGCCCAGGGGAGGAGATTCTGGAGGTGGTGTGGGAGAGAGCAGAGGCCTCTGTCGTACGCTGGAATCCCTGCTGGGTTGAGGGATGTGTTTGCTCAGGTCCAGGACAGCTTACCATCAATCTATAGTCATGCCTGTCAGGGACTTGGGTATATTATTTTTTTTCTTTGTGATTATGTTTTTCTGAAATCATAAACATATGTGTTATTTGTGCTATGTGCTGTTGGTAATGTGTTTTGTACCTTGGCCTTAGAGGAATGCCATTTCATTTGTCTGCCTTCATGTAGGTTTGAATGATAATTAAACTTGAACTTGAATGGTAGTGCAGCCTGGCAGTAACTGAGTGTGTGACGGATGTGTGTGTCCCTTTCTGCTCCACAGGGACACCTCTACCTTCTGGTGACCGACCAAGGCTTCCTGTCCGAGCAGAAGTTAGTGTGGGAGAGCCTGCACAATGTGGAAGGCGATGGCAGCTTCTGTGACGCGGAGTTCTGCCTCAGTCACCCCACTGGACGTCAGCTTCCCTACACTGCCACCCAGCCACCCCAGCAGCAGATCGACCAGGTTCGCAGAGCTCAAGGATCATCCTCCGCCCACCCCCCTCTCCTGTCTATGTCCTCAGACCATCCCCCCACAATACTGACCCTCCCATCTACTTTCTCGCTTGGCTGTTTCCTGGATGGGAGCAGTACTGAAGGCCCCTGACTGTCCCTTCAGCACTGTAGATGTAAGAGGGTACCAAGCAATAGATCAAGGCCTCGTCTGTCCTTCCAGCTGCATGTAGAATGGTCCATTGCCCACTGTGTACCGGTAACAAGATATATTCACACCACCTAACCCCCCCACGCCTCCAGGGCTGAACCAGGTCTAGCGGCCTCTCTTTCACAGAGAAACTCTGGGGAGTGCCTTTGGTCTTCACCTCCTTGGGGGGGGGTGATCCAGTGGAAGGCTCATGTTACTGGTGAGTGAGTAGGACACAGACATCCCAGATGTCCCAGCTTTTTAAAGCTGTGCCAACAACCCCCAGGAATAAAATAGTCATCATCACAGCTTGGAAATGGGAAGTACTCTTCATCCTTGTCTCAAATCTTGAGTCCCTATCCTTGTGCTTCAGTCCCCATCTGGCCCGACCTCAGGGTGGGTGTGTTGTGTAAGGTACTTTTTCCCGTTCTAGCTGGGTACGTTGCATTGCCAACAGCCGGCCTTGCGGGCAGTGAGTGAACAAATGATGAGGACGTGGAGTCACTAATGGCTCTTGTTCTGATCCCACAGGATTACATGGTGGCACTGTCCCTGCAGCAGCAGCAGGGCCCTGGAGACCTCAGCGACCTGGAACTGGCCCGACAGCTGCAGGAGGAGGAGGATCGCCGAGCAGTCCGGTACCTTCAAGAGCAGGAGCACCAGGCCCAGCCGGTAAAGAACAGCTACTCCCTCTCCCTGTCCCTCCCAACTAAAGATTAGCTTTATATGTCATGTGTACATCAAAAAATACAGTGAAATGTATTGTTTGCATCAGATCAGCCAATATTGCAGCCTGCAAGTGTTGCTATGCTTCCAGCACTGGCGTAACATGCCCACAACTTACTAACTTGGCAGCGTGGGAGGAAACCGGAGCACCGGGAGGAAACCCACAGTCACGGGGAGAACGTACAAACTCCTGACAGTGGTGGGAATTGAAAAGCTGATGCTACAGCTGGCCCGTAATAGCATTATGCTAACTGCTAGGCTGCTGTACAACCCCTTACGCTAGCAGTTAAACCCCTCTTATGAGTTCCCCACAGGCACTGTTGACCAAAGAAATAAGTTTCTCTTCATACTAAATAGATTTAGTGGTTTTAGTCTTAATTTCTCAGCCTTGGGGTCACAAGATGCTGGAACCTGGAGCAAACAGTTTGCGGTAGGCCGAGCAGCATCTGTGCAAGGGTAGGGAATTGCTGACCCTTTGAGCTGAAACCCTGCACCGGGACTGACATATCACAGTTGCTGTCTGACCTGCTGAATTCTTCCTATAGATTGTCTGTTACAGCATAGAACATAACAACACAATACAGGCCATTTGGCCTAGGATATTGTGTCAATCTTTTAACCTACTCCAAGATCAATCTAACCCCTCCCAAATAGCCTTCCATTTTTCAGTCACCGATATGCCTATCCAAGAGTTTTTTAAATGCCACCGATGTATCAGCCTCTACCAACATCCCTTTCCATGCATCCACCATTTTCCTGTGTAAAGCAACTTACCTCTGACCTGCCCCGATCATCTTAAAATATGTCGGCTCATGTGACCCATTTCCTCCTTGGGAATTTACAAGGCAATGCACTTTACAGAGAGTGGTGGCAGTGTTTAAGACAAGTTTAACAAGTACATGACTGTGCAGTCACTGGAAGGATATATACCACATACAGGCTGATGTGCAGTTTAAATTAGCATTGTGGTCCACACAGATACTGTGGGCCAAAGGGTGTCTGTTTCTGTGCAGTGCTTTTCCACATTCAATATTCCCCGTGTTGGAAATTCGTCTGTTTGTGGAGTTTGGATGTTCCTCTTGTGACCGTTTGGGTTTCCTCCCACATCCCAGCCGTGTGCAGGTTGGTGGGTTAATTGATTGCTGTAATTTGCTACCCCTAGTTTGTTGGTGAAAGGTAGAATGTGGTGTGGGAGGGTTTGATTGGATTGTGGGAAGATTTTAAAAAATGAGATTAATCTGTTGGTCGGGGTTGACTGTGGATCCTAGCTGTCTACGGTCAGTTGATATCAAGCCAAAGCAGTATGATATGAAGAGCAAGCTGTTGCCCATGCAGCAAGCTCTCCCTCTCCACACAGCTGCTAAGCCAAAGGAATGGCAAAGACCGACACCGTTTGGAGCAGAGTCACAGGAGTTGCATTGAATTTAAAATGGAGATTGATGGGTTCTTGACTAGTAAGGGATCAAGTTATGGGAAGAATGGGTTGGGGGGGAGTAATTAATCAGCCAAACTTGATGGGCTGAAGAGCCTAATTCTGCCCCTATAGCTGATGAGCAAGAGATTCGGTTTGTGGTGGAATGGGATTGGTGGGAGTGCTCTGACAGCCAGTATAGAGTGTATGGGCCGAATGGCCTCCTCCTATGTGATAGGAAATTCTGCATGCAGACATGAAAAGAAGTGCTTGATATTTATTGGAAGAAGTACAGTCGATGTTTCGGGCCGAGACCCTTCATCAGGACTAAATGAAAGAAAAGATAGTAAGAGATTTGAAATTTCAAACCTCTTACTATGTTTCTTTCAGTTAATCCTGACGAAGGGTCTCGGCCCGAAACATCGACTGTACTTCTTCATATAGATGCTGCCTGGCCTGCTGTGTTCCACCAGCATTTTGTGTGTGTTGCTTGAATTTTAAGCATCTGCAGATTTCCTCGTGTTTGCGCTTAATATTTATTTGTTGGATTAAACTTTAACATCCTTGTGAAGTTTGTTGTATTTGTAACTTTAATTACGGGGCAAGGAGAATGTTGTTACACTGTTTCAGGAATTAGCGATGGTATCTTCTGCTGATCAAGAGGGTTTGGAGCACTGAGAGAGGCGAGCAAGCAATGCAGGCATGAGATCAGGGCAGGGTAATGCGGGAGGGGTCCTTGTCAGAGTGTGTGTATGCATGTGCGTCCTATGGTAGCGTAGCAGTTAGTGCAATGCTATTACAGCTCAGAGAGTCGGAGTTCGGAGTTCAATCCCAAGTCCTTCCCGGATGCTCCAGTTCCCTCCCACTGGCCGTAGACATACCGGGTAGGTTAATTGATCATTCCGAATTGTCCCATGATGGGGTTAGGGTTAAATCAGGCTTGTCAGGGGCTGCTGGGGATTCAGCTTGAAGGGCCAGTAGAGTCTATTTTGCGCTGTATCTTTAAATAAAGAATTAGAAAACCAACAGCTATATTAACAGAATTGGAATTAAGATTGGTTTATTATTGTCCTGTGCAGTGAAATACAGTGAAAATCTACAAGTTCAAATGTAATTTTCATTCCACCATACACAGGAATAAAGCCAAGTTGAAACAGCGTTCCTCTGGGGCCAAGTTGCAAAACACAGAACCAACAGTCACACACTGTAGACATATAATCATGACGTCAGAAATACATACAGTTACAAGAATATATAGATCACAAAAATAATATAGCCAAGTCCCTGAGTGTCATGCCCTGTAGACTGATCGTGTATGGATGTTGTACTGGAGCCATGTTTCCACAGGAACAATCTGGCAGCACTCCTCGTATCACGCAAGTAGAGCCACAAATTTGTTGATCCAGTTTACCACATCATTGTACAGATCGTTGATCCCTGTGGCACTCTACAAGTCTCAGGCCTCCAATCAGAGAAGTAATCATCTGCTCCCATGCTCTGGCTTCTCCCACAAAGCCAATCTCTAATCCAGTTTACTGCCTCATCCAGAACTTGGTAACTGAAATCTGATCATTTGTGAAATTAATAATTTTAGCAGGAAAATTAATAAAGAATGAAATTCAAAGTAAATTTATTATCAAAGTACATTCTGTGTGTGTCACCATAAACTTCTATGAGGTTAATTTTCTTGCAGGCATTCATTGTAGAACAAAGAAATACAATAGAACCAATTAAAAACTACACACAAAGACTGACAAGCAACATGCAAGAGACAAAAAGAGAAAATACAAATAAGTAAATAAATATAGATGGATAGATAACTAGGTAGATTAATTAATAGATAAATTTCAAAAAAACCAACAAATTGAGAACATGACTTCTAGAGTCTTTGAAAGTGAGTCCATGCATTGTGGAATCAGTTTAGTGAAGGGCTAAATGAAGTTATCCCCTCTGGTTCAAGAGTCTGATAACTGTTCCTGAACTTGGTGGTGTGGTTCCTGAGGAACATGCACCACCTTCCCAATGGCAGCAGTGAGAAGAGAGCATGGCCTGGGTGGTTGGGCCTCTGACTTTGGATGCTGCTTTCCTGCAACAGCGCTCTGTGTAGATGTACTCAATGGTTGGGAGGGCTTTACCCATGATGGATTGGGCTGTGTCCATTTGTTGTAGACTTTTCCCTTCAAGAGCATTGGTATTTCCATACCAGGCCATGAGTCAGTATACTTTCCACCAAGTTTGTCAAAGTTTGAGATGACATGCCAAATCCTTGCAAACTTCTAAGAAAAAGTTTGAGAAGTTTAGAGGGACATGGGGCAAACACAGCCAATGGGGCTAGCTCAGTTGGGCAACTTGGCCAGCTGTCTGTGGTGTCAGGCAGATCAGTGGCTGAACCAAGCTGTGATACATCTAGACAGGATGCTCTCTGTTGTGCATCTGGAAAACTTGGCGATTGGGGACATGCTGAATTTCTTTAGTCTCCTGCAGAAGTTAAGGCATTGGGGTGTTCCCATAGCATATTAACGTTGGGCTTTCCTTTCATCCCACAGCAGGCAGCAGCTGCACGCCAGCCCCCAGCCTCTGGACGCCAAGGAGGCTCTGAGCGCCGGCAACCTCGAGAGAGGGAAAAGAGCAAAGATTGCACCATCCTGTGAGCTGCCACCTCATTCGGTCTGGGTTCCCACCGCCGTGGTCAGCCTCTCTTCCCAGTCCATGTGGGACTGGTGTCTCACCTCTACTCTACTCAACTTCTGAAAACACTACCAAGCGTCGAGAGTCAAGGAGGCAGAGACGCTTTCATTGTGGGTCCTCGACCTTCCAGTGGATCCTGGGCAGGAACGGTTACCTGGATACCTTCCAGGAGATTACCACATGACCCTCCCTTTTCACCCTATTTGTTAATGGATGTGTTTGCCCTTGGCACCTGTGGCCAGTTAGAAAGCCATTTATTCTTTCTCAATATATTTTCAGCTTTTATTTTAATTGAGGTTTCTTCTTTGCAAGAAAATACTTTTAACCTTTTGCTTTCCACCCTCTGGCCTGAGCCTGGAGATTTCAG
Organism: Hypanus sabinus; assembly: GCF_030144855.1. Lineage (NCBI taxonomy): Eukaryota > Metazoa > Chordata > Chondrichthyes > Myliobatiformes > Dasyatidae > Hypanus > Hypanus sabinus. The sequence continues at coordinate 92,564,176 of NC_082714.1, read as the reverse complement.
GGCAATGATGGGTGGCTGGTATAGCCCCTTAGGTTCGAATAGGCTGGCAGTGTCAAGGACGGAGATGGACCATGCTCAATAAGGAGATATTTAGCTGCTTGGTAGAAGACACCACCTTCGGGAGAGATTTAAAGACCGCTGGCTTTTTGTGGGGTAGAGTGTCCTTTCTTTACATCCTCCCACTGTTTAAACAAATTCAGAATCGCCCCCTGAGAAAATATCGGTAACCTCAGAGTTGTCAGAGTTGTACAGACAATTGAACAGGTGACCCACCTAATACAGAAATTCATTCTTACAGAATTTGCGGCCTAAAAATCTGAGGCTTGGAATAAAATTTATTGTCATGGAATTTAAATAGAAAATAAATCAACACAAGTTTTTTCCCCAACCTTGTGTCCTGATGTATGTGCAAATGATGCTATGTAAAATCAGGATGTGGCCTGCCTATTAGGAACACAACACTGTGCTTTAACGCCAAGTCACCTGTACAACACAGACGGACTCACTATCCATGTTGCCCACAACATTGATCCCGTTTCCCAACTCTTGACCCATCGTCGTAGACCATAAGATATAGGAGCAGAGTTAAGCCATTCAACCTATCTAGTCTGTCTACCATTTTATCATGGCTAACTTAAAAACAGATCAGTCTTCTCATACGTCTTCAGATGGGTTCTCTTGGAGCAGTTATTTTTGCCGGATGCCATTTCAAGGAAGGGTATTTGTAAGTTCTTGCCAAACCACATCAGATGACCTGCTCCGATTATTGGTTAGAACCTGGGCCAGGCTGCTTCCTTACTACGAGAAGCAGAGTAGAAAATCAAGTCATGATGGTGGGGAGGGAGGGGTACAAAAGGGAAAAAGTAGCTAGGATTATTTTGAGGTTAATGGGTGCAGACAGAACAAAAATTAAACCCAGGACATAGGAACCATCTTAACCACCCACTTACCTGAGTCCAGACAACTACACTCATTCAATAAACTTGCACTCAGTGGGGGGGGGGGGGGGGGGGGGAGGTGAAACCTTTAGGTTTTCCCCAGCCTTTGTGAAGATAGTTTCCCTCAACATCCTGGTCACCCCTCCTTAAAGGGATGATGTGTCACTTTAAGGTCTGTCTGTGTTTGTAAATAACTCTGGCAGAGAACTTGGTTTCTCTTTCCCTACAACTTATTTGGTTCCTTTGATCTTATGAAACTTTTCCATACAATCAATTGCTTGAAGGAGCCTTTTCTCATCACCTCCCTGCTCAAGTTTGTGAGAGGAAGCGGGAATCAGAGCCGTCGCAGACCTTCACCGGGCCTGGAAGAGAGCAGCAGGATGTAAGCAGAGCTTTGACCAAGTTGAAACATGGGCCACTCGGTACGCAGACACTGTCTGGAGTCAAATTGCAGCTGGGAGTGAAACACATTGGGCTTCCAACATTACAGGTCAGACAGAACCTTGCCTGTTACCCTTGGAAAGAGCTGTACCAAAGTCACTAATCCTCCACCACACCTCCCCACTCCTCCCAGTCACTTAAGCCTCTCTCCCTCCTTAAACTTCAATTCTCACCAAACTGGCCAGTGGTGATGGTCCAGGGGTCCAAAGGATATGAACCTCTGAATATCAAACCCATCACTCCAACTCAACCCAATTCTCTACCGACTAAACCCTTCTCACTCTATTGCCCCCTTCTTCAGTCCCATCCTACACTACTGAACTTCTTCCTCTCCTTCTCTGACCCTTTCTGCCAACTTCTCTCAGTCACCCCCAGGGTCAATTATTAATGGGTCTTACAGCAGGATTGTTTGACAGGCTTGAACGCCTTACGGTTTAGTGTTGGAAATCGCTATAATAAAATAGTTACTAGAATCTGCAAGTCTCATTAGTTCCTTTATTTCAAAATGTGTCTCCTTCACTTTCCAGACAGATGAGGGTTGTCAGCAGGGGTTGGCAGCTCATCTAGGAGAAGGAAAGCTCTGATCTCAAAACTCCGCTGTCTTGTGGCTCCACCTACTCATGGGGAAGGCTTTGGGAGTAAACCCCGAAGAAGACTCTGGAGCCGGAGCCCCAAGTCAGTTCAGTGTTGAGCTTAATGCTGACTGGCAGCAACACTGCTGATGACAAATGTATTGGTTTCTGCCATTCCTTTGGATTCAGCTGCATGGAGAGGGGCAGCCTGCTGCATGTGGTCTCCATCTCCTACTGCCTAGTTTGTGTATCACATGGACAGCTCGGACACGTTCATGATCAGCCCCCTAACCAATGGAGTAGCTGGTCCTGCACTCCCTTGGCAAGGGTGTAGTCTTTCAGATGAGGTCGGTCCTTGGCCCTTTGGACGCTAAAACCAGCCCCCCATCCAACAGTCAGGGATTTAAACTCACCCAGCATGAACCACTGTCAAATGGAGAGGGTAGGAACAGAGAGAGTCAGTTGCTGCTGGTTCTGGGGGGGTGGGGGTAGTCATTCCACCACTCAAAGCTGCTCCACCATTCAGTAAGATCATGGATATAGGGGAGGGAGTTTGGATAAGGGGGGAAGCAAAAAGGGAAGGAGGCAGTGCAGGAGGGATAGGGTATGATGGAGCATGCAGGGAAGTATGGGGCCATGGGAGGGAGGAAAGAGGGGTGACGATGTGAAGGAGAACTAGATAAGCAGAAGAAAGGAAGAAGTTATGATAAGTTTGGGATAGAGGGATGGGAGGATGAAAAGGCAAAGGTAGAGAAGACAGGTGGGTGGGGGGAGTAATGGTGGGAAAAGAGTAGGACACTGAGAGTGAGCTTGTGCCTGTAAATGTGAGGGATTGGGAAGCAGAACAAGCTTCTCACACCTTGGCTGAAGAGACAGAAGACAGCAACAGACATCAATTCTGTTTTCTTTAATTAATAAATGTTCAGCCTACAACAAACTGAAGGATCGCATGGCAGGGATTGGGAGGGTGGGAGTCTGAGAAGACCCCTTCTACCCAGGGCCACACACACCCACCAACGATTATCAAATACTGGCACCTTGCTGGAGTGAGCTTCAGGGTGGTGGGAGCTGAATCCCGGCAGTATTTGGCCCTGATTCCAGGCATTGAGGGCAGCTCCAGTTATTAAAGACCCCTCTCTTTCTCCAGGAGCATTACCTTCCCCCAAATTTCAGCCATGCCTGTGGTAGCCACCTCCAACCCACCCCACCCCTTTGCCCTCTGGGTTTGGGATTTTTTTCTCTGTCCTGGATTTAGATCTTCTCCACGTAGTTCCCTGGCAGTAGACCCTCCTTGCCTCGAATTCGACCGACCCACCATCCAGACGGATCTGAGCACACAGAAATAAGGAAGACTCAGTAATGCTTGAGTAGTGGGGGCTTATAGAGTTAGAACAGCATGGAAACGGGTCCTTCAGCCCATCTCGTCCATGCCAACCACAAGACCACGACATTGAAACAGAATTAGGCCACTTGGCCCATTGAGAATGCTCTGCCATTCCATCACAACAAATGATAATGCACCAGGCTGAGGCACGCCACTTACGTCATGAGGCTGCAGTTTGAGAAACAACTTCCCACTCCTAGCCTCTGCTTTTCAGTAAGTTCTCCCTGGATTCCAGAGCCACCTACCATGCAGAACCTTATCCATGCTGAATTGAACTGAATTCCATAGAAACCACATTAACCACCCTACCATTATCAACTTTCCACATCACGTTATTAAAAAATCTCAGAGCAACACACACAAAATGTTTGAGGAATTCAGCATGTCAGGCAGATCCTTCAAATGTGGTTCTACTACTGTTGGAACCCGTTATTTACATTTTGGTGGTGTGTTTTTGGGCCAGTCGAGTGACCTGGTACTTTGCTGTCTTCAAGGGAGTTAATTGAGGTTTCGAGTGAAGCGTGCAGCCTGAAGGCAGAGCACAAGCCCAAGATCAACTCTATTTTGTCGATTATAGCATGAGGAAGATAAAAATCATTGAGGATGAGAGTGGAGGGTGGGTGGGTGTTCAGTGCCATCTACATGTGAACAGTCTTGCTCACTGCTCCCAGAGGAAGGTGCCTCACTCAATAGTGCTGGAGTCCATGGGGAAGCTTTAATTGATGTGGTTTTTGGACGGGACCCTGTAGTTCACATTATGATGTGTTTTTGGTTTCTAGACACTCCTTTTAGAGTCATAGAAAAGTACAGTACAGAAACATTCAGCCTATCTAGTGTGTACTGAGCTATTTGAACTGCCTGCTCCCATTGACCTGCACTGGGAGCATAGCCCTCCATGTCCCTACCATTTAAGTACCTATCCAAACCTTTTAAACATTGAAGTCAAGATTGCATCCACTATTTGCACTAGAAGCTCATTTCACAATCTCATCATCACTGTCTGAGTGAAGTTTCCCCTCATGTTCCCCTTAAACTTTGCACATTTCACCCTTAACCCGTGACCTTTAATTGTCCCACCCAACCTCAGTGGAAAAAGCCTGCTTGCATTTACCCTTTCTACACTCCTCATAATTTTGTATATCGCAATCAAATCTCCTCTCAATCTTTTAGGTCCAAGGAATAAAGTCCTAACCTATTCAATTTTTCCATATAACTCAGGTCCTCCAGACCTGGCAACATCCTTGTAAATTTTCTCTGCACTCCTTCAAACTTATTCACATCTTTCCTATAGGTAGGTGACCAAAACTGCACAAAATATTCCAAATTAAGCCTCACTTATATAACTTCAACATAACAGCCCATCTCCTATACTCAGTACTTTTGATTTATGTAGGCCAATTGCCAAAAGCTTTCTTTACCTGTGACACCACTTTCAATGAATTATGGACCTGTATTCCCAGATCCCTGTGTTCTACCACATTCCTCAGTGCTCATTGTTCATTGTGTAAGACCTGCCCTGGTTGGTCCTTGTGCAGTGCAACATGTTGCACTTGTCTGCACTCAATTCCATCTGCTATTTTTCAGTCCATGTCTATCCAAATACTCAAATACTGTATCCGGTTGCGTAGAATACCTTCCATTAACTTTCCCACTGCTGATGTCAGGCTCACCAGCCTATAATTTCCTGCTTTATTTTTAGAGCCTTTCTTAAACTGTTGAACAACATTGGCTATTCTCCAATCCTCGAGCACCTCACCTGTCACTAACAATTATTTAAGTATCTTTGCTAGTTCCCCGGCAATTTCTGCTATTGCCTCCCACGGGTCTTAGGGAACACTTTGTCAGGCCCTGAGGATTTATCCACCCTAATTTGCCTCAAGACAGCAAACACCTCCTCCTATGTAATCTGCATAGAGTCCATGAAGTTGATGCAGTTTTGCCTCACTTCTACAGACTCTGTCCAACTCCTGAGTAAATACAGGTGCAAAAAAAAAAATGCATATAAGGTCTCCCCCATCTCCTTTGGCTTCATGTGTGGATCACCATTCTGATCTTCCTGAGGAGCAGTTTTGTCCCCTGCAATCCTTTTGCTCTTAACATATCTGTAGAATCCCTTAGGATTCTCCTCATGCTTTCTCTCAGCCCTCCTGATGTCTTTAAGTGTTCTCTTGTATTTATAATACTTCATAAGCACCTCATTTCTTCCTACTTGCCAATACCTGCTATGCACCTCCTTGTCTTATTCTTAACCAGGACTTCCACAGCTATTGAAAACAAAGCTTCCCTACACCTGTTACCTTTTATTCTGACAAGCATATACGAGCTCTGTACTCTCAAAAGTTCACTTTTGAAGGCCTCCCACTTACCAAGAATACCCTTGCCCTAAAACAGCTAGAATCTGAACACACGGACTAGACCTTTTTTTTTTTGGCATATTTACTTTGAAACTAATGTTATTGTGGTCACTGGATGCAAAGTGTTCCTCTACACAAACCTCTGTCACCTGCCCTGTCTCATTCCCCAATAGCACACTCTCTCATTGGCACTTCTATGTACTGATTAAGATAACTTTCCTGAACAAATTTGACAAACTCTATCCCATCTAATCCTTTAACAGTAAGGGTCCCAATCAATATGTAGAAAGTTAAAATCACCTATTATCACATTCTTGTAACAGTCTGCGATCTCTCTGCGAATTCTCTCTCTGCAGACAGTTGGGTGGTTTGTAATATAGCCCCAATAATCTAGTCACACCTTTCTTATTCCTCAGTTCCACCCATAATAGATCAGTTTTCAAGTTCATCCTGACTGACCACTTCCACGACAATTTCCTTCACTATTAATGCCACCCTCACTCCTTTAATGCCTCCCGCTCTACACGTCTAAAACAATGGAACCCAGGAATACTGAGCTGCCAGTCCTGTCCCTCCTGTAACAAACTCACATTAATGGCTACAATATCATAATTCCAGGTGTTGATCCATGTCCTGAGCTCATCTGTCTTTCTTACAATATTCTTGAATTGAACTGCTTAGGACATCGGACGCACCATGCTCAACCTTTGATTCCTGACATTGTTTGAGTTCCTAACATCTGCCTCCACAACCTCTCCACTATCTGTTCCTGCACTCTAGTTCCCATCCCTGCAACTCCAGTTTAAACCCCCCCCCCTTCCTCCAGCACCAACAAACTTTCCCGCCAGGATACTAGTCCCCTTGTCCCCTTCCAGTTCACATGTCTCTTCTGTACAGATCCCACCTTCCCTGGTAGAGAACCCGAAGATCCAAAACTCTTATACCCTCTGTCCTACACCAACTCCTTAACCACATATTAAACTGTATAATCATCCTAATTCTGGCTTCACTCACACGTGGCCCTGGAGGTCCTGCCCTTTAACTTAGCACCTAACTCCCTGAACTCTCTTTGCAGAATCTCATCACTCTTCCTACCCATGTCATTGGACCATGACCTCTGGCTGTTCACCCTCCCACTTAAGAATACTGAGGACTCTATCTGAGACATCCTAGACCCTATTTTGTTGCTAATTTGTGCAATTTTGATCAGGCAGACTAGTGCTACAGCCTGCAGATAATGAGAGATACAGAGCTGAACTGAACACGCCTGGACCCTTTTGATGTCTCTGTGATTTGGTGTTTCGTATTCTGTGTGTTTGCTCTTTTTTCCTTCCCATTTGCATGATTTTTTTTTTGCACTTTGGGGGTTTGATCTTTGTCTTTAAAGGGATTCCATGGCTCCCTGTGGGAAGATGAGTCTCAGGGTTGGATACTGCACACGGATTTTGATAATATATGTTCTTTGAATCTTGATCTATGAAGAGGAAAACCCATTCTCTTCTCAACACCTGCCCATCACTGCCCTCTGGTTCCCCTCCCTCTCCTTTCTCCCATGGTCCACGATCCTTTCCTATCAGATTTGATCTTCTTCAGACCTTTACCTCCTCCACCTATCTCCTTGCAGCTTCTTACTTCATCCCCGCTCCCCCACCCATCCACCTCACCTAGTCTCATCTATCACCTGCCTCTCTCGCCACCTCCTTATTCTTTTCCAGTCCCGGTGAAGGGTCTCGGCCGGAAACCTCGACTGTTGATTCATTTCAATTGATGCTGCCTGACCTGTAATATTCTCCAATATTCTGAGTGTGTTCTCCGGATTTCCAGCATCTGCAGAATCTCCCGTGCATTTGAGAGATCTCAAAAAAGTTCACACATGCTGACTAATCAATCCCATCTTTCTAATGTATCCCTCAGAATCCTCTCCAGTAGCTTACCCACCACAGATGTTGTTAGACTTATTACTCTATAGTTCCCAAATTTTTTGTTGTCATTCTTCTTAAAAATAGGCGGAACATTTGCTGCACTCCGGTCTATCAGCACCTCAGATCGAGACGTCAATTGTCTCAGCCAGGACTCAGCAATTTCTTCTCTGATCTTCCACAACATTCTAAGATGGACATGGTCCGTCCCTGGAGAACGTTTACCCTTGTACCTTATTGAACGTTCTCCAACCTTCCCAGTCGGAGTGGATATTGTATCTCCTCCCCTGCATATCCTACCTCATTGGGAGATGGGTTTATCACTGTCTGCCACCCATGGATGGGCAAAGGTATGTTACCGCCCGTGTGTTCCCTCGAGTGTGGGTCATAAGACATAGGAGCTGAATTAGGCCATTCAGCCCATCAAGTCTGCTCCACCATTTGATCATGACTGATTTATTTTCCCTCTCAACACCATTCTCCTGCCTTCTCCTCTTAACCTTTGATGGCCTGGCTAATCAAGAACCTATCAACCTCCATTTTAAATATACCCAATGACTTGGCCTCTATAGTCATCTGTGGCAATGAATTCCACAGATTCACCATCCACTGACTAAATAAATTAATTCTTAACCCTTTTCTAAAGGGATATCTTTCAAATCGGCCCGCTGCTCCTAGACATGGGCTGAAAAATAGCAGATGGAAAACATCCCCTCCATTTCCATTCTATATAGACTTACAATATTAGAAAAGTATCAATGAGATTCTCCACCAACCCACCTTGCTTCTAGATTCCAGGGAGTACAGACCCAGAGCCATCAAATGATCCTAATACATTAATCCTTTCTTTTATGGGATAACTCTCCTCCTCCGGACCATCTCCAATATCAGCAAGTCCTTTCCTGGATATGGGCCCCCAAAATGCTCACAAAGCTTCAGACGTAGTCTGACCATTGTCTTCTAAAGTCTCAGCACTTCCTTTCTCAGCTACAGAGCTGGATAGCAACCAAGTCCTAGTGTGGAATGGTACAAGTCAATGGTGAGATCACACTTGGAGTATTGTGCACAGTTGTGGGCAGCCAGCTATAGGAAAGACATCGTTAGACAGGAAGGGGTACGGAAAACATTCTTGAGGATGTTACTGGGTCAGGAAGGAGTTTTGGGGAGATGCTGGGCAGGCTGGGACACTACCCCCCCACCTTGCCAACAAGTGACCCCCAAACAGTTCCTACCCGGTTGCCGCTCTTACCTTCCTGTACAATCTCGATGATGTCGTCCGCGTTGAAGCTCAGCTCGTCAGTGTCCTGTGCATCATAGGCGTAAAGAGCCTGGCAACGAGCCTGCCTCGGGCGGGGCTTGGGTTTGGAGCGCCCTCCCCCCGGGACGGGCTTCACCTCCTTTGACATCCGCCTGTGTAAGCTGGGAGAGGGAAGCACAAGGTGACCTTTGGGAAAGCAGCAGACACTCACCTCTCCCACCTTCCAACAGGTAACACTCCAGGCCCTCTCCCCACCTCAGCACAATATCCATCCTGACTGGCTGCATCACGGTCTGGTCTGGGAATTGGAACGCAGAGCTGTGGAGAGTAGTCAACTCGGTCCAATACATCCCTCCCCACCATCGCTGGCGTCTGTAGGAGGCACCGCTTCATAAAGGCAAATCCATCTACAAAGATCTGGGCCGCTGGCAGCTCCCATCGGGCAGGAGATACGGAAGCTGAAGTCCCACATCACCAGGTTCAACCACTTCCCTTCAACCATTCGTTCCTTGAACCGACCGGCACAATACTCAGTATAGTAACTCTGTCAGCATCTTGCACTACAACAGACTTCAACTTTTTTTGTTCTAATTGTGTTCTTTCTTGTAAAAATTGTGCATAATTTGCATTTAATCGAAATTTCTCAGGGTTGATAAAGGTCGTCATAGCCAGGGTGGTAGTGGGGATGAGCTCCCACTGCCTATTAAATGCTCCCAATGGCATGGATCTCAAACAGCTTCTGACAGCCCAGTCCCGTTCCTGGCCTTCACGACTGAGCTGAGCTACTAAGCCTGGCAGAACTGTTTCTACTGACAGGAGCAGGGGCAAAGGTGGGCCACTGGTGCCTCAAAACCTATGGCTTTGCTTTTAAGCGAGAAGGAAAACTCTGATCTCAAACCTCTGCTGCCTTGCACTCATCTTCACGAGTGACTCCTGAAGATCAATCTGTTGCGGATTCCCTGAGACGAGCTCAAGGCTGACGGGCAACTCCTGCACCACTGCTGTCGGCAAACTGTATCGGTCTCAGCCGTTCATTTGGCTGTGCGCAGCCCGCTGCATGGGCAACAGATCCTTCTTCATATCGTAGTGCCCTGGCTTACGTACAATAACATAAACCGCTGGGACAACGTCCATGGTCGACCCCTCCGAGTTCCTCAGGTGGGCCCTGACCCTGGTGGAAGTCCCTTCTCAAGGTGCTGGTCTGCAGGTGAAGGTGTGGCTCCGGGCACAGGAGCTCAGGGTGCCGCTTACTGTGCTGTTCTGTGCCGGTGAGGCTGCTGCCCGGGCAGGTTTTCATTGAACCTGTGCATACATGAACTTGGCCATCTGACAGTAAACTCTACTTCAACCTACACGGTCCCTGCCCGTCTCTGTAACCCCCTCCCTCCCCTACACACCTCCCAGTCTCTGTGACCCCCTCCCTCTCCTACACACCTCCCAGTCTCTGTAACCCCCTCCCTCCCCTACACACCTCCCAGTCTCTGTAACCCCCTCCCTCCCCTACACACCTCCCAGTCTCTGTGACCCCCTCCCTCCCCTGCACACCTCCCAGTCTCTGTGACCCCCTCCCTCCCCTACACACCTCCCAGTCTCTGTAACCCCCTCCCTCCCCTACACACCTCCCAGTCTCTGTAACCCCCTCCCTCCCCTACACACCTCCCAGTCTCTGTGACCCCCTCCCTCCCCTGCACACCTCCCAGTCTCTGTAACCCCCTCCCTCACCTACACATCTCCCAGTCTCTGTAACCCCCCCTCCCCTACACACCTCCCAGTCTCTGTAACCCCCTCCCTCCCCTACACACCTCCCAGTCTCTGTAACCCCCCTCCCCCACACACCTCCCAGTCTCTGTGACCCCTCCCTCCCCTACACACCTCCCAGTCTCTGTAACACCCCCCTCCCCTACACACCTCCCAGTCTCTGTGACCCCCTCCCTCCCCTACACACCTCCCAGTCTCTGTGACCCCCCTCCGCTACACACCTCCCAGTCTCTGTAACCCCCCTCCCCCACACACCTCCCAGTCTCTGTGACCCCTCCCTCCCCTACACACCTCCCAGTCTCTGTAACACCCCCCTCCCCTACACACCTCCCAGTCTCTGTGACCCCCCTCCGCTACACACCTCCCAGTCTCTGTGACCCCCTCCCTCCCCTACACACCTCCCAGTCTCTGTGACCCCCCCTCAGCTACACACCTCCCAGTCTCTGTAACCCCCTCCCTCCCCTACACATCTCCCAGTCTCTGTAACCCCCCCTCCCCTACACACCTCCCAGTCTCTGTAACCCCCCCTCCCCTACACACCTCTCAGTCTCTGTAACTCCCCTCCCCTACACACCTCCCAGTCTCTGTAACCCCCCCTCTCCTACACACCTCCCAGTCTCTGTTAACCCCCCCTACACACCTCCCAGTCTCTGTAACCCCCCCTACACACCTCCCAGTCTCTGTAACCCCCCCTCCCCTACACACCTCCCAACATTTGTGACCCCGACACCACTCCCTCCTGTAACCACATCCCTCCCCACACCCCTCCCCATCTCTGTAACCCCCTCCCTCCCCTACACACCTCCCAGTCTCTGTAACCCCCCTCCCTCCCCTACACACCTCCCAGTCTCTGTAACCCCCCCTCCCCTACACACCTCTCACTCTGTAACCCCCTCCCTCCCCTACACACCTCCCAGTCTCTGTAACCCCCTCCCTCCCCTACACACCTCCCAGTCTCTGTAACCCCCTCCCTCTCCTACACCCCTTCCAGTTTCTGTAACCTTCTCCTTTCGTACACCCATCTCCAACTCTATAACCCCTCCCTCTCCTATACCCCTCCCAGTCTCTGTAACCCCCTCCCTCCCCTACTCCTCCGCACGTCTGTAACCCCCTCCATATCCTACAACTCTCCCCGTCTCTATAACCCCCTCGCTCTCCTACACCCCTCCCTGTTTGGCCACTAAACCCCTCACTGTCTCTGTGCACCCCCCCCCCCCCCACTCCAACCCGTTCACCTCTCCCCATCCCTGGAAGCAACCCCAGCCACTTGGATCTCGGAAGCTGGGTCCTTGCCCAGTTCCCGGTGTTTCGGGATCAGGGTCCACCTACCCTGCCACGCCCTGGTCAGGAACATTCATGAAGTCCAGGTTCTGCTGCTCAGGGTGGGCCTGAGCCCGCGTCGACGCCCCGTGCCGGGGCAAGGTCGGCTGCTCCATGCTGGTCTGGCGGTGAAGCGAGTTCCCCTGGACACGGGCGTCCAGTGGAGAGGGTCCCGCGCGAGGGTCCTGCCTCGGGGTCGTAACCTGGACGTCACCTGAATAGCGAGATCTAGGTCATCCATGTTGTAGAATTCCCTTCTCTGTAGGCACACAGAGATGGAGGGACATAGGGGGTGGGGGATCACAGAGATGGAGGGGCATAGGGGGTGGGGTCACAGAGATGGAGGGGCATAGGGGGTGGGGGGTCACAGAGATGGAGGGACATGGGGGGTGGGGTCACAGAGATGGAGGGGCATAGGGGGTGGGGGGTCACAGAGATGGAGGGACATAGGGGGTGGGGTCACAGAGATGGAGGGGCATGGGGGTGGGAGGGTCACAGAGATGGAGCATGGGGGGTGGGGTCACAGAGATGGAGGGGCATAGGGGGTGGGGGGTCACAGAGATGGAGGGACATAGGGGGTGGGGTCACAGAGATGGAGGGGCATGGGGGTGGGAGGGTCACAGAGATGGAGGGGCATGGGGGGTGGGGTCACAGAGATGGAGGGGCATAGGGGGTGGGGGGTCACAGAGATGGAGGGGCATAGGGGGTGAGGTCACAGAGATGGAGGGGCATAGGGGGTGGGGGGGTCACAGAGATGGAGGGGAATAGGGGGTGGGGTCACAGAGATGGAGGGGCATAGGGGGTGGGGGGGTCACAGAGATGGAGGGGCATAGGGGGTGGGGTCACAGAGATGGAGGGGCATAGGGGGTGGGGGGTCACAGTGATGGAGGGGCATAGGGGGTGGGGGGTCATGGAAGGGCATAGGGGGTGGGTGGGGTCATAGAGATTGAGGAGCATGGGGGTGGGGTCAGAGATGGAGGGGCATAGGAGGTGGGGGTCACAGAGGGAGGGGCATGGGGGTGGGGGGGTCACAGAGATGGAGGGGCACAGGAGGCTGGGGGGTTACAGAGATGGAGGGGCATAGGGGGTGGGGTCAGAGATGGAGGGGCATGGGGGATGGGGGGTCTCAGAGATGGAGGGGCATAGGGGGTGGGGTCACAGAGGGAGGGGCATAGGGGGTGGGGGGGTCACAGAGATGGAGGGGAATAGGGGGTGGGGTCACAGAGATGGAGGGGCATAGGGGGTAGGGGGTCACAGTGATGGAGGGGCACAGGAGGCGGGGGGTTACAGAGATGGAGGGGCATGGGGGTGGGGTCAGAGATGGAGTGGCATAGGAGGTGGGGGTCACAGAGGGAGGGGCATGGGGGTGGGGGGGTCACAGAGATGGAGGGGCACAGGAGGCGGGGGGGTTACAGAGATGGAGGGGCATAGGGGGTGGGGTCAGAGATGGAGGGGCATGGGGGATGGGGGGGTCACAGAGATGGAGGGGCATGGGGGGTGGGGGCACAGAGATGGAGGGGCATAGGGGGTGGGGTCACAGAGATGGAGGGGCATGGGGGGTTGGGTCACAGAGATGGAGGGGCATAGGGGGTGGGGTCACACAGATGGAGGGGCATGGGTGGTGGGGGGGTCAGAGATGGAGGGGCATAGGGGGTGGGGGGTCACAGAGATGGAGGGACATAGGGGGTGGGGTCACAGAGATGGTGGAGCATAGGGGGTGGGGTCAGAGATGGAGGGGCATAGGGGGTGGGGTCACAGAGATGGAGGGGCATGAGGTGTGGGGGGGTCACAGAGGGGGAGGGTCATGGAGATGGAGGGGCATGGGGGGTGGGGGGTTCACAGAGATGGGGAGGGTTGTTGGGAAGGGTGAGAGGTTACAGAGACAGGGAGGAGAGTTGGACCAGAAGGTGTCATGGAGATGGAGAGCATGTTACTGAGACAGGGAGACAACTGTTAGAGAGGGGGAGGGGTGTAGGGGCCGGAGAGGGTAAGAGAGAAGGGGAGGGGTGTAGGGGTTGGTGCGGGGGAGGGATAGAGGGGGAGGGGTGTAGGGGCCGGAGAGTGTAAGAGAGAAGGGGAGGGGTGTAGGGGTTGGTGCGGGGGAGGGATAGAGGGGGAGGGGTGTAGGGTTCGGGGAGGGTTCAGTAAAGGGGAGGGGTGTAGGGGTCGGAGAGGGTTCAAAGAGGGGGAGGGGTGTAGGGGCCGGAGAGGGTAAGAGAGAAGGGGAGGGGTGTAGGGGTTGGTGCGGGGGAGGGATAGAGGGGGAGGGGTGTAGGGTTCGGGGAGGGTTCAGTAAAGGGGAGGGGTGTAGGGGTCGGAGAGGGTTCAGAGAGGGGGAGCGGTGTAGGGGCCGGAGAGGGTAAGAGAGAAGGGGAGGGGTGTAGAGGTTGGAGAGGGGGAGGGATAGAGGGGGAGGGATGTAGGGGCCGGAGAGTGTAAGAGAGATAGGGAGGGGTGTAGGGGTCAGAGGGGGTTTAGAGAGGGGGAGGGTGTAGGGGTTGGAAGGGTTCAGTGAGAGGCAGGGTTGTAGTGACTGGAACAGATTTACTTACCAGCAGGGAGCTGTTGCCTTGAATTTATGTAGGCACTCTTTCTCTTGTCTTTCCTTGTCGGCCCTGGAAATTATAATAAAGCATTTCCTGAGCACTGCATCACTGGCAGCTGCCGCCTGTTGTTGTAGCTCAGTCACACTGCCCACTACCAGTGGCCATGACTCACTCCTATTCTCCTGGGGCACCAGAGTAGGGTCGTGGTCAGTATATCACTTTTACAACGGTAACGAGCACCGATCGGGGTTCAATTCCAGCCGCTGTCTGTAAGGAGTTTGTACATTCTCCCCGTGACCACATGGCTTTCCTCCGGGCGCTCCGGTTTCTGCCCACATTTCAGAGGGTTAGTGAGTAGTGGGCATGCTGTGTTGTCAGCCCCGTCTTGTCACTCGCGGGCATCCTTGGACTGTTAGTCAGTAACATTTCACTGTACGTGTGACAGATAAAGCTGCTCTTTCACCTTTTACCTCTTCCCCGGAAGTGTTGCCTCATCAATCCACAGTTCCCCTTTCAAATCCCGATGCAAGACGAAGCTGGTTTTGGTTGGAAAACACAGGGTTTGGACTGGATCGTGGGGAATTTGAGATACAGTAAACCCTCCGGAGAGCTTCAGTCAGTCCTGCCCAGACAAGAGGTGACAGCCCAATCTGCCACTCAGATACACAAGCTGGAAAGCACCGAGCTCGAGGACAGCTTTGACTGCGCTGTTCAATACTGAACGGACCACTTGTATCTTAACCTCACAGACTACATAGGTTTGCAGTTTATCTGCGTGCACTGCAGCGGTTGCATGTTATTTTGCATTTAAACTGCACTGTCTAAACTGCCCATCGCAGCACCTGCACCAGCTACCTGCCACCAAGGACATATCTACAGAAAGGTGCCAGGAACATCACAAAGGATCCCACCCACCCTGCTCATGGACCGTTTGTCCCACTCCCATCAGGGAGGAGGCTACGTAGCATCCACGCCAGGACCACCGGACTCGAAAACAGTTACCTTCCCCAAGCAGTCAGACTGATCAATACTTCCACCCACTACCCCACCACTATGTTATTATTTCCTGTCAGTCTCCTTGTGTACAGCCTAGAGCCACTTTACAGATACAATTAATCTCCGTATACAAGCTATCTTATGTATTTATGTTTTGTGTTTTTTCAGTTATTGCTGTTTCTTTGTGCTGCATCGGATCCGGAGTAACGATTATTTTGTTTTTCTTTACACGCCTACGGGAAATGACATTAAACAATCTTGAATCTTGTTTCACCTTATTCTGCTTCAGTGCTGGAACTGTGCAATGATCTGATTTGTATGAGCAGTGCGCAAGACGAGCTTCTCACTTCATCTCGTACACATGACAATAATAAACCAATTCCTGTTCCAAGAAGCTGTAACAGTCTCCATTAATTTGGCTGAGTTATATGAACACTGAGGACCAGCAGGAGGCCTGTTTCTGTCCTGATCTGACTCCCCTCCCACCCTCACCTTGCACTTTATCGTTTACCGGGACTGCACCTTTTCTGTGGCCTTTACACTTTATTCCACATTCTTATTGTTTTTCTTGTACTATCTTAACGCTGTGTAATGATTTGATCTGTATGAACAGTATACAATTCACTGCATCGCCACACATACAACAATAATAAACCAATTCCAGTATCAGCTCTCTTGTAGTTTGAATATCCACTCTGAATACAATCAGTGACACTGTTCCACAGCTCCCCAGGAAAGATTCCCCCACTTCAGAGGGAAGAACTCTCCTCGTGCTCTCCATCGGGAACAAAGTGTCTGAAATACTTGCACCATCCTCTCTGTTCCGGACTTCCCCTGCCCCACCCTATGGAGCCAGAGACCTCCGAGATCTCTGGGTTACTGGCCTGACCTCTCCTCACAGCAGCTCTGCCCGATGAGGAGTTTGAGGAGATTTGATGCGTCGCCACAGACTCCGGCAAACTTTGGAGAGTGTGCTGACTGGTTCCATCTCTGTCTGGCATAGGCTCCAGGATCACAAGAGGACGAGGGCTGTAGACTCAGCCAGCTCCATCATGGGCACAACCCTCCCCTCTGTACAGGACATCTTAAAAAGGCAAAGCCTCAAGATAGAGGAGTTTGCAGTTCTCTCCCACCCTTCTATCATCCTTGTGCCAGTCTAGGAGTCTCTTAAATGCCCCTAGTGTACCTACCTCTATCACCACCCCTGGCAGGGTGTTCCATGCATCCTCCACTCCTCTGTGTAAAAAAAACTACCCCTGACATCCCTCCCTTAAACTTTCCTCCGTTCACTTTAGTTATGGCCCCATTTTAGCCATTTCTATCCTGGGAAAAAGTCCACTCAATCTATGCCTCTTACCACCTCTCATCCTCCTTCGCTCCAAAGAGAAAAGTCCCACTTATCTTCATCAGGCACACTCACTCGTCCAGGCAGCAAGTTCATACACGTGACAATAACAAACCAGTTTCCAACCTCAAGCCTTGAACAAACTGACTCAAGCTTTGGGCCGGACACTTCACTCCGTGCACAGGAACATTTGCGATTCAACATTGCTTAATGTCAAGTCTAAATCCAGCACAAAAAATCACAAGCACAATAACACACCATAAATATAATACATAAGATAGTTTATACACATAGACTGACTGTGTGCCCATAAAGAGACACTAGGCTGTACACAAGGTGACTGACAGGAAATGATGAAGCAGTGTTGGAGTTGCTGATCAGTCTAACTACTTTGGTCTGGTGCTCCTGGTGTGGATGCTATGTGGCCTCCTCAATGATGGGAGTGGGACAAACAGGGTGGGTGGGATCCGTCATGATGACATTGGCCCTTTCCAGGTGCCTTTCGGTCGATATGTCCATGAGGCGGGTGGCTGGTGCCAGCGATGCATCAGGAAGACGTGTTGTACAGCTTTCTTGTCTGCCGCAGTGCAGTAACACTGAAGAATCCCAGGAATTCTAGATGTTGGAGCGTTGAGGATGGATCGGTGGGGGTGGGGTATGAGGTGGAGGGAGATGGGGGATGGCGGGCTACAGGGAGCAGCCGTGGGAGGGGATGGGTCAGCCACGGGGTGTGGCAGATGGGGGGGTAAGCAGACTACAGCTGGGAAGGGAGAGGCGTACGTAGGAAAGGACTCACTGGCATTCTTGGGCAGCCCAGGTCCGATGCTGACTTCCAGCAGCTTGTTAGTGGGTTTCAGCACTGCCACATTGCCCTGTCCCACCCGGAACTGGATCTGGCGAGTCCCTGCCGCTGCCCACGGCCCCCAGCCCTCCTTCTTCACCTTGAACTCCAACCTGTGAGACAGAGAGGCTAAAGGTCAAAAGTAGCATATCTCCTGGAAAACCCCATCTCTCCGACTCCCGTACCATCTCACCCCATCCTTATCATCTCCCTGAACATCTCATCCCATCCTCCCATCACCCCCATCATCTCATCCTCCCGATCACCCCCCATCATCACATCCCATCCTCCCGATCACCCCCATCATCTCATCCTCCTGATCACCCCCATTATCCCATCCTCCCATCACCCCCATCATCCCAGCCTCCCGATCACCCCATCTCATCCCATCCTCCCGATCACCCCCATCATCTCAACCCAACCTCCCGATCACCCCCATCATCTCATCCCAACCTCCTGATCACCCCCATTATCCCATCCTCCCATCACCCCCATCATCCCAGCCTCCCGATCACCCCATCTCATCCCATCCTCCCGATCACCCCCATCATCTCATCCCATCCTCCCGATCACCCCCATCATCACATCCCAACCTCCCATCATCCCAGCCTCCCGATCACCCCATCTCATCCCATCCTCCCGATCACCCCCATCATCTCATCCCAATCTTCCGATCACCCCCATCATCTCATCCCAACCTCCCATCACCCCCATCATCCCAGCCTCCCGATCACCCCATCTCATCCCATCCTCCCGATCACCCCCATCATCTCATCCTCCCGTCACCCCATCATCTCATCCTCCCGATCACCCCCATCATCCCATCCTCCCGATCACCCCCATCATCTCATCCCATCCTCCCGATCACCCCCATCATCTCATCTCATCCTCCCGATCACCCCCATCATCTCATCCCATCCTCCCGATCACCCCCATCATCTCATCTCATCCTCCCGATCACCCCCATCATCTCATCCTCCCGATCACCCCCATCATCTCATCCCATCCTCCCGATCACCCCCATCATCTCATCCCATCCTCCCGATCACCCCCATCATCTCATCCTCCCGATCACCCCCATCATCTCATCCCAACCTCCCGATCACCCCCATCATCTCATCCCAACCTCCCGATCACCCCCATCATCTCATCCCAACCTCCCGATCACCCCCATCTCTTCCCATCCTCCCGATCACCCCCATCATCTCATCCCATCCTCCCGATCACCCCCATCATCTCATCCCAACCTCCCGATCACCCCCATCATCTCTTCCCATCCTCCCGATCACCCCCATCATCTCATCCTCCCGATCACCCCCATCATCTCATCCCAACCTCCCGATCACCCCCATCTCTTCCCATCCTCCCGATCACCCCCATCTCTTCCCATCCTCCCGATCACCCCCATCATCTCATCCCAACCTCCCGATCACCCCCATCATCTCATCCCAACCTCCCGATCACCCCCATCATCTCATCCCATCCTCCCGATCACCCCCATCATCTCATCCCATCCTCCCGATCACCCCCATCATCTCATCCCAACCTCCCGATCACCCCCATCATCTCATCCCATCCTCCCGATCACCCCCATCATCTCATCCCAACCTCCCGATCACCCCCATCATCTCATCCCATCCTCCCGATCACCCCCATCATCTCATCCCAACCTCCCGATCACCCCCATCATCTCATCCCATCCTCCCGATCACCCCCATCATCTCATCCCATCCTCCCGATCACCCCCATCATCTCATCCCATCCTCCCGATCACCCCCATCATCTCATCCTCCCGTCACCCCCATCATCTCATCTCATCCTCCCGTCACCCCCATCATCTCATCCCATCCTCCCGATCACCCCCATCATCTCTTCCCATCCTCCCGTCACCCCCATCTCTTCCCATCCTCCCGATCACCCCCATCATCTCATCCCAACCTCCCGATCACCCCCATCATCTCATCCCAACCTCCCGATCACCCCCATCATCTCATCCCATCCTCCCGATCACCCCCATCATCTCATCCTCCCATCACCCCATCTCATCCCATCCTCCCATCACCCCCATCATCCCATCTCATCCTCCCGATCACCCCCATCATCTCATCCTCCCGATCACCCCCATCATCTCATCCCAACCTCCCGATCACCCCCATCATCTCATCCCATCCTCCCCATCACCCCCATCATCTCATCCCATCCTCCCGATCACCCCCATCATCTCATCTCATCCTCCCGTCAGCCCCATCATCTCATCCTCCCGATCACCCCATCATCTCATCCTCCCGATCCCCCCCATCATCCCATCCTCCCGTCACCCCATCATCTCATCCTCCCGTCACCCCATCATCTCATCCTCCCGTCACCCCATCATCCCATCCTCCCGATCACCCCCATCATCTCATCCCAGCCTCCCGATCACCCCCATCATCTCATCCCATCCTCCCGATCACCCCCATCATCTCATCCCAGCCTCCCGATCACCCCCCATCATCTCATCCCAGCCTCCCATCATCTCATCCTCCTGATCACCCCCATCATCTCATCCCAATCTTCCGATCAGCCCCATCATCTCTTCCCATCCTCCCGATCACCCCCATCATCTCATCCCATCCTCCCGATCACCCCCATCATCTCATCCCATCCTCCCGATCACCCCCATCATCTCATCCCATCCTCCCGATCACCCCCATCATCTCATCCCAACCTCCCGATCACCCCCATCATCTCATCCCAGCCTCCCGATCACCCCCATCATCTCATCCCAGCCTCCCGATCACCCCCATCATCTCATCCTCCCGTCACCCCATCATCTCATCCCATCCTCCCGATCACCCCATCATCTCATCCTCCCGTCACCCCATCATCTCATCCCATCCTCCCGATCACCCCATCATCTCATCCCAGCCTCCCGATCACCCCCATCATCTCATCCTCCCGTCACCCCATCATCTCATCCCATCCTCCCGATCACCCCCATCATCTCATCCTCCTGTCACCCCATCATCTCATCCCATCCTCCCGATCACCCCATCATCTCATCCCAGCCTCCCGATCACCCCCATCATCTCATCCTCCCGTCACCCCATCATCTCATCCCAGCCTCCCGATCACCCCCATCATCTCATCCTCCCGATCACCCCCATCATCTCATCCCAACCTCCCGATCACCCCCATCATCTCATCCCAACCTCCCGATCACCCCCATCATCTCACCCCATCCTCCCGATCACCCCCATCATCTCATCCCATCCTCCCGATCACCCCCATCATCTCATCCCAACCTCCCGATCACCCCATCATCTCATCCCAGCCTCCCGATCACCCCCATCATCTCATCCTCCCGTCACCCCATCATCTCATCCCAGCCTCCCGATCACCCCCATCATCTCATCCTCCCGATCACCCCCATCATCTCATCCCAGCCACCCGATCACCCCCATCATCTCATCCTCCCGTCACCCCATCATCTCATCCTCCCATCACCCCATCATCTCATCCTCCCGTCACCCCATCATCTCATCCTCCCATCACCCCCGTCATCTCATCCCATCCTCCCGATCACCCCCATCATCTCATCCTCCCGTCACCCCCATCATCTCATCCTCCCGTCACCCCCATCATCTCATCCTCCTGTCACCCCCATCATCTCATCCTCCCATCACCCCCGTCATCTCATCCCATCCTCCCGATCACCCCCATCATCTCATCCTCCCGTCACCCCATCATCTCATCCTCCCGATCACCCCCATCATCTCATCCCATCCTCCCGATCACCCCCATCATCTCATCCTCCCGATCACCCCCATCATCTCATCCCATCCTCCCGATCACCCCCATCATCTCATCCTCCCGATCACCCCCATCATCTCATCCTCCCATCACCCCCATCATCTCATCTCATCCTCCCGATCACCCCCATCATCTCATCCCATCCTCCCGATCACCCCCATCATCTCATCCTCCCGATCACCCCCATCATCTCATCCTCCCATCACCCCCATCATCTCATCTCATCCTCCCGATCACCCCCATCATCTCATCCCATCCTCCCGATCACCCCCATCATCTCATCCCATCCTCCCAATCACCCCCATCATCTCATCCCATCCTCCCGATCACCCCCATCATCTCATCCTCCCGATCACCCCCATCATCTCATCCCAGCCTCCCGATCACCCCCATCATCTCATCTCATCCTCCCTATCACCCCATCATCTCATCCTCCCGATCACCCCCATCATCCCATCCTCATGATCACCCCCATCATCTCATCCCATCCTCCTGATCACCCCCCATCATCTCATCCTCCCGATCCCCCCCATCATCTCATCCTCCCGATCACCCCCATCATCCCATCCTCCTGATCACCCCCCATCATCTCATCTCATCCTCCCGATCACCCCCATCATCTCATCTCATCCTCCCATCACCCCCGTCATCTCATCTCATCCTCCCATCACCCCCGTCATCTCATCCCACCCTCCTGATCACCCCCATCATCTCATCCCATCCTACTGATCACCCCCCATATTCTCATCTCATCCTCCCCGTTTCCCTGACCATCCCATTCGGTCCTCCCCATCTCCCCAACTATCTTAGTCCATTTTCCCCATCTTCCCAAGAATCTCATCACATCCTTCCCATCAGCCCAACTATCTCATCCCATCCTCCCAGCTCCCTGACCATCTCATCCTATCCTTCCCGTCTCCCCAACTATCTCATCCCATCCTACCTGTTGTCCCTATCATCCCATCCCATCCCCCTATCTCCCCTAGTATATCAGCCCATACTCCGTCTCCCCAACTATCTTATCCCTTACTCCCCGTCTCCCCAATTATCTCATTCCATCCTCGCTGTCTTCCCCACCATCTCCCTGACTATTTCCATGTTTTCCCCACCATCTCCAACCATTACACCCCATGAGACAAAGGAGCAAAATTAGGTCATTCGGCCCATCTGTAAACTCCATCATGGCTGATTTATTATCCCTCTCAACCCCACTCTTCTGTCTTCTCCCTGTCACTTTTTATACCTTGACTATTCAAGAACATGACTTGGCCTCCAGAACCATCTGTGGCAACGAATTCCACAGATTCACCACACTCTAGCTACAGAAATTCCTCCTCATCTCTGTTCTAAAGAGACACTCTTCTGCTCTCAGGCTGTGTCCTCTGGTCCTAGACTCCCCCACTACAGGAAACATCCACTCCACGTCCACTGCGTCCAGGCCTTTTAATATTTGGTAGGTTTCAATGAGGTCATCCTCATTCCTCAAAACTCCAGCAAGTACAGGCCCAGAGCCACCTCCCCGACTGTTCTCCCCCTCTCCTCCCTATCTCACCAACGTAGACGTACAGGTTGCTGAACCTCAGGGGCAGATTCCTCTGCGCCCGCTCCTGGTATCGCTTCCACAGGAGGCTGAGCAGCTCGGTCTTGAAGGTGGACTCCAGCACACTGTCGTACTGCGCCTCGTGCACGATGAGCAAGTCATCCTGAAGGGGGCTGTTGGGGTGGAGGAGGGGGGAGGTGAGCCACAGAACGATCCGGCAGGGCCAGTGGGTTCGAGGGTCAGACCGAGGGAGGGGAAGGAAGCGGTTTGAGGGAGTGGAGGGAGGGAAGCAGGCAAACGGACCGTCCTGCCCACTGAGCCCACCCACATCGTTTACTCAGTTCCTGCCCTTGTCCGTCAAGAGTTTTTCCTGTGACCCTGTGGGTTTCCTCTGAGTGCTGCGGTACTTCCCACAGGGGTTGGGGGTAGTGAGCCGTGGGCACACTACGATGGTGCTGAAGCATGGTAACACTTGCAGGCTGCCCCCAGCATGAGTGCGGACCGTTTGGTTAGTAACGCAAGCGATGCATTTCACCGTATGTTTCGGTGCACAGGTGACAAATGGAGCTAAGAGCTTCACAGCTTTGCAGTCCTGGGCGGAGCAGGGTCATGAGGAAGACACGTCAGCAGCTCTGCCTCATTACCCACCGCTTCATACTTCATACGTCACCGGGCTGTCGCCAATTTCTACACGCGTACCGTGGTGAGCATTCCGAGTGGCTGCCTCACTGCCTGGTACCAAGGCTCAGGGTCAGAAAAAGCAGCAAGAGGTTGTAAACTCACCTGGCTCCATAACGGGCACGAGCCCCCCCCACCCCCCAGCATCGAAGACTCCTTCAAAAGGCCATGGCTCCGGAGGGCAGAGGACAGGCTCTCTTCTCATTCCTGCCATACAGGGGCCTGAACGCACACACTCAATGTTTTCGGAACAGCTCCTTCCCCTCTGCCATCAGATTTCTGAATGGCCCAGGAACCCGTGAACACCACCTCACTGTTCCTACTTTGCTTTATGTATATTTCATTTAGTAACTGATAGCAATTCTTTCTGTATCGCACTGCACTACTACTGCAAAACAACTGCCTTTACAGCATACATCAGTGATAGTAAAGCTGATGCTGAGCTTTGAGGCATTCAGACTACTGAGGGTCATCAGGGGTCATACTGAACTTCCTTAGTCTTCTGAGGAACTATCACAGTTAGAATAATGTTTACTGACAATAAACAGTGACCTCCTATTCCGAGGCTGTGTTGCCTGGTCACTCGCTGGAAATTAATGTGTGCGTTGAAGGTTACAGTACACAAATCAAACAGAATGAATAAACTGGAGGGGCCGAACGGCCTCTACATTCCTCTGACCTGGATTGCCTGCTCACCTGAGGGAGACCGACTGGATCTTTGGAATTTCGATTTTCCGCTTCAGCACTTCCTTGATCGTGCCCTTCTCGGGCCCTTGCTTCACCTTCTCTCGGCCGATCAGGTAGAGGGAGTGCGGCGTGAGGATCAGGTCCTGCTTCATGCTCTGCGGGAGGAAAAGATTAATCCCAATGGGGGAGAGAACCGAGGGGGAGGGGAGCAAAGAGAGGGGGAGTGAGTGGGACACAGACAGTGAGAGAAGGAGACAGAGAGAGACTCTGTGTGTGAGTGTGTGTGTGAGTGTGTGTGAGAGAGGGGGTAGGTAGAAGGGGAAAGGGAAAGGGAGGGGAGGAGTGGGAGATGGGAGGAGGTGAGAGAAGGGCAGTGAGAGGGGGATGAGAGTGAAGGTGAGAGTGGGGGGTAAGGGAGAGACGGGGAGAGTGGTGCTGAGGGGGATGAGGGTGGTGGGGGGGAGAGAGAAGGGGAACAGAGAGGAAGAGGTGGGGAAGAGGGGGAAGAAGAGGTTGTGAAGGGGAAGGGCAAAGAGGGAGGAAGAGGGTGAAAGGGGGAAGGGGAGGGGAGAAGGGGGCAGAAGGGGATGGGGAAGGGGGAAGGGGAAGAGAAAAGGGGAGAGAGAGAGAGAGAGAGAGAGAGGGAAACACACACACACACACACACACACACACACACACAGGGGTGGGGACACGCGTGCTGTACCTTGAACCTGCGGTTGTACTTAAGCACGGTGTGTGCGAAGTCGATGCGCTCTCTGCGTCCCAGGAACTGCCGCAGCTCCGGGCGACTGTCCATGCCGATGTAATCGCCCACAAAGTTCCGGTTAATACTGTTCCTCCGCCTCTCCTTCTTGTTGAGGACCACGTCCGAAGCTGTGGGAGGTGCAGGGCAGGGCGGGTGAGACAAGGACCGTGCAGTGGTGGACAGATGGCATCTGCACTGAGAGAGGCCCTTCAGTCCAAAGTACCTGTGCCAGCCCATTTGGAGAGAAGCCAGCCAACTCTTCGCTTATTCAGTTGGAAGGTGGGAAGTTATGCTTAATTTGGTGAAGAAGCATCCTCTCAAATATTTCACTCTTCAACCTTAACCTATGACCTCTAGGATCTAGCCTCAGCAAACCTCAGTGGAAAAAGCCTGCTTGCATTTCACCCCTCATCATTTTGTGTACCTCTATCATTCTCCTATGCTCCAGGGAATCAAATCCCACCCAATTCATCCTTTCCCATAACTCAAAACCTCAAGTTTTCTGCGCTCTTTCAAGCATTGATATTTTTCCTGTAGGTAGGTGACCAGACAAAAATCCAAATTAGGCTTCATCGAAGTTTTATCCAACTTCAGCATAACATCCCACCTCCTGTATCCTGATTCATGAGGGTCAGTATGACCAAAGCTCTAACCAGCCCCCTCCCTCATCTCCCCCCCACACCAGCACATTGGGAAGACAGCTTCCCCACTCCTACCTTCCTCCCGCATCCGGACGTACTTCCGGACGGCGATGTGTTTGCGCCACGCCTTCTGGATCACCCGGGCGAAGTTGTTGAACTTCCGCTCCCGCATCTCCTCCAGCAGGAAGAGCTGCAGGGAGAGAACAGAGGCATCCTCGCTCACTCGGGGCTCTGTCGCCAGAGGTCAGCGGGCGCGGGCTCCAGACGGGCGGGGGGAGCGCTGGAGGGACGCACTGGGAAGAGGGGGATTTGGGTGGTGGTGGTGGGTGGGGAGACAAGGGTGGAGTTCAAATCTCACCCACACAGATCGTGTGACTGGTTCCAATCAGTCTGGCTGGTAGCAGGAAAGGACCAGTCAAGACCCCTTGGGTCCAGAGTCATAACCAGTATCATTATCAAGATTATTATCACTGACGCTGATTCTGCAGATGCTGGAAATCCAGAACAATGCGCGCACGCGCACGCACTCACACACTCACTCACACACACACACACACACACACTCAGTCACACACTCACGCACACACACACTCAGTCACACACACACACACACTCACGCACACACACTCACGCACACACACTCACTCACTCACACACTCACACTCAGACACACACTCACGCACACACACTCACAGTCACACACACACTTGCTCACTCACACACACACACTCACGCACACACACTCACGCACACACACACTCACGCACACACACTCACTCACTCACACACTCACACTCACTCACTCACACACACACACTCACTCACACACACACACTCAGTCACACACACTCACGCACACACACTCACTCACTCACACTCAGTCACACACTCACGCACACACACACTCAGTCACACACACACTCACAGTCACACACACTCACAGTCACACACACACTCACTCACTCACACACACACACACTCAGTCACACACTCACGCACACACACACTCAGTCACACACTCACGCACACACACACTCACAGTCACACACACACTCACTCACTCACACACACACACACTCACAGTCACACACACACTCACTCACTCACACACACACACACACACAGTCACACACTCAGTCACACACTCACTCACACACACACACACACACACACTCTCTCACACACACACACACACACACACACACACTCTCTCACACACACACACACACACACACACACACACAATGCAGGAGGAACTCAGCAGGGCAGTCTATGGAGAGGAACAAAAAGTCGATGTTTCAGGCTGAGACCCTCTCCATAGAAGCTGCTGGACCTGCTGAGTTCCTCCAGCATTTTTTGTGTGTTACTCTATCATGAAACTTGCAGCAATAAATAAATAGTGCGAAAGAGGAATCGGGAGAAGGTGTTCATGGGTCCCTAGTCCATTCAGTAATCTGATGGCAGAGGGGTAGAAGCTGTTCCTAAAACACTGAGTGTGGGTCTTCAGGCTCCTGTCCCTCCTCCCTCATGAGAAGAGGGAATGTCCTGGGTGGTGAGAGTCCTTCGAGGTGGCATCTTGTCCAACTGAAGCATGCAGTCACATCCTGCATGGGTTTAAGGTGAGTGGGGAAAAGTTAAAAGGAGATTCATGTTTTTTTACACACAGAGGGCATTGGTGCCTGGAATGTGCAGCCAGGGAAGGCAGTAGTGACAGTGGTATTTAAGAGGCATTTAGACGGGCACATAAACAGTGGGGTACATGGGCCAAGTCCAGGCCGAAGGGAATTCTTTAAATTGACAGAAACAGAATTGCATTGGATCATTTGCGAGAATCGGCAAATGCATATGCCACTGATTAACGGCACGGTGAATCGACTGGGTCTCCTATACGCGGGAGGCATTCCCTTCAACGTGCGGGCTTCTGAGTATGCATGCGTTTTGTCTTGTCGGACTGGGTTCGTAGCTACCACTCTGTGAGTTGCCCTGTCTGCACCACTGCTAACATGACCTAATTAAGACATTTAATCTATTACTTCGTTGTTGTTGTATAGGCGACACTGTGGACCAAAGAGCCTGTTACTCTGCTGCTCTGCTCTGTTTAATCAGGCAAGTTAAGGTCTATTTTTACTGATGACGTCAAGTTTCACGTCCAGTTCTACTGAACTCTTAAATCCAGATTTATTTAGTTAATTGAATTTAAATCCCTTGCCAGGATTTGAATTCCCGTCACTGTGCCTGTGGCCTGGTTATGAAAGAAGAGTGCTGTCGTATCTTATTAAAGATTGCTGATTAAAGCAAGACAGAAGGCCCCTGCCCCTGGCCACCAGTCCTACACACGAAGGGTGGGACACTAGAAGCTGCAGGAATTGTAAACTCATTTGGCTCCATCATGGGCACCAGTCTGCCCAGTATCGAGCACGTCTCCAAAAGAAAATGCCTCAGAAAGGAGGCGTCCATCACTGAGGACCCGTCACCCAGGCCATCAGGGAGAAGGCACAGGAGCCTGAAGACACATACTCAACGTTTCAAGTACGGCTTCTTCAGTGTCTAGCATCACCTTATGGGCGTACGATCTCTGGAGCTCAATCTCTTTGACTCCATCTCTGGAGACAAACTATTGACTGACATCTTTTATAAACCTACTGATTCCCATGGTGATCTTGACCATAACTCTTCCCACCGTGTCTCTGGTAAAAATGCAATTCCTTTTCTCAGTTCCTTCGTCTCCATTCCATCTGTCCTCAGGGTGGCTTTTCGTTCCAGGGCATCAGAGATGTCCTCCTTCTTTAAAGAGCGGGGTTTCTCTTCCTGCACCATTGATGCTCACTCACATCTCCTCCACTTTCCAAACATCCGTGCTCACCCCACCTTCCCACTTCCTCCCCGATAGAGTTCCTCTTACCCTCATCTACCACCCCGTGAGCCTCCGCATCATTCCCTGTAACTTCCGCCATCTCCAAAGGGATCCCACCACCTTTACCAACCCTCCCACCCCCGCTTTCCACAGGGATCTGCTTGTCCATTCGTCCCTTCTCACTAATTTGTGTTCTGGCACTTATCCCTGGAAGCGGCTGAAGTGCCTCACATGCCCGACAACCTCGTCCCTCTCCTCTGTTCAGGGCCCCAGTCCTTCCAGGGGAGGCTGGGGTCAGCTACCGCGCCTGGTCCTCCCGACGTGGCCTCCCCCACACTGCTAAGACCCGTTGTAAATTGGCGAACCACTTCATTCAGCGCTTTTGCTCCACCTGCCTAAAGCAGAACATCCCAGAGGCCTAACATTATAATTCCCATTCCCATATGTCAAAAGATGGCGTCCTCTTGTATAAGAATATAAGAAGCAACACCTTATATTCCATCTGGGTAGACTCCAACCTGATGACATGAATATTGATCTCTCCTTCTGGTTAAAAACAAAATCCCCCCCTTCTACACCTCACCCTGGCCTCTTACCTCTTCTCACGCCTCACTTCACTCCTCCTTCTCTAGCTCTTTATCTTTCCAACCCACCTACCGTCATCTATCACTTTCCAGCTATCATTCCACCCCTCATCCATCTTTTTATTCTGGCATCTTCCCCCTTCTTTTCCAGTACCAAAGAACGTCAACTGTTTATTCATTTCCATAGATGCTGCCTGTCCTGCTGAGTTCCTCCAGCATTTTGAGTGTGTTATATTTATTGTGTT
Source organism: Hypanus sabinus (assembly GCF_030144855.1). Lineage (NCBI taxonomy): Eukaryota > Metazoa > Chordata > Chondrichthyes > Myliobatiformes > Dasyatidae > Hypanus > Hypanus sabinus. The sequence continues at coordinate 92,534,735 of NC_082714.1, read as the reverse complement.
TTTAAAAAAAATTATTGTGTTCTTTATGTTATTATTTGTGCTGTATCATATCTAGAGAAACAATTATTTTGTTCTCCTCTACACTGTCTACTGGAAATGATATTAAGCCATCTTGAATCTTCTGCAGGCAAGCATAATGTGATCCCTGTTTCCATCCAAGGGGTCAGTGTGGACATGGTGGAGGATTACAATTACCTGGGGATACCAATTGACAATAAACTGGACTGGTCAAAGAACACTGAGGCTGTCTACAAGAAGGGTCAGAGCTGTCTCTACTTCCTGAGGAGACTGAGGTCCTTTAATATCTGCTGGACGATGCTGAGGATGTTCTACGAGTCTGTGTTGGCCAGTGCTATCATGTTTGCTGTTGTGTGCTGGGGCAGCAGGCTGAGGGTAGCAGACACCAACAGAATCAACAAACTCATTCATAAGGCCAGTGATGTTGTGGGTGTGGAACTGGACTCTCTGACAGTGGTGTCTGAAAAGAGGATGCTGTCCAAGTTGCATGCCATCTTGGACAATGTCTCCCATCCATTCCATAATGTACTGGTTAGGCACAGGAGTACATTCAGCCAGAGACTCATTCCACCGAGTTGCAACACTGAGCGTCACAGGAAGTCATTCCTGCCTGTGGCCATCAAACTTTACAACTCCTCCCTTGGAGTGTCAGACACCCTGAGCCAATAGGCTGGTCCTGGACATTTCCACTTGGCATAATTAACTTATTATTATTTAATTATTTATGGTTTTATATTGCTATATTTCTACACTATTCTTGGTGCGGCTGTAATGAAACCCAATTTCCCTCGGGATCAATAAAGTCTGTCTGTCTGTCTGTATTCCACTCTGGAGTCTTCATTTGCCTCCCAGACCACGAACATCTGCTAAAGCCCCCACCTACCCCACACTCTCTCTCCTCTCCCAGTGGGCAGGAGATACAAAAGCCTGAAAGCTTATACCATAGGCTTAAGGACAATTTAGACCCCAGACTCTTGTATGATAAGATGGACTCCGGGCCTCACAGTCTACCTCGTTATGATCTTGCACCTTGCTGTCTACCTGCACTGCACTCTCTCTGTAGCTGTTACACTTTATTCTGCTCTTGTTTTACCTTGTTCTGCGTGGCTAATATGAGAGGGCATAGTTTTAACGTGATTGGAGGGAAAAACCGTGCCTCTGAAAACCCCTTCCCCCATCACCTTCAAATTCCTCCAGCATTTCCTGAGTATTGCTCAGGACTTTCCGCATCTACAGAATTTCGTGTTAAAAATCTTCAGCCTTCGTTCTTTTGGTGGCTTGGGGGTGTGGGGAGAGAGTCAGGACAGTCAGACAAATTGAGATCCCAGTACACACGTGAAAGGTGCGAGGAATTTCAGCGGAGGGGGACGGTAACAAGAAGATGATTAGCCAGTTTTCCTGAGAAGCTGAGAGTGGGAAGGGTGGAGGGAGTGAGTGTCAGCGATGAACCCTCCGGGAACTCATGCTACGACATCACAGTAACGTAGCAGATAGCGTAACGCTTTACCGTGCCAGTGAGCCGGGTTTAGTTCTAGCCATCGTCTGTACGTTTGTGCATTATTGTGACCGCATGGGTTTCCTCTCTCATTCTGATGACATGCGGTTAGGGTTAGTAAGTTGTGGACATGCTACGTTGGCGCCAGAAGTGTGGCGACAGGCTGCCTGCAGCACAATCCTCGGACTGTGTTGCTTGTTGATGCAGAACAGCTCATTTAACGTTGCGTTCTGATGTTTTGATGTACACTTGACAGATAAAGCTAAACTTTTTAATCTTTTAACAGGAGGGCAATCGCTCAATTTTCCTGGCAGGGAACTCTCTGGGAACTCATGGTGGTATGTTAGCCAATCGAACACTATCAGAGTGCAAAGGGGAACGGTGGTGGTGTGGGGTCGAGGGAGGACAGTGATGCACTCTCGGGGAACTCACCGACTCCGGTGCCTTGATGAACACCTTGTGTTTCCCAAGCTGGAACTGGTCCTGATCCATATTGACCGACCGCAGCAGGTGTGTCACCCCCTGCCTCTCGTCGCCCCTCCAGCTCGGCCACGTCTCCTTGGTCAGGATGGCGTACCTGCAGTGGGAGCAGGCGAGCAGTTACCGAGTCCGAGGCAGGAAGGGGAAGCCGACCCCATAACCCACCCCACTACGCCGGGACACAGAGTGCGAGGGGCAACGTTACCTCTGGAGGAACTTGTGGAAGAGCCTTCGGTAGGCGTAGCCAGCCCGTCGCACGCGGATGTTTTCACTCAGTCCCAGGTACTCAACCTGATGCTTCACCCTTGGGCAAGAGGAACAGAAGAGACCTTCACCATTCTAGACATCAGCAGCAAACACCCGCAGGTCCCTGGAGCAGCCTGGTGATGTACAGACCTCGGGGGCCCAACGTCTGATGGTCTGAGCCATGGAAGCCCCACGCCCATGAGTGAGAGTGGGGAGCCAAGGACCAGAGGTGGCCTGTCCTGGGATTGGAGACCTGTCTGTGTGTGTGACTGAGTGAGTGAGTGGGAAAGGAGCTTGTTTCGATGTCCTTGTCTTGTTCTGGTCAACAGTGTGACATGCTAATGTTGTCCTTGTCTTGTTCTGGTCAACAGTGTGACATGCTAATGTTGACACCAAGATGTGTGGGGGAAGAAGCTAAAAGGCCACTTGTTCCAGTCTTGATGAAAGAGCTCTACCTGAAAGGTCAAACGTTTAGACCATAGCCAAAGGACCAGAATTAGGCCATTCAGCCCATTGAATCTGTTCCACCATGCCATCATGGCTGATTTTTTATCCTTCACAACCCCAATCCCGTCTTTTTCCCGTAACCTAATCAAGAACATAGCATCCTCTGCCTTAAATGTGGCCAGATGACGGTCTCCACAGCCATCTGTAGCAATGAACCCCACAGATTCACCACCCTCTGGCTAAAGAAATTCCTCCTCATCTCTGTTCTAAATGGACAATCCTCTGTTCAGAGGCTGTGCCCTCTGATCCTAGACTTCCCAACTGTCAGAAAAATCCTCTCCATATCCACTCTGTCTAGGCCTTTCAATATTTGACAGGTTTCAATGAGATCCCCCCTTCCCATTCTTCTAAACTCCAGTGAGTACACGCCCAGAACCGTCAAACATATCTCATATAACACTTTCATTCCTGGAATCATTCTCGTCAACCTCCGCTGGACCGTCTCCAATGCCAGCACATCTTTTCTTAGAGGAGGGGCCCAGAACTGCTCACAATACTGCAGTGAGGCCTGACCAATGCTTTATAAAGCCTCAGCATCACATCTTTGTTTCTATAGTCTAGTCCTCTTGAAATGAATGCTAACATTGCATTTACCTTCCTCATCACTGACTCAACCAGCAAGTTAACCTTTAGGAAATCCTCCCATGTCCCCGTGCACCTCTGAGTTTTTATTTTTTCTGCCCATTTAGAAAACAGGCCATGCCTGTATCCTTCTACCAAAGTGCATGACCATGCACCTCCCTACACATACTCCATCACCACTTCTTTTGCCCATTCTCCCAATCTGTCCAAGTCTTTCTGCAGACTCCCTGCTTCCTCAACACAACCTGTCCCTCATCTATCTTTTTATCATCTGCAAACTTGGCCTCAGTCATCAATTCCATCATCCAAATCCTGGACATACAACATAAAAAGGAATTGTCCCAATACTAAACCCTGTGGAACACCACTTGCCACTGGCAGCTAATCAGAAGAGGCCTCTTTAAACGCGACCCTTTGCCCTCTGCCCAGTTAGCCAATGTTCTATCTGTGCTAGTATCTTTCCTGGAATATCATGGGCTCTTTATCTCGTTAAGCGGCCTCATGCCCAGCACTTGTCAAAGGCAGTTTGAAAATCCAAATAAACAACATCCATTGATGCTCCTTTGTCTATCCTACTATTAGTTACCTCAATGAATTCCAACAGGATTTTCAGGCAAAATTTCCCCTTAAGAAAACAAAACATTATTTTATCATGTGCCTCCAAGTACCCGAAAACCTCATCCTTAACAATGGACTTCAACATCATCCCAGCCACTGAGGTCAGATTAACTGGTTTACAACTTCCTTTCTTCTGCCTCCTTTCCTTCTTGAAGCGTGGAGTGACTTTTGCAATTTTCCAGTCCAGAACCATTCCAGGAGCTAGTGATTCTTGTAAGATCATTCCCAATACTTCCACCGTCTCTTCAGTTACCTCTTTCAGAACCCTGGGGTGTACTTCACCTAAAGTGACTTAGTCCATAGGAGCAGAATAGGCCATTTGGCTCATTGAGTCTGCTCTACAATTTCATCCTGGCTGATCCCTTCTTCCTCTCAGCCCCAATCTCCTGTCATCTCCCTGTATCCCTTCATGCCCTGACCAATCAATAATCTACCAACCTCTGCCTTAAGTATACATAAAGATTCAGCCTTCACAGTTGCCTGTGGCGACAAATTCCACAGATTCACCACTCTCTGGCTGCAGAAATTCCTCCTTTTCTCTGTTCTAAAAGGACACCCCTCCTTTCCCCACCACAGGAAACATCCTCTCCAGATCCACTCTATCAAGGCCTTTCACCATTCACTGAAGTCACCCCTCATTCTTCTGAATTCTAGTCAATACAGGCCCAGAGCCATCAAACGCTCTTCATGTGACAAGCCTTTCAAACCTGGAATCATTGTTGAGAACCTCCTTTGAACCCTCTCCAGTTTCAGCACATCCTTTCTAAGATAAGGGGCCCAAAACCCCTCGCCCATTCTTTATAAAGCCTCAACATTAAATTCTGACTTTTGTATTCTAGTCCTCTTGAAATGAATGCTAACATTGCACTTCTCTTCCTCTCCACAGACTGAACCTGCAAATTAACCTTTAGGGAATCCTGCACAAGCCTTTGTTTGTAAACCAACTACTTCATCTTCAGCACCATCACTCCAGTCCCCAACCCCTGCCAAAATAACACCCAATCCAGAATTGCTTTTCTCCCTAGTGGACTCAACCATAATCTGCTCAAAAAAAGACGTATTGGAGTAATTTTACAAATTCTCTTTCTCTTGTAAAATTTGTAAAATTCCTCCAATACGTCTTTTTTGTTGTTGTTTGTTACTCTGGATTTCAAGCATCTGCAGATTTTCCTGTATCTCTGAATGCGTCAGAGTTGCGAGGAGACGTGAGAGATGGCAGGTGCTGGAGATCATAGAGCATCAGGGGTAGCTTTACAGAAAAGATGGTGTGTATTTGGAATGAGCTGCCAGAAACAGTGGTTGAGGCAGCATATTAACAACATTTAAAAGCCATTTAGATAAACACATGTAGGGCTCTCAGTACCAGTAACTGTGGTGTTAACTGTTCAGACTAACAAAATGACTTCTCTGTAATGTTACTTAATGCTGTAATGGGTGTCTGTATCTGGAATGTTTGGGTTATAACTGTAGATAGGGGGGGTAACTAACCAATGGGGAATTGTTATGCTATCTTGTATGTGTGAGCTGAGCGGGAGTTTGCGGTCTTTTTCAGGAGGCGAGCGAGGAGGACGGACGTGTGAGGGGTGGACAGCGGATCCAGGACGGTGGATACTGGATGTCAGCGGTTGGGACGGGGGCCGAAGGCTCAGAAGGCTCGTTGTGGATGGAACTGGAGGCACGAGCTCCAACGTATTAAAATATTTGTGTGCACAAACTGATAAACTTACTGATTTGGCACCTTAAGCCTTAAGGTTATCTGTTTCACTAACCCATCACTAAGAGATAAAGTTACAATGATTTACTCGCCTTTGGAATATTGTCTGATATTTGTGTTGCGAGCGTGTACTGGGGGGCATTACACCGTATTTACACTGAAGTATCGCACTATTGGCGGGGCGACGGCAGTTCACCCTAGGCAAATGGGGGTAAATTGCAGGCACGGATGCTACACATGTACATCAGAGGGATTGAGAGGGCTGTGGGCAGGTGAATATTGTTCAATGGGTGTCAGTCAGCATGACTGAGTTGGGCCAAAGGGCCTCTTTCTATGCTGCAAGAATCTGGAGCAATGCACAATCTACCGGAGGAACAGCAGGTCGAGCAGCATCTGTCTAATGAGGATAGGTTGAGCAGGCTGGGAGGATCAGAAAGGTGCTGCCAGGGGTGGTGGTGGAGACAGATACGTTAGGGACATTTAAGAGGGCACATGGTTGATAGAAAAATGGAGGGCTTTGTAGGAGGGAAGGGTTAGGTTGATCTTGGCACAACAGCATAGGCCGAAGGGCCTGTATTGTTCTATGTTCTAAATAGGGAGAGCTACATTCAAGACATCAGAGAGACTCAGCAGGACATGCAGCATCCCTGGAGGGAATAGTGAGTGGTTTTGGAATGAGACGCTTTACCTGGACTGAGAGAGTAAAGAGGAGAGAGCTGATAACCAGAAGAGTGGGGGAAAGAGTTGGAAAGCACTGGATGGATCCAGGTGATGAAGGGCGATAGGCAGATGGAGGGAGGAGTGGGGGAGCGATGTAGGTGAGAGGTGATGGGTGGGGCTTGAGAATCGATAGCCACACTTCCTTTGTAGGCACTCACACCAAGTGCAAAAACAAGTATCACTGTGATGATTGTATGCTTTAGTATCAATTGTTTGGTGACAATAAAGTAAAGTAAAAGAACAGAAGATGTAAGGTGTGTTGGGACGTCCTGAGGTGGGGAAGTTGACCCCCTCCCCTCCTCCCATCGGGGTGGCTCTGACTGACCTGGTCTCCTCCCAGTCCTTGGCTCTCTTGGTTTCGTTGGGTTTGATGCAGCGGATGTAGTGAGGGGTGCATTTCATCAGCGTGGTCACCAGGTCATTGGCTTGTTTCTGAGAAAAAAACGCACAAACACAGGTTTGTGTTTCCAAGACATAAAACCAATTAAAAGCATTAACAGGAGGCAGGACTAACTTGTATATATTACTTATTTACGCCGTGAGATACAGCACAGCGTAGTCCTTTCCAGCCCTTTGAGCTGTGGGCATAAATAACAGGACAATTTACAATGACCTATTAACCGGTACATCTTTGGACTGTGGGAGGAAACTGGAGCACTCTGAGGAAACCCAAGCGGCCGGGGAAAAGGTAAACTCTTTACAAACAGCGGCAGGAATTGAACTCGGGTCACTGGCGATGATGCGGATCACTACGCTGTCGTCCCGCCCTTAGCTTTACATACAGTGTGATGTGGAAACAACATGATGTATGCAATTCACTTATTTTTTAGCATACAACTCATAATCAATTATTTAAACAAACAAGAATGCTTAGTCAAATGATATACTTACATTGTATTGGGTCTGAGTTGGACAATGTACGTCAGGGGTGCATAAAAAGAGCTACCTTTTAATTAGGATGCCAGTCGAGATTTGAAAGGCAAAGTTTCATGGCAGTTTCTCTCAGTTGAGCAACCAATCAGCAAGAGGCAGTGCGTAAAAAGAGTCACCTTTCAGTCAGGTCAACATTCAAGATTTTAAAAGCAGAGCTTTGAGCTGGTTTTCTCTGAGTTGGACAATCCACATCAGGGGTGTGTAAAGGGTGCTAACTTTTAATCAGGATAGGAGATTCCTTAGTCAGAGGAACAGATTGGGGTTCTGTGGGTGCAATAGAGACACCCGGATAGTATTTTGCTTCCTGGTGCCAAGACCAGCGATGTCTTGGAAAGTGTCCATGGTATTCTCAAGGGCGAGGGTGAGCAGCCAGGAGTCTTGGTACATAATGACATAGGTAGACAAGGTGAGGAGGTCTTGAAGAGAGGTTTTAGGAAGCTTGATAGAAATCTGAGAAACAGGACCTCCAGGGTAGTAATCACTGGATTGCTGCCAGTACCACGCACCAGTGTGGGCAAGAACAGGATTATTTAGTTCGAAGTTTCACTTATTATCAAAGCGTACAACTCTGAAAATCTTCGATTCTCTGCGTAGCCATGAAACCAACAAAGAAAAGGAAGGCAGCAAGATCACCAAATACCCCCTCCTTGCAAAAAAAAAGAACAAAAATGAACAGGCACGTCAACCCCCAAATCCCTTCTCCCACACACAAACCAAGATTAGGTACTTCGACCCTCAGATACCTCTTCCCGCACAAAAAGGACAAACTAAAATGGATCAGGCACATCCACCCCCACCCCCCAAAAAAAACCCCCGAGAAGGTTTGGCAAAAAAAACCACAGAATATAAACACTGTAGGACTGAAAGAAGAGTCTCTGGTCCAAAGTCCACATCCACAACACAGAAAAACCTGAACGACACTCTTGGGCACAGCAACAGACTCTCCTTCCTCCAGTATGGCGCAACCGATCGAAAGTCAAGCAGCCATCACACGCTTCAATCTCATTCGTTGCTTTAATCATTAAATAATGGGAGCTTTGATTGGTGAAATGGACCTGAACATCAGCTTGCATGCCAACCTGCAGCCTGCCCGTCACCAGGTTCGCACACGTTGCCTCTGCTTCTCGGAGACTGCAGAGCACTGAAGCACCCAAACAATTGCCAAACCGCAAAGCACAGACTCCAACAGTCCCAGAGTCACATTCAAGATGAGAAACAAACGTAAAAGACATAAACAAAGTGAACAAGATGGTTTCATAATCCATCCAGAAGATGTCGACCAAAGGAGCGTCGTACTCAGGCGCCATCTTGTTGGGTTTGGCAGGTGAATGTGTGGCTGAGGAAATGGTGCAGCGGACAGGGGTTCTGATTTATGGATCACCGGGATCTCTTCTGGGGAAGATACGACCTGTACACTTGAACACGAGGGGGTCCAATATTGGCTAGAGTTGTTCAGGTGGGTTTAAACTAATTTGGCAGGGGGATGGGAACTGAAGTGAGAGTGCTGAAGCTGAGGTAGTTAGTTTATAAACAGAGGCAATGTAGAGTGAGACTGCTAGCAAGGAGGGGCAAAAGTGCAGTCACCATAAAAGGAGGACAAAATTGAAAAGGGTGAAACAGGACTGAAGGTGTTACATTTGAATGTGCACAGTCGATGGAATAAGGTAGATGAACTTGCGGCACAGTTGCAGATTGGCAGGTGTGAGGTTGGACCCATCACTGAATCATGGCTGAAAGAAGATTCCAGCCGGGAGCTTAATGTCCAAGGATACACATTGTAATGAAAGGACAGGCAGAAAGAGACGGCTTTGCTCTGCTGGAAAAAAATGAAATCAAATCATTAGAAAAAGGTGACGTAGGGTCAGAAGGTGTTGAATCGTCGTGGAGAGAGCTAAGGATCTACAAGGGTAAAAAGCCCCTGATGGGAGTTGCATACTGACCCACAAACATTAGTAAGGATTGTGGCCTGCAGATTACAATGGGAGGAAGAAAATGCAAGCCAAAAGGACAATGTTACAATAGTCATGGAGGATTTCAATATGCAGGTAGATTGGGAAAGTCGGGTTGGTGCAGGACTCCAGGAGGAGTTGGCTTTTCAGAGCAGCTCGTGGTTGAGCCCACTAGGAGATCAACTTCTCTGGACTGGGTGTTGTGCAATGAACCAGAATTGATTAGGAAGCTTAAGGTAAAGGAACCCTTAGTGTCAAGTGATCATAACGTGATTGAATTCACCCTGAAATTGGAGAATGAGAAGCTAAAGCCAGATGTATCAGAATTACAGTGGAGTAAAGGGAATTACAGAGGCATCAAAGAGGAGTTAGAAAAAACATTGGCAGGGATAATGGCAGAGCAGCAATGGCTGGATTTCTGGGAGCAATTCGGAAGGCACAGGATATATACATCCCAAAGAGGCAGAATTATTCTGAAGGCAAGATGACACAACTGTGGCTAACAAGAGAAGTCAAAGCCAGCATAAAAGCCAAAGAGAGGGCAGATAATAGAGTAAAAATTAGTGAGATCTGCCCAATCTGTATTAAAGCAAAAGGATCTAGTACCTTCCTGGCGTATATGACAAATAAACTCTTCTCGGGCTTCCAGCTGGGTACAGGTATCGATTTTAACTGACGTTTCAATGACCAACTGCCATCTTCATCCGGGGCGATGCATGAGCATCAGTATGCATGAGTATTTATACCCCTGTTGTCCATCCTTCCTGATTGGTTAGTATTCACCCTATCAGGTTTCCACTGCTCCATCTTGTTTACTCAACCTTGGAAAGAATTCCTTCAGCCTCCATGCGATCTAGCTTCTGGCTAACTTTATTGAGGATGGTATAAGGAACTGGACGGGCTTTGGAAAATTTGGGTGTGGCAGTTTCATTTAACATTATTTTATTTTTGATATGTTTGAGTTTTTCAATAACATCTTTGAACACTGCTGCGTCCTCATCCAATGCCTTTCTTAATTTGACTCTGCTGCAGGGGATGTAGCATGGAAATGATGGATGGATCTTCAATCAAGTGTAGCTGTCTCAGCCACTCACAACTCCACAATGTTGGCCCTCCTGTTTTTACCACACACTAGCCCAATGTGGCTTGTTGGTTCTTGTGTTTCACTATTAGGAACGTCACTCCCACAGGAGTTGTCTTTTCTCCAGTATAAGTTCTTTGTTGGATATCTGCAGGCTTCAGTTTGGTATCTTTGAAAAGTCGTTCAAACTCATGTTGCGAGGGTGACTGAAACATCCGAACCAGTGTCCAATTCCATTTTAATTAACTTGCCATTCACTCTGGTGTAAGGCATATTGCTTGTCTATTGTTAGCTTTCACACTGGAAATCTCAAGGCTACCCAGTGCTGTCACTCATCATTATCAGAGCTTTCATCAACAGCAGGAACATTAGTGGTCTTTTTGAAACTGCAACTTGAATTTATATCTTCTTCTCTTTCCTGTGCAGTCCAATAATTTTGTCTGCCTAACATGCTCTTTGTATGTGTCCTCCTTTGTTGCATTTTCTGCAATTTCATCTCTCTGACATGGTGGTGTCAAGGAAACAATCTCTCCCTCAATGTCACAAAAACAAAGGAGCTGGTTGTGGACTACAGGAGGAGTGGAGATGGGCTAACCCCTACTGACGTCAATGGATCTGGGACTGAGAGGGTGAACAGCTTTAAGTTCCTCAGCATCCACATCACCAAAGACCTCACCTGGTCTGTACACACCAGCTGTGTGGTGAAAAAGGTACAACAGTGCCTCTTTCAGATGGTTGAGGAAGTTTGATATGGGCTCCCAAATCCTAAGAACTTTCTACAGCGGCACAATTGAGATCAACCTTCATCACTGCCTGGTACGGGAACTATACCTCCCTTAATCACAGGATTCTGCAGAGAGTGGTGCGGACAGCCCCGCACATCTGTAGATGTGAACTTCCCATGATTCAGGACATTTACAAAGACAGGTGTGTAAAAAGGGCCCAAAGGATCCACAATCTATTCCACGTCTGGGAAACGGTATCGTAGCATAAAAGCCAGGACCAACAGGCTCCAGGACAGCTTCTTCCACCAGGCCATCAGACCGATTAACTCACGCTGATCTGAATGTATTTCTATGTTACATTGAGTGTTCTATTTATTATAAATTACTATCATTGAACATTGCTCATTTAGATGGAGATGTAACGTAAAGATTTTTACTGCTCAAGTTTGTGAAGGATGTAAGAAATAAAGTAAATTCAATTAAACCTGTATTGGTCTGTGTATGTGAGTTCCTGCCACAATGGTAATACAATTTGTCTGGCAATGCAGGTCTCTGTCTAGACACTGCAATTTTGTTCAGTTCACTTTTATTCCCGATTGCAATTCAATTACGTCCGTCTGCTGTTTCCATTGAAACAGCAGTTTCAACTGCTCTCTTAAATGTGAGTTGTGCTTCAGTTAGGAGCTGTTTCTGAATGCTTTCTTGTAAGATTCCATAAACTAAACAATCTCTCAGTGCATCATTAAGCCAAACTGACAATGTCCAGGCAACCTCTTCAATTCAGCCATATACGCTTAATTGGATATTCCTTTCTTTTGAGTGCACTTACGAAACCTCAAGTGTTCTGCAATCATCAATGGTTTCAGTTCCAAATGCTCCTGCACTGCTTTCAAGTTATCAGCAAAGCTCATTTCGGCTGGGTTAGTTGGAGCAGTTAAACTCCTAAGCAACTGTATGCTCTTCCATTTATTGCAGTCAGCAAAAATGGTACTGTTTCTCACTGGCTATTTCATTTACTTTAATATACTGCTCAATTTGCTTAGTAAACAATATCCAGTTATCTTTTGTGTAATCAAACACATCAATCTTTCCGATGTAACCAGCCATTTCTGCTCTTTTTTGATGATTATTATCACCCAGTACACACTCACTCACTCAGCCTGCTGCCCCAGCACACAACAGCAAACATGATAGCACTATTCAGTTATTTTTTTACATACAATGGTGTGATTAACTTATTATTATTTAATTATTTATGGTTTTATATTGCTATATTTCTACGCTATTCTTGGTTGGTGCGACTGTAACGAAACCCAGTTTCCCTCGGGATCAATAAAGTATGTCGGTCTGTCTGTCCGTACATCATGATGCTACCATGCCATGCTACAGTAAAACTAAGAATATACACTACATTCCCAGCATAACATAAGATGGTGAGAGGCAGTGATTGTGTGGGTAGTCATTTTCCCAGGGCTGAATTGGTTAACATGCGGGGGCACAGTTTTAAGGTGCTGGGAAGTAGGTACAAGGGGGTAAGTTTTTCACACACACAGTGGTGAGTGCATAGAATGCACTGTTGGTGACTGTGGTGGAGGCAGATTCAATAGGGTCTTTTAAGAGACTCTTAGTTAGTTATGTGGAGCTTAGAAAAATAGAGAGCTACATGGTAGGGTAGTTCTGGCAGTTTCAGAGTAGCACATTTTCTTCACAAAAGGAGTTTTTAAAAAAATGCAGAATACTGGCAAATTCACAATATTTCTCCCCAGAGTGTTGGTGAGGGGGAAGAGGCGGGGGGGGGGGGGTGAGAATGATGGGGGGTGGTGAGAGTATCAGATGGGGTGAGAGTGTCAGATGGGGTGAGAGTGGTGGGGGGTGAGAAGGGCAGCCAGGCAGGGGGAAGAGTGGTAGGGGCTGGAAAAAGGAAGAGAGGGTGTGTGGGGAAGAAGATGGGGAGAGCAGCGTAGGGGGAGGGTTGTGGAGAGGAAAGGGGTAGGGAGGAAGGAGGGTTGGAGGGTTGGGAGGAAGGAGAGTATGATGGGGAGCGGAGCATTGCACATGCAAGAGAAGCTGAGTATTCCTGTGCATATGACCCCAGTGGCCAATATACCCCTTCCCGGACCCTTAAACATAAGCAGAAATTCCTTCCTCCAGCTCTATAGCCCAGTCCGCCTTTTCCTATTCCCCTGGTCACCGCCCCCGAAGCCAGTACCTTAATCTTACTGCTGACTGTAGTCGGACGCCCCTTCTTGTCCACGTGCAGGTTTTCCGAGAACAGGTCCCGAATGAACGGTCTGTGAAGAGGAGGGCAAAGGTCATGGTGCAGGTACCCTGGGTCAGGTCAGTACTGCTGAGAATCCCTCATGCGCACTTTCTCCCCATTGCAACTGTACTGCGGTGGGCAGGAAGGAGGAGCCAAAACTGCCCAACGCATCACCAGATCAGCCTACCTGCCATCAAGGGCAAATATACAGAACAGTGCTGGAAAAGAGCCAGTATCACCACGAGGGATCCCACCCACCTGCTCATGGACTGTTAATGGCGTCACTTTATGGACATACAATCAATCCATTTATATAAACCATCTTATAAATGCTGCCTGGCCTGCTGAGTCCCTCTAGCACATAGTGTCTGTTGCTATGGATTTCAGCGTCTGTAGACTTTTTCATGCTTACGTATTTGTATCTATTTTGTTCTTTTTATTATTTTATTCTTTATCTTATCATGGTATTTTTTTTGCTGCATCAGATCTGAAGCAACAGTTATTTTGTTCTCCTTTACATCAGAAGTGACATGAAACAATCTTGAATCTGAAGTTTTTGCCCCTGCTGGGATGGTCTCGTCTTGGCCCAACCCAAGGACAGGGAGCCCACCTGGTGATACAGTTCCCAGAGGAACGGCCACCACGGGAATTACTTAGGCCAACGTGGTAGCGTAATGGTTAGCATAATGCTTTACAGTGTCAGAGATCAGGGTTCAATTCCAGCTGCCGTCTGTAAGCAGTTTGTATGTTCTCTCTGTTACCGTGTGGGTTTCCTCCGGGTGCTCTCGTTCCCTCCCACATTCCGAAGACGTACGGGTTAGGGTTAGTGGGCTGTGGGCACGTTACGTTGGTGTCAGAAGCATGGCGACATTTGTGGGCTGCCCCCAGCACATCCTCGGACTGTGTTGGTCGTTGTTGCGAATGACACACTTCAGGGTGTGTTGTGATGTACGTGTGACAAAGGAAGGGCACCTCTGATGGTGTTTAACTGGCCACTACTTACAGTTCACTGCTCTGCATTAGCTCAATGAGGTCGGTGAAGAGGACGTCTCGGTTCCGTTCGCAGAAGCCTTCCACATCGTACGAGACCTAGGGGCGGATAACACGTGCCGTTGAAAGTGTCCTGACTGGTTGCATCGTGGGCTGGTACAGCAATCTGAAAGCACAGGGAGCTGCAGAGGGCAGTGGACTCAACCCAATACATCTCAGATACACCCCTCCCTACCTCCGGGGGTATCTGCAGGAGGCGCTGCCTCAAGGAGGCAAGGTCCATCATCGAAGATTCCCACCATCCAGGTCGTGCCACCTTCTCACAGCTTCCATCGGACAGAGGTCCCACCTCACCAGGTCCAGGAACCATTCAGCTCTTAAACCAGCCAGGCCAGCCCTAATCACTGCCTTAGTACAGTAACACTGTGACCACTTTGCACTACAATGGAATTTGCTTCTATTTGTTCTAATTGTGTTCCTTCTGTAAAAATTATTTATAATCTATGTTTAATGGCTCAAAAGAGGCTTCGGACTAAAAGAGGAACTGGCTGTGGGAACTTCCTCTTTTCCTCTTGCTGTATCTAGTGTAGTAAATAGCCACTGATGTCGGAGTCCTGGGGAATGACATCTGAGTGAAGTTCATCCGGTCACAGCTCCTCGAAGACCGTGTTAGGGATCTGGAGCAGCAGCTGGATGACCTTCAGCTTGTACGGGAGAGTGAGAAGGTAATTGGTCAGAGCTACAGGGAAGTAGTCACCCCTAATTTGGGGGAGGCAAGTAGCTGGGTGACTGTCAGGAGAAATGAAAATGTGAATAGGCAGTTGGCACAGGGCGCCCCTGTGGCCATTCCCCTCAATAATAAGTATCCCAATTTGGATACTGTTGTGAGGATGACCTTGTAGGGGAATGTCATGGAGACTGGATTACTGGCACTGAATCTGTGGTACTGAGTTACTGGCACTGAATATGGGTCTGTGGTGCAGAAGGGAAAGAGGGAGAAGAGGGGAGCAGTAGTGATAGGGGTCTCAATAGTCAGGGGAACAGACAGGAGATTCTGTGGACCAGACCGGGACACCCAGATGGTATGTTGCCTCCCAGGTGCCAGGGTCAGGGACGTTTCAGATTGCATCCACAGCATTTTAGAAAGGGAGGGAAGAGCAGCCAGATATTTTGGCACATATTGATACCAAGGAATAGCAAAAACGAAGGAAAAGCAAAAAGGTCCTGAAAAGAGAAAGCTAGGCAGAAAGCTGAGAAGCAGGACCTCCAGGTTGCTGTCTGTGCTATGCACTGGTAAGGGTAGAGATAGGGTGACTTGGCAGATAAATGTGTGGCTGAAAAGCCGGTTCATAGGGCAGGGTTTCAGGTTCTTGGATCATTGGGATCTCTTCTGGGGGAGGACGAAAGTTGGGTTGCACCTGAACCTGAGGGGAACCAGTATTCTCGCGGGCAGGTTTGTTAGAGTTGTTACAGATGATTTAAACTACTTTGGCAGGAGGGTGGGAACCAGAGCGAAGGGACTCCAAATAGGACGGATAGGGTGCAGTCAGGAAGGGCAGGAAATGATAGGACAGAATTGCAGCCAGCAGGGTGAGTATCAGGCACCGGGGATGCAAAATCAAAAACGGCAGCAAGTACAGTATTCAAAGTGCTACATCTCAATGCACGGATAAGGTGAATGGTCTAGTTACAAAATTAGATTGTCAGGTATGATGTGGCCATCACTGAACTGTGGCTGAAGGATGGTTGTAGTTGGGAACTGAATGTCGAAGGTTACACACTGTATCAGAGGGATTGGGAGGTAGACATAGGGGTTGGTGTGGCTCTACTGGTACAGAATGGCATTAAAGCTGTAGAAAGATGTGACATAGGATCAGGAGATGTTGAATCCTTGGGGTTGAGTTGAGAAACTCCAAGGGTAAAAGGACCCTTCTGGCAGTTGTATACAGGCCTCCCAACAGTGGCTGGGATGGGACTAGATTACAACAGGAAATAAAAAGGGCAATATTATGATAGTCATGGGAGATTTCAACATGCAGGTTGATTGGGGAAATCACGTTTCCCTCCTAATAATTCTTTTAGTCGCTCTGTGTAGGTTTTCAAAAACTTCCCAATCTTCTACCTTCCTGCTAATATTTGCTTTGTTGTATGCCCTCTCTTGTACTTCTACTTCAGCTTTGACTTCCCTTGTCAGCCACAGGTGGACTATTTAGCCATATGAGTATTTCAACATGCAGATTGGAAAAATCAGATTGGCAATGGACCTTAAGAGAGCGAGTTTGTTGAATGCCTACGAGCTGGCTTTTTAGAGCAGTTTGTTGTTGAGCCTACTAGGGGATCACCTGTACTGGATTGGGTTGTATGTGATAAACCAGAGGTGATTAGAGAGCTTAAGGTAACAGAACCCTTAAGAGGCAGTGATCACAATATGACTGAGTTCAACTTGAAACTTTTGTGTGTGTTGTTTGAAACTTGATAGTCTGATGTAGCAGTATTTCAATGGAGTAAGGGAAATTACAGTGGTATAAGAGAGGAATTGGCCAAAGTAAACTGGAAGGAGCTGCTAGCAGGGATGACTGCAGAGCAGCAATGGTGTGAGTTTCTGGGGAAAATGAGGAAGGTGCAGGATGGATGTATTCCAAAAACAAAGAAAACCGCAAATGGCAAAATAGTACAACCGTGGCTGACCAGGGAAGAAATAATAATGGGGGCCAAGGAGATGGCAGGTGAACAAAGTGAGCATTTTGCATCAGCCTTCATTGTCAAAGACGCTAGCAGCGTGTCAGGTGTTGAAGGGTGTGAGGGGAGAGAAGTGAGTACAGTTATTATTACAAGGGAGAAGTTGCTCAGAAAGCTGGAAGACCTAAAGGTACATAAGTCACCCAGACCAGATGAACTGCACCCTAGAGTTCTGAAAGAGGTAGCGTTAGAGATTGTGGTGGCATTAGAAATGATCTTTCAAAAATCATTGGACTCTGGCATGATGTCAGAGGACTGGAAAATTGCAAATGTCACTCCACCCTTTAAGAAAGGAGGAAGCAGCAGGAAATTATAGACCAGTTAGACTGCCAGTGACTAATAGTGTTCCTCAGGGGTCGGTGTTGGGACCACTACTTTTTATGATGTATATCTGTGATTTACAATGATGACTTCTGTTGCCAAGTTTGCAGATGATATGAAGATTGGTGGGGGGCAGGGAGGGTGCAGAAGGACTTAGACAGATTTAGGAGAATGGGAAAGAAATTGGCTAATGAAATACAATGTTGGAAAATGCATGCTCTACTTTGGTAGTAGAAATAAACGTGTGGACTATTTCTAAATGGGGTGAAAATCCAAAAATCTGAGATGCGAAGGGACTTGGGAGTCCTTGTGCAGAACACCCTAACTTGCAGGTTGAATCGGTGGCGAGGAAGGCAAATGCAATATTAGTATTCATTTCAAGAGGTCTAGCATACAAGATGGGCTGCTGAGGCTTTATAAGGCTCTGGTGAGGCCTCACCTTGATTATTTTGAACAGTTTTGGGCTCCTCATCTAAGAAATTATATGCTGGCATTGGAGAGAGTTCAGAGGAGGTTGGCAAGGATGATTCCAGGAATGAAAGGGTTCTCATACGAGGAACATTTGATAGCTCTGGGTCTGTAAGACCATGAGATATAGGATCTGAAGTAGACCATTCAGCCTATCGAGTCTGCTCCACCATTCAATCATGGGCTGATCCAACTCTTCCAGTCATCCCCACTCCAGTGCCCACTCCCCATACCCCTCAGTGCCCTGGCTAATCAAAAACCTATCTATCTCTGTCTTAAATGCACCCAATGACTTTGCCTCCACAGCCACTCGTGGCAACAAATTCAACTGATTTACCACTCTCTGACTAAAGTAATTTCTCTGTCTCTCTGTTCTAAATGGACGTCCTTCAATCCTGAAGCCGTACACTCTTGTCCTAGAATACCCTGCCATAGGAAATAACTTTGCCATATCTAATCTGTTCAGGCCTTTTAACATTCGGAATGTTTCTGTGAGATCCCCCCTCATTCTCCTGAACTCCAGGGAATACAGTCCAAGAGCTGCCAGACGTTCTTCTTTCAGTAACCCTTTCATTCCTGGAATCATTGTCATGAATCTTCTCTGAACTCTCTCCAATGTCAGCATATCCTTTTCTAAAATAAGGAGCCCAAAACTGCACACAATACTCCAAGTGTGGTCTCACGAGTGCCTTATAGAGCCTCAACATCACATCCCTGCCTCTCATTCCATACCTCTAGAGATGAATGCCAAAATTGCATTTGCCTTCTACACAACTGACTCAACCTGGAGGTTAACTTTTAGGGCATCTTGCACAAGGACTCCCAAATCAAGTCAAGTCACTTTTATTGTCATTTCGACCATAACTGCTGGTACAGTACATAGTAAAAATGAGACCAATGTTTCTCAGGACACAGTACAAAAACTAGACTGAACTATGTAAAAAAAAACAACACAGAGAAAGCTACACTAGACTACAGACCTACCCAGGACTGCATATAGTGCACAAAACAGTGCAGGCATTACAATAAATAATAATACGACATTAAGGTCAATACGGCACAGGTGTCAGTCCAGGCTCTGGGTATTGAGGAGTCTGATAGCTTGTGGGAAGAAACTGTTACATAGTCTGATCGTGAGAGCCCGAATGCTTTGGTGCCTTTTCCCAGATGACAGGAGGGAGAAGAGATTGTACGAGGGGTGCATGGGGTCCTTCATACTGCTGTTTCCTTTGCAGATGCAGCATGTTGTGTAAATGTCCGTGATGGCGAAGAGAGACCCCGATGATCTTCTCAGCTGACCTCACTATCCGCTGCAGGGTCTTGCGATCCGAGATGGTGCAATTTCCGAACCAGGCAGTGATGCAGCTGCTCAGGATGCTCTCAATACAACCCCTGTAGAATGTGGTGAGGATGGGAGTGGGAGATGGACTTTCCTCAGCCTTCGCAGAAAGTAGAGACGCTGCTGGGCTTTCTTTGCTATGGAGCTGGTGTTGAGGGACCAGGTGAGATTCTCCGCCAGGTGAACACCAAGAAATTTGGTGCTCTTTACGATCGCTACCGAGGAGCCGTCGATGTTCAGCGGGGAGTGGTCGCTCCGTTCCCTCTTGAAGTCAACAACCATCTCTTTTGTTTTGTCTCAAACCTGGTGTTACTTTAACTTTGCATCTCTGCATTTTGAATTCTCTCTCAATGTAAATAACAGTCTGCCTGTTTATTTCTTCCACCAAAGTGCAGAGCATACACTTTCCAACATTGTACTTCATTTGCCACTTCTTTGCCAATTCACCTAAACTATCTAAGTCTCTCTGCAGGCTCTCTGTTTCCTCAACACTACCCGCTTCTGCACCTATTTTATATCATCGGCAAATTTAGCCATAGATCCATTAATCCCATATTCCAAATCAATGACATACATTTTAAAAAGCAGCGGTCCCAACACCGACCCCTGTGGAACTCCACTGGTAACCGGCAGCCAGTCAGAATAGAATCCCTTTCTTCCCACTCTCTGTTTTTTGCTGATCAGCCAATGCTCCAACATACTACTAACTCCCCTATAATTCCATGGGCTCTTATCTTGCTAAGCAGCCTCATGTACAGCACCTTATCAAAGGCCTTCTGAAAATCCAAGTACACCACATCTACTGCATCTCCCTTGTCTACCATTGCTGAAATTTAGAAGGATGAGGGGGAATCTTACCTAAACCTTTCGAATGTTGAAAGGCCTTGCCAAAGTAGATATGGAAAGGATATTTCCCATGGTGGTGGTGGGGGGGGGGGGGGGGGTCTAGGACAAGACGGCACAGCCTCAGGATAGAGGGGCATCCATTTAAAGCAGAGAAATGGAGAAATTTCTTTGGCCAGAGGGTGGTGAATTTGAGGAATTTATTACCACAGAAAGCTGTTGAGGCCAGGTGGTTGGGTGTATTTAAGGCAGAGCTGATAGGTTCTTGATTAGACACAGCATCAAAGGTTATGGGGAGAAGGCTGGGGAGTGGGGCTGAGGAGGGGAGAAAATGGATCAGCCATGATTGAATAATGGAGCAGGCTCGATGGGCCAAATGGCCTAATTTTGCTCCTCAGTCTTCACCTTGACTTTGAAAAGCAGCAGGAAATCGAGACAGAAATCAAGCCCCAATCCCAGCTGCTGAAGGAACTCAGTGGGCTGAGCAGTGTCTGAGGAAAGAGATGGGCTTTGTTTGACCTGCTGAGTTCTTCCAGAAGGTTGTGTGTTGCTCCAGATTCCAGTGTCTGCCGTCTCCTGGAGTCAAACCCAGCCACCGTCCACCATACTCTGAATGTCAGATGCTCCTTTGTGCAGTTGAAAGATGCAGGACCATACATCAGCACCACTAAAGATCACATCTCCCACCCCCCATCCTCTCTGCATTCTACAGGGGTTGTACTGAGAGCATCCTGAGCAGCTGCATCACTGCCTGGTTCGGAAATTGCACCATCTCGGATCGTTAGACCCTGCAGCGGATAGTGAGGTCAATTGAGAAGATCATCGGGGTCTCTCTTCCCGTCATCACGGATATTTACACTACACGCTGCATTCGCAAAGCAAACAGCATTATGAAGGACCCCACCCACCCCTCGTACAATCTCTTCTCCCTCCTGCCGTCTGGGAAAAGGCACCGAAGCATTCGGGCTCTCACGATCAGACGAGGTAACAGTTTCTTTCCCCAAGCTATCAGACTCCTTAATACCCAGAGCCTGGACTGACACCAACCTACTGCCCTCTACTGTGCCTTTTGTCTTTATTATACTGCCTGCACTGTTTTGTGAACTTTATGCAGTCCTGGGTAGGTCTGTAGTATAGTGTAGTTTTTGTGTTGTTTTACATAGTTTCAATGTAGTTTTAGTATTGTTTCATGTAGCACCATGGTCCTGAAAAACGTTGTCTCGTTTTTACTGTGTACTGAACCAACAGATACGGTCGAAATGACAATAAAAAGTGACTTGACTTGACTTGCATCTAATCAAATCAGCCAGGATTGTGCTGGGGGAAGACTGCACGTGTCACCAAGCTTCCGGTGCACACAACTCACTACTCCGAAACCGCACACCTACAGAGGAAGCCCGGGCCCCCGGAGGAAAGCCATGTGGTCACGGGGAGAACGTACAAACTCCTTACAGACAGAGGTGGGAACTGCACCCTGATCACTGGCACTGCACAGCCATCGTGCTAGCCACTGTGCATAAACACCCATAATCAGTGATGTACCGGACTCGCGTCTCCAGGACGCCTGTCATCAGAGCTCTCACCTTGCCTGCGTAGTGGTGGACGATGAAGCCCTTGTTCCAGCTGTTGAAGTGGTCATGGCTGCCGATCTGCGACTGCAGCTTCTTCAGGAGGGTCTGGTCTGCACCTTCGCCCTTGGCGTGCATCGTGGCACAGACGTCATCCAGGATACACATCACGCCGGGAGGGCTCTGTACAAGAGGAGGGCGAGGGGGTCGGTGAGCCTGCCACTGTTGCTCCCCATCCTCCGTTCTCCTTCGAAGCTCACATCCGCAAGCCGTTCCCTCTGGATTTTCCTCACCACTCCTCTACCTCCCACTTCCCTGGGGACTCTCCCGTTCCCTCTCTGATACTGCCCATACAATCTCCCTCTCCCATCACCCCCCACACCATTCTGACCGTCACCCATCACCCCCACACCATTGACCATCACCCATCACCCCCACACCATTGACCATCACCCATCACCCCCATACCATTGACCATCACCCATCACCCCCACACCATTCTGACCATCACCCATCACCCCCACACCATTGACCATCACCCCCCACACCATTGACCAGCACCCCCCACACCATTGACCAGCACCCATCACCCCCACACCATTGACCAGCACCCATCACCCCCACACCATTGACCGTCACCCATCACCCCCACACCATTGACCATCACCCCCCACACCATTGACCAGCACCCATCACCCCCACACCATTGACCAGCACCCATCACCCCCACACCATTCTGACCATCACCCATCACCCCCACACCATTGACCATCACCCCCCACACCATTGACCATCACCCCCACACCATTGACCATCACCCATCACCCCCACACCATTGACCATCACCCCCCACACCATTGACCATCACCCCCACACCATTGACCATCACCCATCACCCCCACACCATTCTGACCATCACCCCCACACCATTGACCATCACCCCCACACCATTGACCATCACCCATCACCCCCACACCATTGACCATCACCCCCACACCATTCTGACCGTCACCCATCACCCCCACACCATTGACCATCAACCCCCACACCATTGACCATCACCCATCACCCCCACACCATTGACCATCACCCCCACACTATTCTGACCATCAGCCATTGGCTCCACCTCCTTTGCCTGACAATCAACCCTCACAAATACCTGCTTTCCACAGCCAACTCTCAGCCATTCCTCCCGCAGCCCCTTCCCCCACCTTCCAGTCTCCCTGCCCTCTCCCTTCCTCTTACCCTCCCATAACCCTCACCCACTTCTCCACTCTGATGCCAACCCCCCACTGCTCTCACTGCTCGTTCTCCCTCCCTCCCCCATCCCTCACGGCCAGACTAAGCACTGTCATCACTGCTGTAAACCTACCCAGTCACTGTTTAACCCCTCAACCCCACTCTCTGTTCCAGCACCCTTCCCACCTGCCTTCTCCTCCCATCTGCCCGATTCTTTCATCCCACTCGTCCCGAACCTCTGCATCCCCTCATTCTTCCCTCCGCCTGGTGACCAACCTCTCTTTTCCCCACCCTGACTCAGCTACTCACCTTGTTCTCTATGAGATCGCACACAACCTTGTTGTTGAAATACTCGATGGGTGTCCACTTGATCCCCTCCTGCACATATTCTTCCTGTCGAGAGCACACCACGAGTTAAACGACACAACGGGGTAAACACTACACCTCCCGTCGAGAGCACGCAACGGGGTAAACACTACACCTCCCGTCGAGAGCACACAACGGGGTAAACACTACACCTCCCGTCGAGAGCACACAACGGGGTAAACACTACACCTCCCGTCGAGAGCACACAACGGGGTAAACACTACACCTCCCGTCGAGAGCACGCAATGGGGGTAAACACTACACCTCCCGTCGAGAGCACGCAATGGGGTAAACACTACACCTCCCGTCGAGAGCACACAACGGGGTAAACACTACACCTCCCGTCGAGAGCACACAATGGGGTAAACACTACACCTCCCGTCGAGAGCACACAACGGGGTAAACACTACACCTCCCGTCGAGAGCACGCAACGGGGTAAACACTACACCTCCCGTCGAGAGCACACAACGGGGTAAACACTACACCTCCCGTCGAGAGCACACAACGGGGTAAACACTACACCTCCCGTCGAGAGCACACAACGGGGTAAACACTACACCTCCCGTCGAGAGCACACAACGGGGTAAACACTACACCTCCCGTCGAGAGCACGCAACGGGGTATACACTACACCTCCCGTCGAGAGCACACAACGGGGTAAACACTACACCTCCCGTCGAGAGCACACAATGGGGTAAACACTACACCTCCCGTCGAGAGCACACAACGGGGTAAACACTACATCTCCCGTCGAGAGCACACAATGGGGTAAACACTACACCTCCCGTCGAGAGCACACAACGGGGTAAACACTACACCTCCCGTCGAGAGCACACAATGGGGTAAACACTACACCTCCCGTCGAGAGCACACAACGGGGTAAACACTACACCTCCCGTCGAGAGCACACAACGGGGTAAACACTACACCTCCCGTCGAGAGCACACAACGGGGTATACACTACACCTCCCGTCGAGAGCACACAACGGGGTAAACACTACACCTCCCGTCGAGAGCACACAATGGGGTAAACACTACACCTCCCGTCGAGAGCACAGAATGGGGTATACACTACACCTCCCGTCGAGAGCACACAACGGGGTAAACACTACACCTCCCGTCGAGAGCACACAACGGGGTAAACACTACACCTCCCGTCGAGAGCACACAACGGGGTAAACACTACACCTCCCGTCGAGAGCACACAACGGGGTAAACACTACACCTCCCGTCGAGAGCACACAACGGGGTAAACACTACACCTCCCGTCGAGAGCACACAACGGGGTATACACTACACCTCCCGTCGAGAGCACGCAACGGGGTAAACACTACACCTCCCGTCGAGAGCACACAACGGGGTAAACACTACACCTCCCGTCGAGAGCACACAACGGGGTAAACACTACACCTCCCGTCGAGAGCACACAACGGGGTAAACACTACACCTCCCGTCGAGAGCACACAACGGGGTAAACACTACACCTCCCGTCGAGAGCACGCAATGGGGGTAAACACTACACCTCCCGTCGAGAGCACGCAATGGGGTAAACACTACACCTCCCGTCGAGAGCACACAACGGGGTAAACACTACACCTCCCGTCGAGAGCACGCAACGGGGTAAACACTACACCTCCCGTCGAGAGCACACAACGGGGTAAACACTACGCTCCTTGTTGAAAGTGCAAAACGGATTAGATGTTCAGTGTAAAAATAGTGAGTCACATTAAGCACTTTTGAAGCCTACCCACCATCAAACCATATATCCAAAAAGGTGCCGGAAAAGGGCCAGTAATATCATGAAGGATCACACTCCCCTGCTCATGGACTGTTGGTCTCACTGCCATCAGGGAGGAGACCATGTGACATCCACGCCCGGACCACCAGAATCAAAAACATGTACTTTCCCCAGCGGCGAGGCTGATCAACACCCCCACCCACTAACTCCAGCACCACTTTATCATTTCCTGTCAGTCATCGTACGTATAGCCTAGTGCCACTTAATGGACAATCTGTGTATATCAACTGTCTTATGTATTTTCATTCACTGTGTTTTCTATCTGATTGAGTTTTTATTGTGCTGCATAGTATCTGGAATAACAATTATTTTGTTCTCCTTTACCATCTTGAATCTTGAAGGGGAAGGTTGGTAGGAAACAGGAAAGAGGGTTGAGGAACATATCCCAGACGAGGGGTCTGTACAAGCAGAGCAATGGCGGCTGACGTGTGTGTGGCAGGCACCGGGACCTATTGGAAACAGCCATTCTGGAGCTTGGCACCGCTGGAGAGCGGGATCAAAGCAGGGGGTACAACAGGGCTCTGTGACCACACCGGGAAGAGGCGGTCAGCCCTGACCTTTGGGGGTGGGTGGCTTCAGAGAAGATAGAGACAGAGATAGAATATTACTTGACAACGGTGAGAATTCGGGCCCCGAGAGTGCACTGGATGACAGTCCGGAGCTCCATGTAGAAAGATGAACCATCGTGAGCATTAGGACCCCGAGAGTTCAGAGTTCCGGTTGGAGAGCGAGACTAAACTATGGTGGGCGCTCGGACCCCGATGCCTAGATGAGTGATCTCTCAGGGTGGGCACTAGGACCAAGCACGACAGACAGACCCAAGACCACATGGCTACATAGCGGGTGAGAGCACTCAGCTCTTGACAAGACCGAGTGGCGTTAGCCTTCTGTGCTCTCTGTCCCTACAGGTGATCTTGGGGCTGACCAGGGCACCGGACTGAGTATCGACCGTTCCCGCGGGCAGTGACTGACTTGTTCAGCTTTGAGGGTCAGTTCGATGAAAATCTGCTGCAGCTTCTCGTTGACAAAGTTGATGCAGAATTGCTCGAAGCCGTTCCTCTGGAGGGGCAAAGGGAAAAGTAGCAGTTAGATAGGGCGCAGTGCGAGGGTGTGCAGGGGCACGAGCGCACAAGAACAGGGTGAAGCGGGTGTGAGTGTGACTGTGTGAGAATTTGAGGAATGTAGATTTGGGTTGGGGAGTTGGGGGCATTAGTGTGTTGGAGGGCTGGGAGTTTGCTGACTGGAGGTTTGGAGGTGTAGGATTTTGAGGGTCAGAGTGTGGAGAATGAGAGTTAAGAGTTTAGGGAACTTCTGAGAGAGAAGCCTTAGCATGGGGACAGCTGTGTGAGGGAGAAGCAGAGCGATTACGGGTGAGCGAGGGGTGAGACAGACCACGGTGGTCTGCGCTGTTGAACCCACAATTCCTCCCAGGTAGCTTCAGTGTTCTCACCTGGAATATCTCGAAGCCGTAGATATCGAGCACTCCGATGTTGAACTCTTCGTGGTCCTTCTGAATGGCTTTGTTGATGGCCTGGGGAGGAAGCGGTAGGGCCAGCAGAGACTCAGTGGGCGGGAAACCGACTTCACCCACTCTTCTCCCAAACTCAATACGGTCGACCCCACCCCACACAGTTCTCAACCCCAATCCACACCTTCCTTAAACGATTCCCCCACCCTCCCAGCCTCACCATGTGGATGCCCAGACCAAGGAATCACGCCAATGCCTCTATTTTCTCAGGAGGCTGAGGAAATTCGGCATTCCCCCGGTGATCCTCATCAAGTTTTACATGGCTTGAAATTAGAGCGTAGAAAGCACCCTGTCTGGATACATCACGGCTCGAGATGCCAACTGCGCTGCGTATGACCGTGAGAAAGTGCAGAGAACTGTGGACACAGCGCAGCACGTCACAGGAACCAGCCTCCCCTCTATACACTGCTCACTGCCTCGGTAAAGCAGCCAACACAACCCAGGCTGCACATTCTCTCACTGGGCAGAAGGTACCACCAGCCCCAGCATGTACCAGCAGGATCAAGGACAGCTTCTACCCACTGTTATTAGACCCTTGAACGACCGCTCACTTACTCAGAGATGAACTCTTGCTCTCCCTTGTCTACGTTTGCACTTCATTGGTCAGCCTCTGTGCTCTCCGTAACTCCATTGTAGCTACTACCAGGGGGCATAATTTTAGGGTGATTGGAGGGAAGTGAATGGGGATGTCAGAGGTAGGTTTTTACATAGCGAGTGGTCAGAGTGTGGGACATCCTGCCAGGGGTGGTGGTAGATCCATCAGGGACATTTAGGAGACTTGTAGATAGGCACGAGGATCAGAATCAAAATCCGCTTTATTATCACTGAGCTACATCGTGAATTTTTATTTTTTATACATGTAAATTTAACTTAAATAAGTAGTGCAAATGGAGAGTAAAATAGTGAGGTGGTGTACAGGGGTTCATAGCTCATTCAGAAATCTGATGGCGGAGGGGAAGAAGCTGTTGCTGAAACACTGAGTGGGTGTCTTCAGGCTGTGTCTCCTCCTTGGCGGTAGGAATGAGAAGAGGGCATGTCCCAGACAGTGAGGCTTCTCAGTGATGGATACCGCCTTTTTGAGGCATTGTCAGTGGAGGGTAAAGTAAGGCTATGTCCACACTAGACTGGATAAGTTTGAAAACGCCAGTTTTGCGTAAAAACGATAGGTGTCCACACCAAGCGTTTTTGAAAATACCTCCGTCCACATTAAAATGGATATTTGGGCGAATCTCCTCCTGCTGTGCATGCGCAGGACACATCTACAGAAAACAAGCAACATGTTTGGTGTCGAATCTTGCAGTGAAAGTGCGCGTTTGTGCAGTTACAGACTGGAAAAACTTAAAAGGAAATTGCCAAACGATGGACAGCAGTTGGCTCTCGCGCAGGAGGACTTAAAACTATAAAAAAACCAAATACTGGAGCGTATAGAGGCAACTGACAGGGAGTTCACGGACAGTATGACTGGACCCATGACGAACATTGAAAAACTGACTAACTCTGTTGCATTAATAAAGCACCTTGTTAAATGTATAAAACATGTCTGCATCAGTGTTATCTTGTATTTCCATACAATGGTACATTAGGCTGTTACACATCTATTGTCAGAGAAGTACTTCCATAAATCGGTAAACCACCTTCATACAAGCAAGGACAGAAAACAGGGCAAAGTGAATATACTTATTCAGTAAATTATGGGTAAGAGTGTTTGGTGAGTACATTTCTAACTCTTCTGGCTTCAGTCTTGTTGCCATCTGTTCTGAAATTGTTAGGTTGTGTGGGGGGTTGCGTTCAGGAAAGCAATGAAATGCCACAATCTATTCCGGCACGTCATGACAGCGTTTCTAGAAATCTCTGGTTACCCCATCCACACTACTCTTGCCCAAGTGGCGTTTTCAAATTTACACACTCTGGAGGGTGTTGTAGAAAACCTCCATTTTCGGGGGAGGAAAATGCCGTTTCAGTGTGGACGGAGGGTCAAAACAAAGAGAGAAAGCTTCGGTTACGGAGTTATCCGGTCTAGTGTGGACGTAGCCTAAGAAGGAAGGGTTAGATTGACCTTATAGTAGGTTAAAAGGTTAGCACAACATTGTGGGCTGAAGGGCCTGTACTGTTCTGTGTTGAGTTCTTCTGTATGGAATGTTCTGTCTGGATAGCACACAACATTTTTTCATAATCTTTGGTACATTTTGTATATAATATATCAATTCTAATAGCAATATCAATTTCCTGCCCTCCAAAGTCCCAACCAACTCCCATCTGTCCTCCTACCCTAGGCACCCACATTTGTAGCCCCGATGCCAACACTCACATCCACCAGGTAGTCGAAGAGTCGGGCGTACAGCGCCTTGGACAGGGCGTCACGAGTGAAGTTGGCCTGCTCCACGTTCAGGGTTACATCGATGGTCTCCGACTTGCCACCCCACTTGCTGTCCATGGTGCGGCTGATCAGCTTCTCCTTCAGCCCCGCCTGGTCTATGCCCAACAGGTAGGCAGGGAAGGCGAGGACTGGCAGAGGGGGAGAGATGGACGGGCTTTCAACTCCACCAGACTCATTCCTGAGGCTTCCTCTCTGCACCCCACTCCCAGAACCGCTAATCCGACAGGCAGAACGTTATTGTCGTTAACAGTTACTTGTGTTGAGTGACTGAGCCAGCGGTCGTCACCCTCTCCCCCAGCCCACTTCCTCCAGACCCCTCATGGCCCAAATCACCCTTGCCCAGTCTGAAAACCCCAGAATATCCCAGTGGGCAACCATTTTAATTCCTATCGTCACTCCCGTTCTGACATCTTGGTCTGTGGCCTCCTCTTCGGCACAATGAGGCCAATCTCAGGTTGAGGGAGTAACGGCTCGTGGCCCATCTATGAAGCTTCCAACTGATGGCATGAACATTGATTTCTCCAACTTCGAGTATTTTTCCCTCTTCTTCATCTCCCCACTCAGGCCTCCTACCTCTTCTCCTCAGCTGCCCCTCACCTCCCCCTGGTGTCCGTCCTCCTTCCCTTTCTCCCATGGTCCACTCTCCTCTCTCATCAGATTCCTTCTGCTCCAGCCCTTTGCCTTTTCACCTCCCACCTTCTCATTTCACCCCCTGCCCCCTCTCTCACACAACTGGCTTCACCTTTCATCTTCTAAATTGCCTTTCTTCCGCTCTCCCCACCCTCTAATCCTGGCCTCTTCCCCCTTCCTTTCCAGTCCTGATGAAGGGTCTTGGCCAGAAACATTGTCTGTTTATTTATTTCCATAGATGCTGCCTGACTGGCTGAGTTCCTCCTGCATCTTGTGCGTGTCTGCAGACACTGCCTGGCCAGCCAAGTTCCTTCTGCATCTTGTGTCTGTCTGTCTGCAGACGCTGGCTGGCCAGCCGAGTCCCTCCAGCATCTTGTGTGTATCTGCAGACACTGCCTGGCCAGCCGAGTCCCTCCAGTATTTTGTACGCGTTGCTCTGAAATGCCACCTTCGGCTCCACTGACCTGCACCCTCTGGCCCTGAAGTCGCGATCCCAGTCTGATCCCACCCCGGTAACTGGGCCCCGTCTCATCCTGCTGTATGGTCCCCATTCCATCTCGCCCTAGCGACCAACCCTATCCTCAGCCCACCAGCTTCCTGTCTGCTAGTTAGCACCGATCCACCACCCTATTACCCCTCAGCTAAGCAGGATTGACAGCAATTAACTATCAACTCCAATCCCAGAGTGGGCTCCTTCCCCTCTACAAGCCCTCACCCCTCACCCTGGCAACAGGCCATTCCCTCAGAAAACAGACCCCTCCCTTGCTCCCGGTAACCGGGGCCCTGGAAACTCTTTCCTCCTCAGCACCCCATGCCCGGCAACTGGGTCCCTCTTTGACTCTGGTGACTGGGCTCCCCTCCTGGCCCTCGGCAACCAGCCCCTTCTCCCCGGGAACCAGGCCGTTTGACCGGTACTCACAGTCCTCGCTCTCCACCACAGCGTAGTTGCCCTCCTCCTGGAAGGCGATGTTGCCAAGGTGAAGGATGCCGGCCACGATCTGAAGAACACTGGTACGCTCGCTCGGGGAGAGCCCGATCACCGTCATGGCGTTCTGGAGGGGAAGGAAGTGGGTGACGCTGTGCACAGCTATCCTTCTTCACCTCACCCTCCCCTACTGTCCTCCAATTCCACCGAAAACCAACTGACCCGGACAGCCTCCAACAATAAAGTCAGCACTCGCCCTGAGGGGGGGTGAAAGGGTCCAGCCCTGAAGCATGAAGTGGTGACACAGACAAGGGCACAGGATGTCAAAGAGAGCGGCTTCGAGATAGTAAAATTATTTCACAGGGAGAGGAAGAGGGGGTAGAGGGAGGGGGGAGAGAGATGGAGAGAGGGGGAGAGAGGGGTAGAGAGGGGAGAGGGGGGAGAGAGGGGGTAGAGAGGGGAAGAGAGGGGGAGAGAGAGGGGAAGAGAGGAGGAGAGAGAGGGGGGGAGAGAGGGGGAGAGAGAGGGAGAGAGGGGGAGAGAGAGGGGAAGAGAGGGGAAGAGAGGGGAAGAGAGGAGGGTAGAGAGGGGAAGAGAGGGGGAGAGAGAGGGGAAGAGAGGGGGGAGAGAGAGGGGAGAGGGGGGGAGAGAGAGGGGAGAGGGGGGGAGGGGGGAGAGAGGGGGGAGGGAGGGGGGAGAGAGGGGGGAGGGGGGAGAGGGGGGGAGAGGGGGGAGAGAGGGGGAGGAGAGGGGGAGGAGGGGGAGGAGGGGGAGGAGAGAGGGAGGAGAGGGGGAGGAGAGGGGGAGGAGAGGGGGAGGAGAGGGGGAGGAGAGGGGGAGGAGAGGGGGAGGAGAGGGGGAGGAGAGGGGGAGGAGAGAGGGAAGAGAGAGGGGGAAGAGGGGGAGGGGGAAAGGGGCAGAGAGAGGGGAGGAGACAGGGGAGGAGAGGGGGAGGGGTGGAGAGAGAGGGAGAGAGGGGGAGAGTGTGTGGAGAGGGAGTGGAGAGAGAAGGGGTAGGGGAGGGAGACAGAGAGGAAGAGGGTGAAAAGAGGGAGAGGGAAGGAGACAGTGATGGTGGTAAAAGGGAGAATATAGGAAGAGAGAGAGAGACGGGGAAGGGGAGAGGAGGGGAATGGATGGAAGGAGGGGGGATGGAGGAAGGTAGGGGGCAGAGAAGTGGGTAGGGGAGGATGGAGAAATGGGAGTGGTGAGTTGGGGGAAGAGATAGGAGGGAAAAGTAGGAGAGCGAGTGACAGAGTACAGCAGCCTTGTGCAGAAGCTGACTGCGGCCCCACTGTCACCCCGGATGTCCCGGAGAGAGAGAACTCACCAATGTCTCAGCAAACTCCTGCTTGTCACTGACATCGTCGATGTTGTAGGTGGCCGACTGGTTGAGGTAATAGTAATAATTAGGTGTCGTCACACCCAGGTTTGTCCTCTCCTCCGCATCTGCCCCCTCCAGCAGCTGGGGTGGGGAATGGGAGTGAGGAATATGAACGGTGGGGAAAGAGGGGAGGGAGCGGAAGGGAAGAGAAGAAGGGCATGAGGGAAGGTGAGAGGCAGGAGGAGTGGGAGGGGAGGGGGAGGAAGAGGGACAAGGAGGGAAGGACAAGAGGGGGAGGAGAAGGGGAGGAGGGGGAAGGAGGAGGGGGAGGGGAAGGGGAGGGAGGGGGAAAGATGGGGGATGGAAATTGTAAGAAGGGGAATGGGTGTAGGGAGTACAGATGTAGTGAGAGGATTAGGCAGATTGAGGGCAAAGAGGGACACAAGGAGTTAGTTGAATGGCAGAAACAACTCCCTCTCTCCTCGCTCACTGCTGAAACCACTGTCCATCTGTACCAGTAATTCCACTGTCCATATCCCTTCCCTGTAAACTCATTGGAAATCCTCCGGCCCTCTCCCAGACCTCACTGAGTCTTGCCTCTTCCTTTGTCTCGAGCTCCCTCACTCCCACCATCACTTCTTGAATCCATGGTCCAACAGCAAATTTCTTGGGTTCAAACATCTTCCTCCCAACTTCAACTTCCAACTTTCCCACCTAATCTACCTTCAATTATCCCCTCTGCCTACGACTCTCCGCCACACAATCAAACAGTGGCCTTTGAGCTGATCTTTTAACCTACTCTACGATCAATCTAACTCTTTGCTCCCACACAGAGCTCCACTGGTCTTTTGTCCACGTTCCTATCCAAGAGTCTCTGAAATGTTCCTAACGTATCAGCTTCTGCCACCACCCCTGGCAGGATGTTCCAAGCACCCGTCACTCTTTATGTAAATGTTGACCTCTGAAATCCCCCCTATACTTTCCACCAGTCAGCTTAAAATTATGCCCCTTGTATCAGGCATTTCTACCCTGGGGAAATCCCTGGCTGTCCATTTGATCTGTGTCTATTACCTTATGCACCTCTCATCTTCCTTCACTCCAAAACAAAAAGCACAACCTATTCTCATAATGACGATGCTCTCCAATTCAGTCAGCATTGCCTCTGCAGCCTCTCTAAAGCTTCCACATCCTTCCTATAACTGAACACAATCCTCCTGTCTAACTAGAGTTTAAAAGAGCTGCAGCATTACCTTGTGGCTCTTGAACTTGATAATGAAGGCCAACACACCATACACCTTAACCACCCTATCAACTTGGGCAGCAACTTTTATAGGCGTGGACCCCAAGATCCCTCTGTTCCTCCACACTGCTAAGAATCCAGACATTAACCCTTTCAGAGTGTATCACTTTACACTTTTCCAGATTGACAATTTCCAGCAATTCCACCATCCCATGAGGGGTAGGGGGCTGTTTCCTCACCTGGTAGTAGATGTGGAAGTTGCGTTCCCCAGGATTCTGCGACACTACCCGGGATTTCTCCAAGAGGAAGTTGGAGATCTTGCCCCCGTCCGGTTCCCCACCCCGGCTGAACTGGATCTCAAAGTATTTGCCCTGAAACAAGTTTCAAGTTCAAATTCAAGTTACAAGTTTAATTATCATTCAACCATACATGAATATAGCCAATTGAGACAGTGTTCCTCTGGGGCCAAGATGCAAAACACATTATCAATAGCACACAGCACACTGCGCATAGCAGAAATAGCACATATGGCTACAATTTCAGAAAACGTAAACAATCACGAAGAGAAAATAAATAATATAGCCCAAGTTGTCCTGGTCCAGCTTGTTCTTCCATTGAGTGAACACTAGAGGGCAGCACCAAATGAAGACTTGGGGGGTGGAGAGGGGGGCAGCATCAATAGGAATGGCCAGTCCCCAACCCAGTATGAAATTTAGTGGCACAACACTGGCTCCAGGGTCTCCTTCGCCAACAACCACAACAGACAACTTTGAAGCATGAGGGGCTTATCAAGGCAATGCAGCTCCCACATCATCGGTCTCTCCAATGAGTAGTGAACCGGACTTGCAGTATTTTAAGTCATCTATGTCCAACGGGGTCTTGTGATGACAGTAAAAACAGGTGGGAGAATCGATGTTAGATAGTCCAGGTTGGCATGCCCAGCAAAGCATCATGAACACCCTTGGTATGGCTGGAGGTCTTTAGCCGCACATATACAATGGAGAGAGGCTGTTAGATTGTCCCAGGCTGGACTGGCCGCCCAACCAGCTTGTGGACTGGTTTGCGTATCGCCTTACGGTGCTGACCGACAACATAACTGGACGCAACATCCACGGTCGACCCTAGCCAATGGAAGGGTCCTCGATCAAACAGCTTCTAACTAAATAAATTCCAATTGGCTAACAGAGACAGAGAGTATCCAACCGGACACAGAGTATCTGTTTTCCAGGGTTGAATTGTCTAATGCCAGAGGACTCGTATTGAAGGTGAGAGAGGGTAGATTCAAAGGGGATGCAACCTGATTGCCAGAAGTCGCTTGCATTGTGACTGGCTAATTTCGAGACTGAAGCTGCTTTTCCCATCAGATAGTGTCCAGGTTCAGTTATCCCGAGTACATAAATTAGTACGTGGAAGGGGCCTGCTCTCTTCTTCCTTTGCTTTAGGCAATAATGCACTTGATGATTGGGAAGATA
Organism: Hypanus sabinus; assembly: GCF_030144855.1. Taxonomy (NCBI): domain Eukaryota; kingdom Metazoa; phylum Chordata; class Chondrichthyes; order Myliobatiformes; family Dasyatidae; genus Hypanus; species Hypanus sabinus. The sequence goes on along the minus strand of NC_082714.1, from coordinate 92,500,239 downwards.
TGTCCTGCATGTACTTTTAACTAAGTATGTCTGTTGAATATTCAGGTTTGTATTGTCTGTAACTTGGGGAACATGAACGTTCGGTCGTAACGTTACCGGTTTGTAAGTAAGTGATTAATATATCCATGTGAAGTCAGTGCTTTTCCTGTCTCACTTGCCGGACCTGCAATCCTGATTCAGCATTACATTTGCCGCTGTGAGCAGGGTGTGGCTACTTGAGTAGAAGTGCATTTCTTTCAGCGGTTATTTAAAGGAGAGGGCCCTCAGTATGAGAAACAGGGTAATGGATAATAGTGTGGGCTTTGGAAATCTTGCTATTTTACTGATGGGTTACGGGATGCTGGCAGATTGGTTAGACCGGTTAGATTTTGCCAGGGTTGAAATGGGACACCACATTGTTTCTATATTTAAATTGTTGGGTTTCCCCAAATAGTAGTTTCTGCTTTCTGGCTTTTTGCAGCAATTGTAAGACACCAGTATAAAATGATTGAGAGTCGTAAGAATGAATTGGAGGGTCCCAGTCACCGCTGAGTGAATCATTATTGATGGCTGTGAATATAGAGATAGCCTGTCGGCTAATGAGTTTAGAGGCGTCTGGAAGGGCCAATTGAGAACCTGATCCCGTTAAGGTTCCAGCCACGTTGAGACGGGGCGATGATCCGACTGTGGAGCTGGGAGATGGGGATGTCTGGCTGGATGATAAATGAGGGAGAGAGGGAGAGAGAGAAGAGTGGACTCCTCAGTTTAATCCCTGAGATGACCACCTTCTCTCTGTGTGTCTGAAACAGTACGGGCCAGGCCAGTAATTACGCATTCCCACAGCCACCGTGGGGGGGCACTGACCCGCAGCTTCTTTCTCACAGGGGAGAAAGTGCAGGAGTGTGTGGGGATGGTATAATGGACACCTTCAAGATAGTAGAACTCAGAGAATTCTCCACTAATGAATTTATGAGTTTAGGGGATAGGTACAGACCAAAGGCTGGGGATTTTTGTCCAGGTGGTTACTGAGGATATGGGATGAGGGAGGTACTGGTGTGAGCCTGTCTAATAGAGAGATGGGTGCTTTAGGAAGCCGATCGTCCCAACACGTGATCAATAATGCCCTGAGGACACTGTTTGATTCCCTGAACATAATGTATCACTATGGATTCAGGTAATGGCAGCAGTTAAATTGAGGTATCTCACTCTTACTGAATGGAATTTAAAACCCCAAGTGTAATGGGGAACAGAAATATACCCCCTTAGTGGTATCCCACCGGAGAACATTGAATCAACTTCTGGAATGGGGGAGACACATGGTTACGGAGGCGGTTTTCCCAATAAAACTCTTTAATAGCACCAGCTGTTGGTCATTCAGTTATTAGAAGGATAGAGTATGTATAAGAGGGCATGTGTAGCCAAGTACAAAAGTTAGATAAGTAGATGGGGAGTGGGGGGGGACAGGATTATCCTGTAAATAAATGTTTTTATCGCTGCTTAAAGCTGGGGTTCTGGAGGAGCAGGTAAATGGGGTTCCAACACCCATCCTCAGTGCAAGTTGGAAATGCTATCAGGAGGGGCATAAAAGGGAGACTGGGGAAAAGGTCATTCTTCATATCCTCAGCCGATAAGGGTCCTTTCGTCCTCTGCCAGATTCCTCACACTCCATTCAAAGGGTATTGGCTAACGTTCACCTGGGGCTGGTTAGTGGCTCATTGTTGAAGGGAGGGGGTCATACGACCCGCATCCCTCTTGTGAGGCATGGCCGCGTGCGTGTCTGTGTGTGCGCGCGCGCGGACTTTGGCTTTAAGAGACTCTGGATGTGCTGGGTCCTGCCAAGTTGGTTTTACCTTGCCAGTTGTTCTCTGATAAGTGCTGTCTCTCTCTGAGAAATTGACTGTTTTTTGCTGTTCCATAGGAAGTTTTAAAGAAGAGGAATATAGCTTTGTGATTTGTGTTGTGTGCTTTGTGTTCTAATCTGTTACTTTCTTACTTGTTTCCCCATATAATTGGTTTTAAGAATGACTCATTTTTCATATTGGCAGTATGAAATTTGAGTAGAAATTTGGGCAACTTTATTCTGGATATGAGATGTGCAGATTTCAGAGGGAATTGAGCATTTGGAGAGCAATGTTTCTAATTCTATTGTTTTTGTGCTTTCTAAATGTCCAGTGATTAATCAGGAGCAAGTACATTTGTATCTCCCTGCTTCACTGAATGCTTGGATGGAGTGGACATGGAGACGATGTTTCCATCGGTATGTGAGCCGAGGAGCACAGAATATCCCTTTAGAAGGAGTGTCATGGTAGTGCTGTGGATCGCTTGATGCTTTATAGCACTTACAATCAGGGTTCAATGTTTGTACGTTCTCCCCACGACCACATGGGTTTCCGCCGGGCGCTCCGGTCAGGGGTAGTGAATTGGTGCTGGAAGTGTGCTGAGGGCATATCCTCAGACTGCGTTGGTTGTTCACTGTGTGTTGTGATGTACACATGACAAATAAAGCTGATCTCTTTAGCTAATCTGAAGAGGAATTTCTTCAGTCAGTGGGTGGTGAATTGTCACAGACTGCTCTGGAGCCCAAGCCCCTGGGTGTATTAAAGCAGAGGTTGGTAGTTTCTTGCTTAAAGGTTACAGGTGAGAATGGGTTAAAGTTATCAGGCATGATTGAATGATAGGACTGAGTTGATGAGCTGAATGGCCTTAATCCACTCCAATATTTTGTGGTCAGTAAATTCGCATTTCGTCTCTTCTGACCCCCCCTCACAGGGACCGGGAAGAGCTTTTAATAATATTTGTTCCAAAGACCTTGAAAGGAAATAAGGGTACGTACAAACCGGCTGGAGTTATTGTTCCGCACAGTCTTTGCGTTCCCAAAGGCCTCCAATAAAGGGTTCGACTTCAGGATGATATCCTTCACTTGCTGTAGGAGACAAGCAAACAGGAAACAGGTCAGTCCCACCCGCGCAGAGAGATCAGTCGCGTGAAGAATGCCAAACAGTCCGTGTCCTGTATTTCCAAATGCCCCACTGCTACCTCAAAGTGTTCCCTTGGCCAAGTCACTTTACCATTCCCTGTCAGAGTCAGAGATACCTGCACATACAGTGAATGACGATGAACAAACTGGAGTCGTGAGAGGATCTGCGACCACCGGAACTTCTCACTGCCCCAACAACCCCACCCACTCCGGTCATCGTCTCTTCTCCCCCCTCCCATCAGGCAGAAGGCACAGAAGCCTGGAAGCTCGTACTATCTGCCCCATTACCATCAGACTGCTGATCCGTCCCCTGGTACGAGAAGGTGCCCTCACAACCTACCTCCCAATTGCCTCCCTGCACTGCACCTTCTCTGTAACAGAAACTACTTATTCTGCATTTTGTTTTTGCTTTTTCCTGTGTAGGGCAAACTACTGGAGTTCTAAATGATCTGTGTGGATGGCATACAAACTAATCTTTTCACTGTCCCCTGGTACAAGCGGGAAGGGAGGAGGGAGAGAGAGTGGGGGAAGGGGAGAGGGTAGGGGGCAAGGCAGAGAGAGAGTGGGGGAAGGGGAGAGGGTAGGGGGCAAGGCAGAGAGAGAATGGGGGAAGGGGAGAGGGTAGGGGGCAAGGCAGAGAGAGAGTGGGGGAAGGGGAGAGGGTAGGGGGCAAGGCAGAGAGAGAGTGGGGGAAGGGGAGAGGGTAGGGGGCAAGGCAGAGAGAGAGTGGGGGAAGGGGAGAGGGTAGGGGGCAAGGCAGAGAGAGTGGGGGAAGGGGAGAGGGTAGGGGGCAAGGCAGAGAGTGGGGGAAGGGGAGAGGGTAGGGGGCAAGGCAGAGAGAGAGTGGGGGAAGGGGAGAGGGTAGGGGGCAAGGCAGAGAGAGTGGGGGAAGGGGAGAGGGTAGGGGGCAAGGCAGAGAGAGTGGGGGAAGGGGAGGGTAGGGGGCAAGGCAGAGAGAGAGTGGGGGAAGGGGAGAGGGTAGGGGGCAAGGCAGAGAGAGAGTGGGGGAAGGGGAGAGGGTAGGGGGCAAGGCAGAGAGAGGGTGGGGGAAGGGGAGAGGGTAGGGGGCAAGGCAGAGAGAGAGTGGGGGAAGGGGAGAGGGTAGGGGGCAAGGCAGAGAGAGAGTGGGGGAAGGGTAGAGGGTAGGGGGCAAGGCAGTGTGGAGGGGGAAGAGGGGAGGAGTTGAAGAGCCATCCACTCCAGTGACCTGTTTTATCTCTGAGGTCGGGACGGCTGCGAAGGGGTACTGGCTCTGGGTCAGTGCCAAGGGGGCAGGAGCATTCCCCTCGGTCACTGGCGTTCACAGTCTCTCTGGGGAGGTGGCCAGCTCCTTTCACAGAATACTTCCAGCGCCGTGTGGGAATACAGACTGAACACTGAGCTGAAGACAGACTGCCCAAACCGGGACAGAAAGCAGCGGTGGAGAGCAGCAGGAAAGGCAGGGAGCTGGAGTCAAGGTAAACGTTTTAGGAGGGCAGGAGGCAGCATCATGGAGCAGGGAACAGGGCTGGAGTCCACTTCTCCTGGGAATGCTGCAGTGGTTGAAGAGCTGGGAGCAGCGGTGCCCCGAAACAAGTTTTCCAGTCGGTACACGGATGTGTCGCCAAGGTAGCACAGATCTGGGCATCCAGAGTTCAGTTCCGGTGTTGTCTGTGAGAAGTTCATACGTTCTCCCCATGGAATGTGGGGTTTCCTCGGGTGCTCCAGTTTCTAAGACTTGCTAGTTAGCATGTCCTGTTCTAGGCTACGGTTAAGTCAGTGGTCGCTGGGCACTGAGGCTCGAAGGGCCAGTTCCACACACTCTTTCTAACTAAATTTAACAAAATAAAAGTTCTCCTGGCCTTCTGCAGGCTGAGTGCTGTATGTACATTACGTGCAGTGTGCAAGGCCACAGCCCCTATTCTCACAACTGTGGGAGCTGCTCCGCCCTGTCTGGCTGCATTTTGGCCCTCTGCTCTTCATCTTTGCTCATCCACTTCGGAGGGGTGCGGAAAAGAAGAGGTTGTCCTAGTAAACCTGCTCCTGGGCTGGGGAAAGTAGCTATATGTGGCTCCTGGAGACGGGCAGTGGAGGGTTCTGCCCGGACTGACAATGCTCAGGGAGTATATCCGTGCCTGGTGAGAACATGCTGTGTCCGCTGGGAACACTAAAGTACACAAGACCGTTGGCCAGAGTGGAGGGTAAAAACCATCTCGATAAGGATGGGAATGTGTTAGCTTAGTCTGTGAGAGTCATGATTTGCCTGATTTTGTTTGTAACGTGATTGTACTGTGGTGGTTTGAATTCATAATAAATGTACTTTTGCAAAAAATAAGAGCTGAGGGAACAGTCACATGTCCTCAAGCAGAAAATGGAGAAAGAGGGGCCAGACTGTGGGGCTTCTGACGACCTGTGAAGTTCAGGATGACCTCCAGAGAGCAGAGAGATTCTACAATACACCACCAAACTACACCATCCACCTTCTTGCCCCTTCACCTGGTCTCCCCCTGCCTCACCTCCTTACTCTCCCTTCTGCTCCCTTCCTCTCCAGTCCTGAACATCGACTGTTCATTCCCCTCCATAGATGCTGCCTGACCTGCTGAGTTCCTCTCATAACGTTCTCTGCGTGTTCAGCATCTGCAGAATCTCTTGTATTTAACATTTCAGTAATCTTGTCTGTGTATAGATTGTATGATTAAGCATGCTTTTTCATTTAAATAGTTATCAGTTATATGGGTAAAAAATATGTAAATTGCATACATCATCCTGCTGCCTCGAGATGTGTGCCCGCCTCACTAAAGTAAAGACAAAGTTAAACCCATATTCCTGGACTCCCGTGTCTTCCTTTGAATTAGTTTAATGCGTTGAACAAATAACACGCTTGTGTTTATAATTTATTCAACGACAGTTCAGTATGATTTACTGAATTCCTGTGGAAAGTGGTCGCAGGTCAGACGCACAGGATCGTAGGGAGCTGCAGGGAGCTCCCCACCATCGGCATTATGCAGGAGACGCTCAAGATCCCCGTCCAGGCCGTGCCACCTTCTCACAGCCTCCCATCGGCCAGGAGGCTCAGAAGCCTGAAGTTCCACCTCACCAGGTTCAGGAACGACTAGTTCCCTTCCACCATTCGGTTCTCCGACCAGCCAGCACAACCCACGTCAGTGCCTGGGTGCGTGGCACCGCAGTGGAGTCTGGTACTTTCCATTCCAGTTGGGCTTTTTCACGTTCAATTCGTGTTCCTCCTGTCAATGCAGCTCATCTGATGCTCTGAGCCTGTGTGCTGCCACGAGTGGGTTTCTCGCTGCTCCCGTGAATACGTGGAATTCTGCTGTTTGGTTTCACTTTAGAACGCGGAGCGCACCCTCCCGGCACTTCGAACTGCAACCCCTGACGACCCCAACTTAACCCAAACCTAATCACAAGACAACTTACAAAGACCATTAGCGGCACGGTAGCGTAGGGGGTCAGCACAACGCTTTACGGTACAAGCGACCCGGGTTCAGTTCCCACTGCTGCCTGTAAGACATCTCCCTGTGGCCACCTGGGTCTTCAGCGGATGCTCTGGCTTCCTCCCACAGTCCAAAGACGTGCCAGTTGGTAACTCGTCCCGTGAACGTCGTGGCTCAATGGGCTGAATCCGCACTGTGTCTCTATAAATAAATAAATCCACCCAGAACATCTTTCGACCGTGGGAGGAAACGGATAACCCGGAGAAAACCCAAGCGTTCCATAGTGAGGACATACAGAGACGCTTTGTAGAGGACGCTGGGTCTGATACTCAGAGCCTCACGCTCACTGCCACACTACCATGGCAACTTAATAAGCTCGACTTTGACTTCGAGGAGGCTTCAGCATCGCCCGCGGTGATGAATGTGGAATGACAGTCCATGTTGATGAACTTACCTGAACCTTGGGGCCTCCTCCCGACACCTTGGAGATGTAGCTCATTATGAACTTGGCGCCCACTGTTTTGCCAGCTCCACTTTCCCCACTGTAAGGAGAGAGGGAACAGGGTAAACTGAAGTACTTATATTGGCAAAGGAGCAGGGTCGGCTTTTCACTCGAGGGAGGGGCTGGGGAGAGCAACGAGGAATGGCTGCTGGAGCTGTATAATACGTCTTTGTGTTGGGTTCAGGAAGGATGAGGAGTGTTTGGAAAAGGGGCAGAAGAGATTCGTCAGAATGCTGCCTGGATTAGAGGGGATGAGCTGCAATGGGCTATGGCATCATACAGCAAGGAACTAGGCCCTTCAGCCCAACTGGTCTATGCTGATCACAGCAGTCACCCTGCTAGTCCCTGTTACCTGCGTTCAGCCATTAACCCTCCCCTCCACAGACCTATCCAAATGCCTCTTAAATGTTTCAATTCCCACCTTGACCACTTCCTCTGGCAGCTCATTCTCGGTACTCACTAACCCTCTGTGTAAAGAATTTACGTCTCAATCTCTCCCCTCTTACACTGCATCTGTTAGGTTCCACTCACATTCGTGTTCCATGATTCTTCTTGTCACTCAACTCTCTTCCCTTGTATTTCATAATTTATTTACTTAGCAATACAACATGGAACAAGACCTTCTGCCCAGCAACCCATCTAATTTAACACTATCCTAATCACCAGACAATTTACAATGACCAATTAACCTAACCGGTACGTGGGAGGAAACCAGAAAACCTGGAGGAAACCCACGCAGTCACGGGAAGAACGTACAAACTCCTTACAAACGTCACCGGAATTGAACTCCAAACTCCGATGGCCCAAGCTGTCACCCGATTTCACTCACCCCATCACGGAACTGTTCCCACAACTTATGGACTCACTTTCAAGGACTCTTCATCTCATGTTCTCGATATTTATTGCTGAATAATAATATTTAATTAATATAATTTTCTCTTTTGTATTTGCAGAGTTAGTTGGGCCCTGGCACACTGGCTGCTGTCCATCCTGTTGGGGTGGTCTTCCACTGGCCCTGTTTGTGTTTCCTGGATTTACTGAGTCTGCCCACGAGAAAATGTATCTCAGGATTGTATATACCGACTTGTACGTTCACTGATAATAAATTTATTTTGAACTTCGAGTTTGAATAGCAGCATGTTAACTGCTGCGCTACTGTAGTGCCCCTAAACTTTAAGAAATCAAATTAAAATTATTTTATATTAAGATAGGAAATTAAAGAGAGGGTGGACTAACTTGGGCTGTTTTCTTGGGAGAGTCGGAGGTTATAGATGGACGGCCAGAATGTTTCTCCGCCAGGGCAGAGGCTGAATTGAAGGTGAGAAAGGGATGAGCAAGGCATGTTTTATTTCACACAGAGAGGGACGGCTGCCTGGAACGGGCTGCTGGGTGATAAGAAAGTGGCCGTGAATATGCAGGGACGCAGCGATTGGGTCACATGCGGGCAAGAAAGGGTTAGTTTAATTTGGCATCATGCTTGACATAATTATGGTTAATACCAGTTATTTCCCTTCAACCATCAGGTTCCTGAATCAGTGTGGATAAGTTCATGTACCTTAATACTGAACTATTCCCACTACCAATGGACTCACCTTCAAGGACTCTACAGATTATGTTCCCAACAATATTTATCTATTTATTTTACACACTTTGCCTTTTGCACACTGGCCATTTGTCAGTCTGATTGTAGTTTTTCATTGGTTCTTATTGTGTTCTACTGTGCCTGCTCACAAGAAAATGAACCTCAGGGTTGTATTATTTCATAATAAATTTACTTTGAACTTTTTAAACTTTGAAAGTATAGGATGATGTCAAAGGTAGTTTTTTTTTAAACACAGAGTGTGGCGGATGTGTGGAATGCCCTGCCGGGGTGGTGGTAGAGGCAGATACATTAGGGGCATTTAAGAAACTCTGAGATAGTCACATGGATGACTGATATGGAGGGATATGTGAGAGTAAAGAGTTAGATTGAGCCTACAGTAGGTTCAAAGGTCAGCACAACTTTGTGGCTGAAGGGCCTGTAACATGCTGTGTTGTTTCTATCTTCTAGGGACAGAACATTGGTTCTTTATGGTTGTCATAGCTGGGGGGTGGGGGGAGCACAGTGGGGATAATCTACTCCTACCTCAATAGTGTGTCTCAAATAGCCTCTGACAACCGTCCAGCTCCTGAGCCTCACAGATAGCTTAGCTACTAAGCCAAGCGGAGCAGTTTCTAGAAGGGGCAAAGGGGGCGGGTTACCGGCGCTTTAGAACCAGTCACTTCAGGCAGACGGGGCTCATCAGCCGTGGTTGGCAGCTCATCTAGGGGAAGGATTGGATTCCAAACCTCTGCTGCCTTGTGGCTATACCCACTCATGGGAAAGGAAAAATCCAGAGCTGGAGTTTTTAAGGCAGTCCAACGCTGACTGGCAACTCCTGCGACACCGCTGGTGACAAACTGCATCAGTCCCTGCTGTCCCTTTGGATTCAGCAGCTGGTTGGAGAGGGGGAGCCTGCTGCATATTGTAGTGCCCTGGCTCGTGTGTCAACATAGTCAACTAGGTCACAACATCCATGGTCAACGTCAACCAACGGAAGGCCCCCTCGAGGAAGAGTGACTCACAAACTTAAAGGATAAAGACTGTCCCCCTGAGCCCAGTGTGTAACTGCACATCCACCGGTGACGTTTTCTGTTTGAGGAGGAGATTAGCAATGGGCTACACACCTTGAGGTAAGAAGCAATGCTTCGCAGAGAATGCAAACCTTTTCGATCTGGGCTCGGATTTCCATCATCGACAAGTTCTGCTGGTGCTACTTACCACTGAATTGCGTTTATTGTTATTTGCACAAGTACAATGAAAATCTTGCTTGTAGCAGCACCATCAACACGCAGATTCAGACTCAGAGGGAGGCTATTCAGCCCACTGGGCTGCTGCCAGCTCCTAGGAAAAGAATCGGGGGAGGGGGAGACGCATGGCCTCAGTTATGTCGTGGACCACACCCTCATGCAGTGGGGTCATCCAGGGGAGGAGATGCCTGAGGCAGTGTGGTGCAGCAAGCGTCCATGCTTAGTTGGGGACTGGCTCCTCCTGTCAGTGCTGCCCTCCAGTGTTCGCTCAGTGTAAGACAAGCTGGAATGCATTCATCAGCGGCTGCACTAGGGTGAGGTGAGGAACTGTTGCAGGCTTGTTCTTGCGGAAACATGGCTCCAGGACATCCCACGCAGCTTCAATCTACAGGCCAGGACACTCTGGGACTTGTGCTGATATTATTATTTTTGTTGTAACTATGTTTTTCCGTTATCATAATTAAGTGTGCCCGATGTGCCTTGTGCGGTGTGTAACTGTTGCTACTATGCATAGCACCTTGGCCCTGAGAGGAACTCTGTTTTGTTTGGCTGTATTCATGTGAATGGTTAATGACAATTAACCTTGAACCGTCCTCCCTCTCCTCTCCCAGTTTGCCTACTTACTTAAGACCACCACTCCTACTGGAGTATAGGCCTCCAACAGCAGCTCACCGAAGTCCCCTGTCCTGGGCCAGTCATTCAGGTTGTCCCCAGGTGTCGCCCATCTTTGAAGGTCCTTCCTCTCCCAGGGACGAGGTCTTTGGAGTTTCTGTCAGCCCCATGTCCAACCTTTCACAGACCAGCCTGGAACTGTCCTCAGGAATTCCCATCAATTCCCTCAAGAACCACACACCCAGGACCAAGATACCTCGCATGTGGTCGGGATTACCGATTTCCTCCCACTGTCCAAAGATGTACCTCTTAGAGGGTTTTGGTCATTGTAAGTTGTCCTGTGATTAGGCTGTAATCACAAGAGGCCAGAAAGGACATCTACAGTGGCTGGTGGCATGCCTTGTAGGGACAAAAGGGCTTATTCCATGCTGTATCTCCAATTGAAACTAAAACTATGGGAAGGAACCGGAGGTGAATGTGCACGTACACACACACACACACACATACCCACACACACACACACACAGAGACAGACAGACAGACACATACACACACACACAGACACACACAGACACACACACACACACACACACACACACACACACACACACACACACACACAGACAGACACACACACACACTTGAACCCGAGTCTCTGGAGGTATGAAGCTGTGGGCGGGGCAAAATGGTTTGCGTACGCCTCACATCCCGTCTGTCAGCGGACTTTACCCCTTCCCTCCCCGAGGCTGTGGTGAGGAGACTGAGAGAGGCGAGGTGGCCGAGGGGGAGATGGTTACCTGATGATAACACACTGGTTCTCACAGTCGATCATCATGTTACGGTACATGTTGTCCGCCAAGGCGTAGATGTGAGGGGGATTTTCATACTGAGCCTGTGGGCATACACATATCCTGGTTAGAAAGCACACAAGCACAGCAGGCGATAAGGGCCTAACTTCCCCACCAGCAAATTTCTGAAGAGCACCTTGACTGTTTGCATGGCTGCCTGCTACCAAGACTCCAAAGCACAGGATCAGGAAAAGCTGCGGAGGGTTGTAAAGTCAGCCAGCTCCTCCATGAGCACTACACTCCCCTCCATCGAGGACAAGGGTAAAAGGCAATGCCCAAGAACGAACCACCCTCACCACCCAGGACATGCCCTTTTCTCATCGGCGGATCACAATCAGGTTTATTATCACTGACACGTGTGTTATTCTGCAGCAGCAGAGCCATTCGTCAAAAAAATGATGAGTTCCAATGAGGAATATTAAAAATAAATCGTGTAAAAAAGAGCGCCACAGTGATCACGGGCCATTCACAAGTCTGATGGCAGTGGGAGGAGGTACAGGCGCTCGAAAACTCAACACTTTAGGAACAGCTTCTTCCCCTCCACCATCAGATGAGCTGCTGGTGGAGAAGAAGCTGCTCTTAATTTGTTCAGTGACCATCTTCAGGCTCCTGTACCTCCTCCCGGATGGCAGTAATGAGAAGTGGGTGTGTCCTGGATGGTGAGGCATTCCTGTTGAAGATGTCCTCGACGGTGGGAGGATTCACTTAGAAGACATTTTGACAGGTCTTTTGATAGGTAGGAGTGGTTAAGAGGGGTATAGACAAAATGCGGGCAAATGGGACTCGCTCGCTCAGGAAGGTACCAGGGTCAGCGTATGGGCAAGTTCAGCTGAGGGGCCTGCCTTGGTGCTGCCTGACCCTGGAAAAACCAAACAGACCACTCATAGCCCATGTTTGCATTGTATTCGAGCTCCTGAATCTCCGGCCAGGATGGGGTCACAGACTGAGAGTTTGAACAGTACAGGCCCTTTCAGCCCATGATGTTGCAGTGACTTTTTAAACCTACTCCAAGATCAATCTAACCCTTCCCTCCCTCATTGCCCTCCATGTGCCTACGTAAGAGTCTCCTAAATGCCCGGAACGTAACAGCTTTTACCACGACCCCTGCAGAGCATTATTCGCATCCACCCTCCGGGTAAAAAAACCTCCGACAATCTCCCCTACACATTCCTCCAATCACCTTAAAATTATGCCCCTGCATTTCTGCCCTGGACGTCCACTATCTTATTGTCCACTCTTATTGTCTGGTACCCCTCTATCAAGTCACCTCTCATCCTCCTTCAGTCCAAGGATAAGAAGCCCCAAATCACTCACACTTTCCTTATAATGGAAGGGTTATATGCTCTCCAATCCAGGCAGCATCCTTGGCAGTATTATGGGCATGCAGAAGGGCTGAGTTTAATTTCTCATATGTAGGTTGAAAGTGCTCTGTTTTGTAACCCCAAAACATAAAACTCATTGGAAGGAAGACATGGAGAATCCGGAGTGCCAGTCGATCTCCATCTTTACTTTTAAGCGAGATGCACACGTATCACACGGTGGCGTGATGACGTGTGCCACTTCTGTACTTTTACAGATGATCCACAATACATTATGCGAACAACAAAAATAAAACAATATATTTACAATATTACTGAAATATTAAATGCAGAACAGAAGGCTGTGATCCTGGGCTGTACTGATCGAATACACCAACCACAGATCTGACAGAGGGCCTTCCTCACCACCAACAAGGAAATGAGGGGATGGGAAGATGGGGAAGAGAGGGGATGGGGAAGAGAGGGGATAGGAAGATGGGGAAGAGAGGGGATGGGGAAGACAGGGGTAGGGAAGAGAGGGGATAGGGAAGATGGGGAAGAGAGGGGATGGGGAAGATGGGGAAGAGAGGGGATAGGAAGATGGGGAAAACAGGGGATGGGGAAGAGAGGGGATAGGAAGATGGGGAAGAGAGGGGATAGGGAAGACGGGTAGGGAAGAGAGGGGATAGGGAAGATGGGGAAGAGAGGGGATGGGGAAGATGGGGAAGAGAGGGGATAGGAAGATGGGGAAAACGGGATGGGGAAGAGAGGGGATAGGAAGATGGGGAAGAGAGGGGATGGGGAAGAGAGGGGATAGGGAAGACAGGGGTAGGGAAGAGAGGGGATAGGGAAGATGGGGAAGAGAGGGGATGGGAAGATGGGGAAGAGAGGGGATGGGAAGATGGGGAAGAGAGGGGAAGGGGAAGAGGGGGGATAGGAAGATGGGGAAAACAGGGGATGGGGAAGAGAGGGGATAGGAAGATGGGGAAGACAGGGGATGGGGACGAGAGGGGATGGGGAAGAGAGGGGATAGGGAAGACAGGGGTAGGGAAGAGGGGATGGGGAAGAGGAGATGGGGAAGAGAGGGGATTGGGAAGATAGGGGAACAGGGGATGGGAAGATGGGGAAGAGGGGACAGGGAAGGGGAAAGAGAGGGGATGGGGAAGAGAGGGGATAGGGAAGACAGGGGTAGGGAAGAGGGGATGGGGAAGAGGAGATGGGGAAGAGAGGGGATTGGGAAGATAGGGGAACAGGGGATGGGAAGATGGGGAAGAGGGGACAGGGAAGGGGAAAGAGAGGGGATGGGGAAGATGGGGAAGAGAGGGGATAGGGAAGAGGGGTAGGGAAGAGGGGATGGAGAAGAGAGGGGATTGGGAAGATAGGGGAAGAGGGGATGGGAAGATGGGGAAGAGGGGACAGGGAAGGGGAAAGAGAAGGGATGGGGAAGATGGGGAAGAGAGGGGATGGGAAGATGGGGAAGAGAGGATGGGGAAAATGGGGAAGAGATGGGATGGGGAAGATGGGGAAGAGAGGGGATAGGAAAGGGGGAAGAGAGGGGGTGGGGAAGAGGGGATGGGAAAGATGGGGAAGAGAGGGGATGGGGAAGGCAGGGGATAGGGAAGAGAGGGGATAGGGAAGACAGGGGTAGGGATGGGGAAGAGGGGACAGGGAAGGAGAAAGAGAGGGAAAGAGAGGGGATGGGGAAGAGATGGGGAAGATGGGGAAGAGAGGGAATGGGGAAGATGGGGAAGAGAGGGGATGGGGAAGATGGGGAAGAGAGGAGATGGGGAAGATGGGGAAGAGAGAGGATAGGGAAGATGGGGAAGAGAGGGGCTGAGAGGGGGGAAGAGAGGGAGTGAGAGAGAGAGTGAGACAGTGAGATAGTGAGACTGAGAGTGTGTGTGTGAGAGAGAGAGAGAGAGAGAGAGAGAGAGAGAGAGAGAGTGTGAGAGAGAGGCAGACTTGAGACTAGGCAACTTGTCTACAGAAAAATCAGTCTCCACCCTGGACAGAAACCAACTCCCAAGTTGTGACACTGAGCCGCACGTCACCCCACACTGAAATCCAAGTGCTCCAGGCTATGTTGCCATGGTGACTGGGCATGTGCCAGTGACTCATTCTTTGGCTGAGCCCAGCAGACCCACATCAGAGACAACACAGTGGTTAAATATTAAACGGTGTTCCGGCAGTCCCTGTGGACTGGTATGCCAGGTGAAGCAAGCGGGGAAGGAAGCTGAAAAACAGATTTATAGGTCAGCATTGCCCCTTGTTCTACTCCACAAGTCAACGCTGGTGCCTGATCTTTTATTCAACTCCAGATCCTTAAGTGTTTTGATCTCCCAATTCCGATTCAGGCTTATTTGTCACATGTACAGCAAAACATACAGTGAAATGTGTCATTTGCATTAACCTAAGGATGTGTTAGGGACAACCCACTAGTATGTTTTCTATAGCAGGGAATCTGAGACCAGAGGGCAGAGCCTAAGAATAGAAGAGGAATGAGGTGGAACAAAGGTGAGGTGAAATTTCTTTAGCTAGAGGGTGGTGAATATGTGGAATTCATTGCCATAGGCAGCTGTGGAGGCCAAGTCATTTGGTACTCATAAGGGGGTACTCCCTTCTGCCACTGGCGTGGGGTGGCGAGTCTGTCGGGACCCTGGGGACTTGTGGAAACTGTGGTGATTTCTTTTGAACTTACAGTCCTTTAACATCTTGGACTATTTTTACAGTGCCCATAGTCTGTTTTTTTATCAATTATGCTGTTGTTTGCACTGTTGTAACCGTATGTTGTAACTATGTGGTCTTGTGCAGGTCTTGTAGCTTTAGTTTTTGGTCTTGTTTGTTTGGTGGATTTGGAGCTCCTTTCGGGGAACGCGCTAGACGGTAGCGCGATATTAATACGCAGCAGCCTCTCCGGACTCTGGATTGGAGATTGCCAAATGTTATGTGGATTTTCTGGTATAGTCTGTTTTGTCATGTGCTTTTGTGATATCATTCTGGGGAACGTTGTCTCATTTTTTAACTGCATTGCATTTGTGGTTTCTAAATGACAATAAACTGAATCTGAATATTTAAAACTAAAGTTGATAGGTTCTTAATTAGGGCATCAAAAGTTACGGGGAGAAGGCAGGAGAATGGGGTTAAATCAGCCATGATGGAATGGGGGGACAGACTCAACAGGCCAAATGGCCTAATTCTGCTCCAATGTCGTATTGTCTCTCCTATTCATGGTTTGGAGGCTTGTGTACCTCATTGACCCGGAGAGATGTGTTGGCTGAAGTCAGGTCTTCATGCTAGGGCCACCCATGCCAAACAGGTCCAAGGGTAGAGACCAGACTAAGACTGGTCCACCGGTCCTCCAGGTTTGGGGGTTCACCTCAGGGCTAGGAACCCTGATTGGAAAGAGCAGTGATGAATCCTTCTACATCTGAGTGGCTGAGGACAGACAGAGATGGAGCCAGCAGGCGTAACAGGCAGTAAGCGGTCTCACAGTCGCCACACTTTGCTGTGCCAACGTAGCCTGCCAACAATGCTTGGCAGAACACAACGATCAACAAAGCAACAAACTCCGAGCTTCCAATCCTCATAACAAAGTTGACGATCCGGTCGTCACCGCGGCCGAAAACCTAGTTGTGGCTTCCACTGGATTCAACACACTGTGCCTGCTCTGGAATGAATTCATACTCTTTGCTGCTTTCCCCAGTGTTTCAAACTGAGGACCCAAGTGGTTCTGCAATGGCAGATTTTCAAAATTATTGGATGCCATTTCTCTTCCTGTATTCTGCTGATATCAGACTCTTAAACAGGCCTCGCACCGGTGAGGGGGACACTGGATTCTGATACTTTTGCAGTCCAAAGGTTCTTCAGAAGTCAGGAATGAAAGTTCAAAGTTCAAAGCAAATTTACTGTCAAAGTATGCATATGTAACCATATACAGCCCTGAGATACATTTTGTTGTGGGCATTCACAGTAGGACAGAGAAATACAATAGAATCAATGAAAAACTACACACAAACAAAGATGGACAAACAACCAGTGTGCAAAAGAAGACAAATTGGACAAATCCTGAGGACGAGGTGTAGAGTTTTTGAAAACGAGTGTGTAGGCTGTGGAACTAGTTTAGCATTGAGGTGAGTGAAGTTATCCACACTGATTCAGGAGCCTGGCGGTTAAAGGCTAATAACCTCCTGAACCTGCTGGTGTGGGACTGAAAGCTCCGACAGCATAAAACTTGTTGATAAGGCCATTTTATGAAATGTGGAAAACAAACAAGAAGGAGGACCCGAGAGAACAAAGAAAACAATGCAGCCTTGGTGATCTCATACTGAGACTGGAAAGAACACAACTTCCAGGACAACAACTAACTGAAAAAGCAGACAGATTCAAGTAGCACAGAGGTAGGGCGTTTTTCATAGAGTGGTGAGTGTGTGGAACGCACTGCCGGGGGGGTGGTAGAGGCAGATACATTAAGGGCATTTACACAGATGATAGAAAAATGGAGGGCTATGTGGGAGGGAAGGGTTTGATTGATCTTGGAGTACGTTAAAGGTCAGCATGACATTGTGGGCTGAATGGCCTGGACTGCGCTAAGTAGCATCCTTAAAAATACTGAAAATTAAGAGCTTTCTAGAGAAATACAGAAACAGCTACCACAGCCATGAGAAAATCCAGTGAACAGTTGCACATGTACAGTGGATTCTGGTTAATTGGAGCAGCCACATCTGGGATTACCCTGAAAGAACAAAAACTACTTGAGAAAATCGCTGGGTGTCTCCTTGCTTATTTGGGAAGCTGTGTCACTTCATTGGGACAGGAAACTCTCACGATGGACTGACTGACTTCGTTGCCCTCCCGCACCTGCACCAGGTGTCCACATTGGTTTCGCTCATTTATAGTCATTCAAAAGAACACAGTAGCATAAATTGGATAAATTCATGTCAAAAATGATTAGAAATGAATACTCAGTTTTATAGCACTGTACCAGTAGTGATAGTGCTCAAAATTGCTCTGTGTTTCATTGAAATACTCAGTTAAATGGTAATTTGTCTTTTTTACACCTTTATAACTGTTACCATGAGACTTTGGCTAATTGGGGCAGCAGCTTAATTGGGACAAAATGTACTAGTGTCTATGTTTCCCAATTAACCAGAATCCACAGTCTGGTCACACATGAATCCAACACGGGGACTTATAGACCATTCAACATAAAACCAGAACTAGGCCATTCAGCCCATCGAATCTGCACCACCATTCATCATGGCTGATTTATAATCCCTTTCAACCCCTTTCTCCTGCCTTTGACACCCTGACTAATCAAGAACTTATCAACCTCCACTTTACGTATAACCAATGACTTGGCCTCCACAGCTTCACCATCCTCTGGCGAAAGAAATTCCGGCTCATCTCTGTTCTAAAGGAATGTCCTTCAATCCCTCTTGACCAAGACTCCCCCGTTACAGGAAACACCTCTCCATGTCTGTTGATGTGAGGTTTGGATACGGGAGAGGGAGGGGTGAGCATCAGAAATATAAGGGGAAGCTGGATGGAGACACAAGGGAGAGAGGAATAGATAGAAAACGAGAAAATCTGCAGATATTGGAAATCCAAAGCAACACACAAAATGCTGGAGGAACTCTGCAAGCCAGGCAGCATCTATGGAAAGGAGCAAACAGTTGACATTTTGGGCCGAGACCCTTCATCAGGACTGAAGAATAGATGGATCTATGGTGGAGGAAGATGGTGTGGGATTGAAGCCCTCGCCTGAAGCACAGAGGCTCCTGTACCTTTGGAATAGGGCACGGCGTAGATGGTGAGGTTCCCTGATGGAGCATGACGCATCTCCTGTAGATGCCCTTGGTCTCACAGTGAACTGAACCCTGGATAGCCTTGTCCAAGTTCACCTCTTTCTTTAGCCCTTCCCCCACATTTAATCCCTCTCCGAGTTGTGGTCAAAGGCAGGACTTACCGCACCCTGGTATAGCTCGATCTCCTGGTCAGTGAAGTACGGCATTGGTTTGAAGGGATTGACAGAGATGAGAACAGGACCGATGTATGTCTGCAGATCAGGGATTAAGGACGAATACAGAAAGGTTTGGAGATTTTAATGTGGAGGTTACTTTCCTCAAGTTCTGATATGCAACCACTCTAACTATACAGAGCCCACAGACCCAATGATGACAGTGGAATCTCCAGATAGCAGAAACATTGGTTTCCTTAACTTCAGATAACCACTCCCATCCGTCCCCATTTCTCCCCTTGATTTGAATTGACTGTATTATTTACATCCTCCATATATATGAGGTGCAAAAATATTTACATTACATCTCTATCTAAATGTGCAATTTATAATAAATAGTATATACAACAGAACAGACAATATAACACAGAAATACAATTGTGTCAGCATGAATTAATCAGTCTAATGGCCTGGTGGAAGAAGCTGTCCCGGAGCCTGTTGGTTTTTATGCTGCAGTAATGTTTCCTGATGGTAGCAGCTGGAACAGTTTGTGGTCCCCAATGATCCTTTAGGCCCTTGTTACACACCTGTCTTTGTAAATGTCCGGGATAGTGGGAAGTTCACAACTACAGATGCGCTGGGCTGTCCGCACCACTCTCTGCAGAGTCCTGTGATTGAGGGAAGTACAGTTCCCATACCAGGCAGTGATGCAGCCAGTCAGGATGCTCTCAATTGTGCCCCTGTAGAAAGTTCATAGAATTTGGGGGCCCGTATCAAACCTCTTCACCGTATGAGGTGAAAGAGGCTCTGTTGTGCCCTTTTTCACCACACAGACAAGTGAGGTCCTCGGTGATGTTTATGCTGAGGAACGTGAAGCTGTTTACCCTCTCAACCCCAAATCCATTGATGTCAATCGGGGTTAGTCCATCTCCATTCCTCCTGTAATCCACAATCAGCTCCTTCGTTTTTGCAGCATTGAGGGAGAGCTTGTTTTCTTGACACCACTGTGTCAGGGTGATGACTTCTTCCCTGTCGGGCACCTCGTTATTATCTGAGATAAGGCCAATGAATGTAGTGTCATTGGCAAATCTAATTAGCAGGTTGGAGATGTGGGTGGTGACACAGTCATGGGTATACAGAGACTAAAGGAGGGGGCTTAGTACAAAGTCCTGAGGGGCACCTGTGTTGAGGGGCAGAGGGGCAGAGGTGAGGGAGCCCACTCTTACCACCCGTCAGCAATCTGACAGAAAGTCCAGGATCCAGCTACACAAGGCAGGGTGATGTCTGAGGTCTCCGAGCTTCTTGTTGAGCCTGGAGGGAATTGTGGTGTTGAATGCTGAACTGTAGTCCAAGAACAGCATTCTCACATAAGCATCCCTCTATGTAGAGCTCTGGCTATTGTGTCATCTGTCGATTGGTTGTGTCGGTAGGCGAATTGTAGAGGCCCAGTTTGGGTGGTAGCAAGCTGCAGATGTAATCCTTGACCAGCCTCTCAAAGCATTTGCTTGTTATTGAGGTGAGTGTGACAGGACGCCAGTCGTTCAGACATGTTACCTTGGTCTTCTTTGGTACAGGGACAATGGCGGACCGACCTGCCAATCACCCCTTCCCCACCCTTGTGATCAGCCATTTTCCCTCACCTCCTTCCCTCTATTCCATGAACCAACGTCTTCTCCAATCAGAATCCATCTCCTTTGTCCTTTTGCCATCTCCCAGCTTCTCAAATCATCCCCACTTCCCCCCCATCTACATCAATCGCCCTCTCCCCGGACCCACATAGCCCAGCTCTTGCTCCATTCGACCCCCTACCCTTTCATACGGACTCTCTCTGCTCTCTCTCCCCAGCCCAGATGCTGAGTGTCTTCACTGCCCCTCATTTCTGGCTTCCACAATTGCTCAGATGGACTGAAGGAAATCTACCACAAGCATCCCAGTGTCCCAACGTCACAGAGAAAGTCGTTAAATCCCAGGACCCCGACTCACCAGAGCTCAGCTCTGGCCATACCAAACACACCATGGAATTCAACACACTGTTGACAACGTGGAGATTGCGATGATTTGTCTGCAGATTTTAGAACTGAGTTAATTATACTGTTTTTATTGAAGAAATTACCATCACTGGGTAAAAAAAATTGTACAGTGCACACTGGTTGTTACAGATCAGAAGGAACATTGGTACTGTACCCAAGTGTTATATATTGAGACAAATGTCCCCAACGGTACCGTACCCCGGTGAGACAGTGACGGACCCGTCCCCACCGGTACCGTACCCCGGTGAGACAGTGACGGACCCGTCCCCACCGGTACCGTACCCTGGTGTTACACAATGACGGACCCGTCCCCACCGGTACCGTACCCCGGTGTTACACAGTGACGGACCCGTCCCCACCGGTACCGTACCCCGGTGTTACACAGTGACAGACCCGTCCCCACCAGTACCGTACCCCGGTGTTACACAATGACGGACCCGTCCTCACCGGTACCGTACCCCGGTGTTACACAGTGACAGACCTGTCCCCACCGGTACCGTACCCCGGTGTTACACAGTGACGGACCCGTCCCCACCGGTACCGTATCCCGGTGAGACAGTGACGGACCCGTCCCCACCCATACCGTACCCCGGTGTTACACAGTGACGGACCCGTCCCCACCGGTACCGTACCCCGGTGTTACACAGTGACAGACCCGTCCCCACCGGTACCGTACCCCGGTGTTACACAGTGACGGACCCGTCCCCACCGGTACCGTACCCCGGTGTTACACAGTGACGGACCCGTCCCCACCCATACCGTACCCCGGTGTTACACAGTGACAGACCCGTCCCCACCGGTACCGTACCCCGGTGTTACACAGTGACGGACCCGTCCCCACCGGTACCGTATCCCGGTGAGACAGTGACGGACCCGTCCCCACCGGTACCGTACCCCGGTGTTACACAGTGACGGACCCGTCCCCACCGGTACCGTACCCCGGTGTTACACAGTGACGGACCCGTCCCCACCCATACCATACCCCGGTGTTACACAGTGACAGACCCGTCCCCACCGGTACCGTACCCCGGTGTTACACAGTGACAGACCCATCCCCACCGGTACCGTACCCCGGTGATATACAGTGACAGACCCGTCCCCACCAGTACCGTACCCCGGTGTTACACAGTGACAGACCCATCCCCACCGGTACCGTACCCCGGTGATATACAGTGACAGACCCGTCCCCACCAGTACCGTACCCCGGTGTTATACAGTGACAGACCCATCCTCACCAGCGCTGTATCTTGGTGTTACCTTTGCTGCTGGGTAAAGGATACGAAGATGTAATCGTCCATGTAGCGTTTCTTGAGGTTGGCCACAATGGCATCATCTGTAACCTTGGAGAGCAGTACCATGTCATCCACCCCGGAGTGCCTGACATTCTGTGCCTGCCAGTGATATCGCTCCTTGCTGCCCTGTGCGTGCACAAAGACGAAACATCATCAGCCATTAGCTCGAGGGTCATAACTTCATCCCCTGGCACCTAGGCCGCAACCCTCCCTCGTCTGCGATGAGCACAATAAGAGTCCATTCAGCCCTCATTTTCGCTGCTCACCCAGCAGATAAACCACACATAACTCCATCCATAGACTCTGTCTGCTCTTCTCACTGCCTCAGAAAAATCCCACCCATCTCGGATATTCTCTCTGATCCTCCCTCCCTTGGCTGAAGTTACAAAAGCCTGGAAGCACGGACAACCGGGCTCAAGGACGGCTTCTATCCCAGCGTTATCAGACTCTTCAATGGGCCACTGGGCTGCTGACCTCACAACCTACCTCATTATCGTTGGGTCGAGTTGTTCTCCAATCATGGCAATCGTTTCGTTCCCTTACGAGTATACATCATCATGGCCTTTGTATACTTATCAATCAGCTGATTGGTGGTCAATACGGAAACTCAATCGTGATGCAGGGAGGGCATCTCATCGCTGAGTGGTTAGGTAGTGAACTCGTGCGTTGTCTGGAATTTTGCCTGCATTGGCTTATAAATGAGTTTGAGGACTACATGCCTATTTACAGAATTGTCCGTGCAAACCGCGCTTCCAGGAATTCTCCAGCATACCACGCGTTTGCTTGCACCATCACGTTCACCGATGCCCAGCTGAAATTGTGCCCCTCTCGATCTTCGTGGGTAGAGACTCGGGAGAGTTGGTCGTGCCGCTTCACAGCCAGTTGGTGTTCACGGTCACTTATCGCTAGTTTTCTCCCAGTTTGGCCAATGTAACGTTTGCTGTTGTACAATGTCCTGTGTATGTGTACGGGAGGTGGGATTGGTGTGTGGCTGGATCTCCTTTTCCCTTAGACATACACCAGCCTGTTGAGTAAGTGTTACACTGTAATCCCCGTGTTGCATTTTGCTGACCACGTTGTTCTTGTCCAATAGTTTGGTTTGTTCCACTGGTCAGCTGAGTACTCTCCTCAACATTGCTGCTGGCTTACGTGTGACCGAAATTCTATGTTCTTGGAGTAGCTGGACCATCATTTCCGAGATAACCCTAACCCTAACCCCACCTCACAACTGAGTTTCCGTACTGGCGACCAATCAGCTGATTGATACATATACAAAGGCCGAGCATTTGGAGGACACACCACGAAGGAACAGGGCACAGATGATGTTTCCCAGTACAGTGATGAAACATTTGCAAATGGATTGTCAAGATCAGAGAAAAACAGCGCAACAATCAACCACCTGAACTCCACATTTTCCAAATTATTTCCAACTACTTCATTATGATTTCCTGCTTACTGTTTACCTGCAATACAACTTCTCTGCAGCTGTTACACTTTATTCCGATTCTGATTATCATTTTACCTTCTTCCAGACACAAGACCATCAGACAGGAGCAGAATCACGCCATTTAGCTCACTGAAGTTAGCTCTGCCATTCTATCGTGGCCGATTTATTGTCCCTCTTAACCTCAATCTCCCGCCTTCCCCGTCTCACCCTTAATGCCCTGGCTAATCAAAAACCTATCAACCTTTGCTTTAAATATACCCACTGTCTTGGCGTGTCTGTAGCAATGAATTCCACCGATTCACCAACTGGCTAAAGAAATTCCCCCTGTTCTCTGTTCTAAAGGGACGACTTTCTATTCTGCGGGTGTGCCTTCTAGTTCAAGACTCTTCCCCACTATAGGAAACATCCTCTCCACGCCCACTCTAAACAGGCCTTTCGATATTCAATAGGTTTCAATGAGATCCCCCTCAAAGCACTGCGTAATCATTTCAAAGTATGAACAGTACACTGACTGTATCTTGCTAAGTTTGACAAGGATAAGCTCATTACAATCAGCCACCTTCGTTGATTTATAAGGCCAATGTGCCAAAACCTCTCTTTACTAGCTTTTATCTGGCTGTGATGCCACTTTCAAGGAATTATGCATCTGTATTCCCAGATCCCTTTGTCAGCCACACCCTCAGTGCCCTGTGGCCGGAGAATTCAAGGAAAGGCATTAGCGGGGGACCAATCAATTCGGGGAGAGAGAAGGGGAGAGGGAGAGAGAAGGGGAGGGGGGAGAGAGAGGGGGGAGAGGGGGGGAGAAAGAGGGGGGTGAAAGAGGGGGAGAGGGGAGAAAGGGGGAGAGGGGGGAGAGAGGGGGAGACAGGGAGGGGAGGGAGAACCAGAAAGGTGGTAACCTCTGGTTACTACCTGAGCCATGTGCAAATTGGCAGAGGGTCAAGTAAATTAGAGAGTTAAATGCATGGCTCAAGGATTGGTGCAGGAGAAGTGTGTTTGAATTCATGGGAAATTGGCACCAGTATTGGGAAAGGAGGGAGCTGTTCCAATGGGACGGGTTCCAGCTGAATTGTGATAGGACCTGGATCCTGGTGAAACACATAACTAGGGCTGTGAATGGAGGTTTAAACTAAATAGTAGGGGTGGGTTCAACAGATTGAAGAAGCATGGATAAAGTAAAAGAGAAAAGTGTGGATAAAAATAAAGTAAAAGCAAAAGATTAAAATGAGAAAAGTAAAAGTCCAGTGGAAAAGTGTAAAAGATTACAAGATTTTAAAAGCACATTGAGGGTAAGGGCACGATTTGAATGCCCACAGTATTCTAAACAAGGTCAGTGAACTTGTGGCACAAATCAGTACAAAGGGGTACGATTTAATGGCCATTACAGAGACGTGGTTGCAGGGTGGAGAGGATTGGGAACTAAATATCCAGGGATATCAGATAATACGGAAAGATAGGCAGGAAGGTAAGGGAGGTGAGGTAGCACTCTTAGTAAAGGTGAGATCAGGGCGATAGTGAGAGATGATATAAGATCTAGGAAGCAGAATGTCAACTCCATCTGGGTAGAGGTTAGGAAGAGTAAAGGGGAAAAAAAGTCACTGGTGGGAGTTGTCTATCGGCCGCTGAACAATAATATTACAGTGGCACAGACAATAAACACAGAAATATCTGAGGTATGTAAGAATGGAACAAGTTATCATGAGGGACTTTAACTTGCACAGAGATTGGGTAAATGTTCGAGGCCGTCCTGAGAGGACTTCATAGAATACATCTGTGATGGCTTTCCTGAAAAGCGTGCTACTGACCCTACCATTGAATGTGCAATGAGATGGGTAAAATTAGTGATCTTGTAGTGAGGGATCCTGTTGCAAAGAGTGATCATAGCATGATTGAATTTCTCATACGAATGCAGGGTGAAATAGCTCAATCTAAAAGTAGTGTATTATGCCTAAACAATGGAGACTACAACAGGAT
Organism: Hypanus sabinus; assembly: GCF_030144855.1. NCBI lineage: Eukaryota > Metazoa > Chordata > Chondrichthyes > Myliobatiformes > Dasyatidae > Hypanus > Hypanus sabinus. Next base: position 92,475,064 of record NC_082714.1, on the reverse strand, counting down.
GAGGGAGGATTTGGCTAATGTAGACTATGACACAGGCTATATGGTTGAGGAACAGTGAAAGGCTTTCAAAGAGAATTTTCACAGTGCTCAAAAGTATATTCCAGTAAAAAGTGAAGACGGTAATGGTGGGAAGGGCCAGCCTTGGATGACTAGGGAAATTAAAGAAGGCATCAAACTAAAAGCTCGTCATACAAAGTCACCAAGAGTAGAAAGAAACTGGAAGATTGGGAAATCTTTAAAAAATAACTAAGAGCCACTGAGCAAGCAATAAAGAAAGGGAAGATAGATTATGCAAATAAACCAGCTCAAAATATAAAAATGGATAGTAAAAAATTTATCATTATATAAAGCTGAAAGGGTGGTTAAAGTGAACATAGGTCCCTTGGAGGATGAGAAGGGGGAATTGATAGAGGGTAATGTGGAAGCGGCTGAGGCTTTGAATTACTATTTTGCGTTGGTCTTCACAGTGGAGGAGATGTCTAACATGCCAAAGAGAGATGTTATGGATTTGATGAGAGGTGAGGACCTCAATACAATAGCTATCACTAAAGAGGTAGTGCTGAGCAAACTTGCGGGTCTAAAGATAGACAAGTCCCCTGGTCCTGATGGAATGCATCACAGGATACTGAAAGAAATGGCAGTGGTTATAATAGAAGCTTTGGTGATAATTTAACAAAATTCTCTGGATTCTGGGCAGATTCCAGTGGATTGGAAGACAGTGATTGTCACACTGCTGTTCAAAAAAAGGATGTAGGCAAAAGGCAGGTAATTATTGGCTGGTTAGTTTAACATCCGTAGTTGGGAAAATGCTTGAAGCTATCATTAAAAAATAGTGAGGTATCTGGAAAGAAAACGATCCATCAGGCAGATGTAGCATGGATTCAGCAAAGGCAGGTCCTGTTTGACAAACTCACCGAAATTCTTTTGAGGATATAACGAGTACAGTAAATAGAGGGGAACAGAAGGACGTTATTTACTTGGATTTCCAGAAGGCGTTCGATAAGGTGCCGCATAAAAGACTTATCCATAAGGTAAGGATGCATGGAGTTGGGGGTGATGTACTTGCACGGATAGAGGATTGGTTAACTAATAAAAAGCAGAAAGTTGGAATCCATGGGTAATACTCTGGTTGGCAATCAGTGGTGAGCAGTGTGCTGCAGGGGTTGGTACTAGCCCACAACTGTTCACGACATACGTTAACAATCAGGAAGAGGGGACCGAGTGTAGAGTATCTAAGTTTGCTGATGACACTAAATTGAGTGGAAAAGAAAATTGAGTCGAAGATACATAGAATCTACAGAGAGATGTAGATAGGTTAAGTGAATAGACAAGGGTCTGCCAGTTGGAGTACAATGTTGGTAAATGCAAGGTCGTCCACTTTGGAAGAAAAAATGGAAGAGCAAATTATTACTTAAATGGTAAAAAAAATGCAGCACGATGCTGTGCAGATGGACTTGGGAGTGTTCATGCATGAATCACAAAAGGCTGGTTTGCAGGTACAGCAGGCTACCAAGAAGGCAAATGGGATGTTGGCCTTCATTGCTAAAGGGATTGAATTTAAGAGCAGGGAGGTTATGCTGCAACTGTACAGGGTGCTGGTGAGGCCGCGCCTGGAGTACAGTGTGCAGCTCTGGTCTCCTTACTTGAGGAAGGATATACTGGCTTTGGAGGCAGTGCAGAGGAGGTTCACACGGTTGATTCCAAAGATGAGGAGGTGAGATATGAGGCGAGATTGAGCTGCCTGGGACTGAACTCGCCTGGAATTCAAAAGAATGAGGGAAGATCTTATGGAAACAAATAAAATTATCAAAGAGATAGTTAAGATAGAGGCAGGAAAGTTGTTTCCACTGGTAGGTTAGCCTAGAAATAGGGGACATAGCCTCAAGATTCGGGGAGTAGATTTAAGATGGAGATGAGGAGGAGCTGCTTTTTCCAGAGAGTGGGGAATCTGTGGAATTCTCTGCCCAATGAAGCAGTGGAGGCGACCTCAGTAAATATATTTAAGACAAGGTTGGATAGATTTTTACATTGTAGGGGAATCGAGGGTTATGGGGGAAAGGCAGGTAGGTGGAGAGAAGTGCATGGCCAGATCAGCCAAGATCTTTTTGAATGGTGGAGCAGACTCGATGGGCCAAATGGCCAACCCCTGCTCTTACTCCTTACATCCTTAGGAAAGTTAAAGCGAGTGTAGGTTACAGTGGTGCAGTGGTTTCAGCACTGGAGTTTGAGGCCAATGGTCCTGAGTTCAATCAGACCAGGGCCCAACCTGGGCAACAGCAATACACGTGTGGAAGAACGGCCCGGCAATCTAGTGAAGAGAGACTGAAACTGAGGATTCATCACTGGGAAAGCAGTGAAGTCGGGCTCAGATTGATAGGATTCATCACTGGGAAATCAGTGAAGAGGGAGTGAGACTGATAGGGTTCATCACTGGAAACTCAATGAAGAGAGACTGAGGATTCATCACTTGGAAATCGGTGAAGAGGGAGTGAGACTGATAGACTCCATCACTGGAAGCATGCATGGACCCCATGGGCCAGACCACAAGTGCCATTTCAAACTAGGCACGGCAGTGTCTCTACTTTCTGGAAGTTTGCGCAGATTCAGCAAGTCACCTAAAACTTCTACAAACTTCTGTCGGTGCACATTGGAGAGTACCCGGCTGCTTGCCTCACTGCCTGGTATGGAAACTTCCATGCCCAAGAACGGAAAATCCTACAAAAAGTAGTGGCTACTTCCCAGTCCTTCACAGGCAAAGCCCTCCTCACCACTGAGCCCAACTGCAAGGAGCACTGTCAGAAGAAAGCAACATCCTTCATCAAGGTTCCCACCACCCAGGCCTTTCTCCCTTCGAGCTGCTGCCACCAGGAAGGAGGTACAGGAGCCTCAGGTCCCACAACACCAGGTTCAGGAACAATTATTGCCCCTCAACCATCAGGTTCCTGAACCACTGTGGATCACTTCACTCATCACTGCAATGAACTCATTCTACGACTTTCAAGGATTCTGCAACTCCTGGTCTCCTTATCATTTATTCATTGTTACTATCTGTTTAATTTTGTATTTGCACAGTTTGTCTTCTTTTGCAAATTGTCAGCTTATCTTTGTAGTTTTCCATTGAATCTGTGTATTGAATCTCACTGTGACTCAGTGGCCACTGTGGGGAAGGTTGTTCAGAGACGCTCTTCTGCACACCACTGTTGTAACGCATGGTTATTTCAGTTACTGTCGCCTTCCTGTCAGCTCAAACTAGTCTGGCAATTCTCCTCCAACCTGTCCCTCATTAACTTTTGCCCACAAAACTACCCCTGACAGGATCTCTGTGAACTCGAGAGACTGTTGTGCATGAAAACCCCCAGAGATCAGCAGCTTCTGAAACGCTCACACGACCCGTGGTCTTTGATCATTCCATGGTCAGTCACTTGGATCACATTTCCTCTCCATTCTGATGTTTGGTTTGAACAACAAATGGACCTCTTGACCGTGTCTGCATGCTTTTCATGCATTGAGTTGCTGCCACGTGATTGGCTGCTGAGATATTTGTATTAATGAGGTATGTCTAATAAAGTGGCCATGGAGTGTACCTGGAATTCGTCAAGTTCAGGTGAGTTGAATGTTTTGGCCCATATCTAAGCAAGGACGTGCTGGTATTGGAGGGTCTAGACGGGGCTTATGACAATGATCCCAGGAATGGAAGAGTATCAGGTTTATTACCACTGACCTCTGTCAGGAATTTTGCTTTGTGATAGCAGAATAGCTCAATACATAAAAATTACTATAAATCATAAAAATAATATATAAAATAAATAATGCAAAATGAGAGCAAAACTGTGAGGTCGAGTTCATGGGTTGATGGATCGTTCAGAAATCTGATGGCAGATGAGAAGAATCTGCTCCTAAAATGTCGAGTGTGTGTCTGCAGGCTCCTGTCCCTCCTCCCTGATGGTAGCAATGAGATGAGGTGATGTCCTGGATGGTGAGGGTCCTTAATGATGGATGCCTCTTTCCTGAGTCACTGCCTTTTCAAGATATCCTCGCTGCTGGGCAGGCGATAATGGAGCTAACTGAGCTTACAATTTTCTACAGCTTCTTCAGATCCTGTCTATCGACGTCTACGCTGTGAGGTATGGGTTGGCATGTGAGGAGCTCTCGATTGCTCTAGGTCAGTACTCAGTGAAGTTACAAAAAAACCAGGCTTAGATAGAGAGGGTGTGCAGAGGCTTGCATCTAGAACCGGAGGTCACAGCCTCAGAATAGAGGTCCATCCCTTTAGATCAGAGATGAGGAGGGATTTATTTAGCCAGTGGATGGTGAATCTGTGGAATTCATTGCCACAGACGGCTGTGGAGGCCAAGTCATTGGGTATATTCTGATAGGTTCTTGATTAGCCAGGGTGTCAGGCATGACAGGGGGAAGGCAGGGGTTAAAATGGACAATAAATCAGACATGGTAAAGTGGTCTTGATGGGCTTGCTGCAATGTCTGATGGTCTGACAGTGATGTGAATGTGAGTGCACAGGTGAAGCAGGTACCCTGGGCTGAATGGCCTATGTCTAACGGTCTGATTGTGATGTGGGAAAGATGGAGGAGAGGATATCCTGACTCAATGGGCCAAACATCCTGTCTGATGGTCTGAAGCTTCTATCGCTGGTGCAGAATCAAGGGAGAGATTGAAGGGAGGAACAGCAATCATGAGTTATCAGGTCCCAGAATGTCGAATGGCCACAATAAGTGAGCGAGCTGGTCTCCTTCCCACACGTGGCCGATGAGTAACCACCTTCTCTTGCTAACAGACACGAGATTCCACAAATGATTGTGAGGACTGCTGAGGGAATCATCGGGGAGGTGGGGGCCAGGTGTGCTGCATACGCAATGATCCCTCCCATCTGTCCAGTAAGCTCTTTGACCCCCACCACCAGGCAGGAGGTACCACAGCACTTGGACAGTTAGGATGGGAAGCAGTTTCTTCCCCCAGGCTGTGAGACACCGTCACCCCCCAGGCCTCATCATGTATGAAGCACCAGTAGCATTATACTGTTTACTTTCTGACTTGTGTCATAAATACACCTTATTATTTGTGGTAACATTACCTTATGTGTTATGTGTACTGTGTTGTTAACCTTGCTGTTTCGTTTGGTGGTACACATGTGTATGATAAAATGACAATAAACTTGAGAGGTTTGAAATCGTTGAGCAACACACACAAAATGCTGGAGGAACTCGGCAGGCCAGCCCTCTGTGGAGGAGGAAAGGCAGTTGAAGCTTTGGGCCAAGACCTTTCATCGTTTGTGGCCAGGCCTGTTCTGACTGGAGTTTAGAAGACCAAGGGACGGGGGATCCTTCCCCAGCATCTTGCCTGCGTTGCTCAAGATTTCCACGTCTCCAGAACCTTGTGCGCACAAAGTTTCAGGCTCTGTCTGAGCCAGGAGCGGAATATCTGCCACTTGCTGTGTCGTAAACAGCAGGCCCGAGCAGTTGGACGCCTGCCACGGGTAGTGTGCTGCAGTTCTCCTATTTGGCTGTGAGGAAGGGCAGGTACATTCCTGTGTGTGTAGGAGTTCCCCAGTGTGCAGGTCAGGGCAGGAGCATCCCCACAACATAAACCGGAGGTGCTGAAGGCACGTAACGGGGCAGCCAACTGTGAGAGGAGGGAGAGTGACAGGGGGGGGGGGAGAAGGGGAGGAGAGGGTGGAGAGGGAGAGAAAGGGAAGAGAGAGAGTGGGAAAAGGAGTGGGTTGAGAAAGGAGGAGGGAGCGAGGGGGGAGAGATGGAGAGTGAGAGGGAGCACAAATTCCACATCAGCTCGTGCATTTGCCCATATCCCAATAAACCTTTCCAATCCCAGTGAATTTTATGTTACTGTATTCTTATACCTGCTCAACCACTTCTCAGTCCAACTTACCAACCAGCCTCTGAGTGAAAAAGTTCCTGCCCAGGTTCCTATTAAGTCCCTCCCCCTCTCATGTTAAACCTTTGCCCTCCCTCCGGTTCTTGATTCCCAACGCTGTGAAGACTGTACACGTTTACCCTATTGCTGTCCCTCACAATCATTTAGATCAACCCTCAGTCAAATACATGGCAAGGAAGATGCCCTAGCCTGCCCAAATCGCCTGCTTCCTCTTGTTCTGCTGGAATGCATTGTTATAGCGAAATGACGGCATGCAAAACAAAGTTTCGAAAACTCCATTCCTCAGCCTTGTGGCAGTCATGGACAAGGAGTTTTGAGGGGGGTGGGGAAATACCACAACCTGCTCGTCACCCTCACTCACCTAATTCCGTCTGGCTTTCACCCCTGCAGTACTCCTGTTCTCCCGCAAAAGGCTCCTTCCCCCTATCATCCCTCCCTTATCCTCTGATCGCTGAATTCTCTTATCACGGCCCAGTACCTACAGCCTCTCGTGTCTCCATTTAACACTTTCCACCCCTCCACGGCCTTGCTCCTCTCTCACCTGGCAAATGTGGTCTTCAGGAGCAACATCAGCTCAATTCATAAGTTACTTATTCACTCGGTGGCCACTTTAACCACTGGCTCTATGTTCGGTTTAAGCGGAGTGGCCATTGTGTGAGTGGGCCAGTGTTCGAGAGGGAAGCAGAGTGGCCATTGTGTGAGTGGGCCAGTGTTCGAGAGGGAAGCGGAGTGGCCATTGTGTGAGTGGGCCAGTGTTCGAGAGGGAAGCGGATTGGCCATTGTGTGAGTGGGCCAGTGTTCGAGAGGGAAGCAGAGTGGCCATTGTGTGAGTGGGCCAGTGTTCGAGAGGGAAGCAGAGTGGCCATTGTGTGTGTGGGCCAGTTTTCGAGAGGGAAGCGGGGTGGCCATTGTGTGAGTGGGCCAGTGTTCGAGAGGGAAGCGGGGTGGCCACTGTGTGAGTGGGCCAGTGTTCGAGAGGGAAGCGGAGTGGCCATTGTGTGAGTGGGCCAGTGTTCGAGAGGGAAGCGGAGTGGCCATTGTGTGAGTGGGCCAGAGTTCGAGAGGGAAGCAGAGTGGCCATTGTGTGAGTGGGCCAGTGTTCGAGAGGGAAGCGGAGTGGCCACTGTGTGAGTGGGCCAGTGTTCGAGAGGGAAGCGGAGTGGCCATTGTGTGAGTGGGCCAGTGTTCGAGAGGGAAGCAGAGTGGCCATTGTGTGTGTGGGCCAGTGTTCGAGAGGGAAGCGGAGTGGCCATTGTGTGAGTGGGCCAGTGTTCGAGAGGGAAGCGGAGTGGCCATTGTGTGAGTGGGCCAGTGTTCGAGAGGGAAGCGGAGTGGCCATTGTGTGTGTGGGCCAGTGTTCGAGAGGGAAGCGGAGTGGCCACTGTGTGAGTGGGCCAGTGTTCGAGAGGGAAGCGGAGTGGCCATTGTGTGAGTGGGCCAGTGTTCGAGAGGGAAGCGGAGTGGCCACTGTGTGAGTGGGCCAGTGTTCGAGAGGGAAGCGGGGTGGCCATTGTGTGAGTGGGCCAGTGTTCGAGAGGGAAGCGGAGTGGCCACTGTGTGAGTGGGCCAGTGTTCAAGAGGGAAGCAGAGTGGCCATTGTGTGAGTGGGCCAGTGTTCGAGAGGGAAGCGGAGGCTCATTGAGGTGAGACGTAGACCATAGGTAGATTTATTACACATTTAGAGCAGTGGGTTTGCCAAGCAGGATAGTTGGATGTGGAAAGGCAGGGAGACTCCAGTGTTCCTCATAATAACACCATCTACAGCTTCTAACAGACAGTATTAGGAGTTGGAGCTGGAACTGGATGAACTCCGGATCGTTTGGGAGTCTGAGGGATTGTTGGACAGGACATGCAGGAAGATAGTGATACCCAAGGTGCAGGACACAGGTAACTGGGTGACCATCAGGAGGAGGAAAGGAGATAGGCAGCCAGTGCACAGTACCCCAGTGGCCACTCCCCACAACAACAGGTATACCACTTTGAATACTGTTGGGGAAATGACCCTGCAGAGAAACCCACTGTGGCTCTGAGACTCAGAAGGGAAGTGGGGCGAAGAGGTGAGCTGTAGTGATAGGGACTTGTTTGTTTGGGGAACAGAAAGGAGTATCTGTGGACAAGATCAAAATTCCCAAACAGTATGTTGCCTCCTGGGTGCCGGGGTCAAAGATATCACATATTATGTCCACCGCATTCTTAGTGGGAGGGTGAACAGCCAGAGGTAGTGGTCCATGTCGGTACCAAAGTCATGGGTAGGATGGGTGACGAGGTCCTGCAAAGTGAGTTCAGGGAGTTATATGCTAAGATAAAGGACAGGACTTCCAGGATTGTGAGCTCAGGATTGCTACCTGAGCCACGTGCTAGTGAGGCCAGAAGTAGAAAGATCATACAGTTCAACGTGTGGCTAAGGAGATGGTGCAGGAGGGAGGGCTTCATATTTTTGGATCATTTGGCTCTCTCCCAGGGAAGGTGGGACCTGTAGAGAAGAGAGAGTTTGCATCTGAACTGGAAGAGGACTGATGTCCTCGCAGGAAACATTGCTAGTGTTGCTCATATTTTAAACTAGGGTTTAAACTAGAGTTGCAGGGGGTTTGGACCAGAGTGACAGACACTGCAGTAGTTGTGAAGAGAGGTGTTCAGCACACATACAACATCAGGAATCAAAAGGTCAGGCATGGTGGGACAAATGCTTTCAGCTGTGTACATATTGTAGGAAAGGCGGATGAGTTTAGTGCATGGATTAGCAGGTGGAACTGAGGGATATTGGGGCTCTGGTTAAGAAAAAGGAGGAGGTACGAATGAGGTAGTCGAGGAATATTAGAAATGCAAGAGAGTACTTAAGGACGAAATCAGGACTAAAAGAAGTTGCTCTAGCTGACAAGGCGAAGGAGAATCCTATGGGCTTCTGCAGATATGTTAAGAGAGAAAAAAAATTGCATTGGCACAAAGTTGGACCTTTGGAAGATCAGAATGGTAGTCTTAGCCAAAAGAGACAGGGGAGAAAGTTAATTGATCTTTTTTGTCTGCAAACACGAGGAAATCTGCAGATGCTGGAAATGCAAACAACACACACAAAATGCTGGTGAACACAGCAGGCCAGGCAGCATCTGTAGGGAGAAGCACTGTCGACGTTTCCAGCCGAGACCCTGACGAAGGTCTTTTCCCTACAGATACTGCCTGGCCTGCTGTGTTCCACCAACATTTTGTGTGATTTTTTGTCTCTGTATTTACCCAGGAGAAGGACGGAGTCTATAAAAGTGAGGCAAAGCAGCAGAGAGGTCATGGACCCTGTACAGATGACAGAGGAGGAGATGTTCACTGTCTTACGGCAAATTGGGGTGCATAAAGCTCCAGGACCTGACAAGGTGTTCACTTGGACCCGGTAGGAGGCTAGTTCAGAAACTGCAGGGGCATTAGCAGAGATACGTAAAACATCTTTAGCTACGGGTGAGGTGCCAGAGGACTGGAGAATAGCTCTGAGAATAAGCTCGGAAATTATAGGCTGATGAGCCTGACATCAGTAGTGGGTAAGTTATTGGAAAGTATTTTAAAAGACTGGATATATGAGTATTTGGAATAGGGATCGATTAGGGATAGTCATCATGTCTTTGTGCATGGTTGGTCATGTCTAAACAATATTATAAAGGTTTTCAAGGAAGTTAGCAGGAAAGTTGATGAAGGCAAGGCAGCGGATGGTGTCTGTGTGGACTTTATCAAAATCTTTGATAAGGTCTCACATGGAAGATTGGTCAAAAAGGTTTAGTTGCTTGGCATTCAGGAAGAGGTAGTATATTGGATTAGACACTGGCTTTGCGGGAGAAGCTGGAAAGTGGTAGCAGAGGATTGCTTCTTTGACTGCGGCCTGTGACTATTGGAGTGCCGCAAGGATTGGTGCCGAGTCCGTTGTTGCTTGTCATCTATATCAATGGTCTGGATGAATATGTGGTAAACTGGCTCAGCAAATTTGCAGATGAAACCAGGATTGGTGGAGTAGCGGAGAGCGAGGAAGACCACCAAAGCTTGCTGTGGGATCTGGACCAGCGGGAAAAATGGGCTGAAAAATGTCGGATGAAATTTAATGCGGACGGACAAGTGTGAGGTGTTGCTCTTTGGGAAGACCAACCAGGGTAGGACTTACACGGTGAGCAGTAGGGCACTGAGGAGTGTGGTAGAACAGAGGGATCTGTCCTTGAAAGTGGTGTCAGAAGTAGATAAGGTTATAAAGAAAGCTGTGGCATGTTGGCCTTTATAAATCAATACTTTGAGATCAGGAATTGGGGTGTTAGCTTGAAATTCTATAAGATGCTGGTGAGTCCTAATTTGGAGTATTGTGTGCAGTTTTGGTCACCTACCTACAGGATTGAAAAAGTGCAGAGAAAATTTACAAGGGTGCTGCTGGAACTTGAGGACCTGAGTTATAAGGAAAGATTTGATAGAGGTAAGCAAAATTATGAGGTGTATAGATAGCGTAAATGCAACCAAGATTTTTTTTCCACTGAAGTTGGATGATACTGTAGCTGGAGGTCATGGGTAAAGGGTGAAAGGTGAAATGGTAAAGGGGAACAAGAGGGGCAATGAGTTTGGAATGATCAGGGTGTAGAATGAGCTACATCACAAGTGGTGGGTATGGGTTCAAAGTGAACACTTAAGAGAAATTTGGATAGGTACATGGATGGGAGGGGGTCAAAGGGCCACGGTCCTGGTGCAGGTTGATGGGACTAAGCAGATTAATGAGTTTGCATGGATTAGATGGGCCAAAGGGTCTTTTTGGTGCTGTAGTGTTCCGCGACTCTATGAGATGAGCAGTTTTTGAGATACTCCAACCAACCCATCCGGCACCAAAAATTTTCCGACTGCTAAAGTCACTTCATTGATATGATTTCCCCATTCTGATGCTTGATCTGAACAACAACTGAACCTCTTGACCATGTGGGCATATTGTTATCTATTGAGTTGCTGCCACATGATTGGCTAATTAGATATTAGCTTTAATGAGCAGGTGTACCTCATAAAGTGGTCACTGAGTGTGCATCTCCTTTGGTTAATTATTATCACCTACTGTGGTACAGTGACAATCTTTGTTTTGCATGCCAGATCACTTCATTCCAACAGTCCGCTGAGGCAGTGCAAGGGGAAGAGTGGTGAGTGCAGGCTGAAAATAAGGTGCAAGGGTGGTCACCCATCTCATGTACTGTTCCAGTTTGTCTTGCATACTGCTCAGACAGATCTGAATACACAGTGCAGAGAGCTAGAACAAGGCAAAACAATAGCAATGCAGAATAAAAGCCACCAAAAAAGTACAGTGCAGGGAAACAATAAATTGCAAATTCACAACGAGGTACATTGTGAAGCCCAGAGTCCATTTTACACGTGAGAGGTTCATTCAAGAGTCTGAGAACTGTGGGATAGGAGTTGTCCTTGAGCCGGGTGGTATGTGCTTTCAGACCCAATGGGAAGGAGGAGATGAGAGAATGCTGGCTGCTTTACTGGTGCCCTCCCCACCATGCAGGACTTCTTCAAAAGGAGACTCCTTTAGCTCTACCGTTCTGAGGCTCAACAACAGGTAGCCGGAACTGCCCAGTGCATCACTGGCACCAGCCCGCCCACCACCATAGACAGATACACTCTACAGAAAGGTGCCAGTAACCCACCCGCCCTGCTCGTGGACTGTCTGCCCCTCTCCAATCAGGGAGGAGGCTACGGAGCATCCACACCAGGAGCAGCAGACTTCCCCCAAGCTGTAGGACTGACCCACCACCACTTTAGGATTTCCTGTCAGTCAGCTCCTGTGCCTAGTGTCACTTTATGTACACTCAATGTTATCTACTGTGTTTATTGTGTTCTTTATCTGACAGTGAATTGTTTTGTGTTGTAGCAGGTCCAGAGTAACAATTATTATGCTTGTGTACTGGAAACGAAATTAAACAATCTTGAATCTTCAATCTCAAGAAGGCAGTATCCATCACTGAGGACTCTTACTCTCTGGGACACACCCTCTTTTCATTACTACCATCGGGGAGGGGGAACAGACGCCTGAAGACACTCACTCTACCTTTTAGGAACAGCTGCTTTCCCTCTGCCATCAGATTTCCATGAATTCTACCTCTTTTGCACTATTTACTAATTTTTTTATAGACACACATGAGAAACGTCATGCTCGTGTCACAGAAAATAACCTGATTCTGACCACACCGGTTTCCCCAGCTGCTCTGGTTTCCTCCCACATGTGGAGTCTGTTATAGACCTGGCCAGCCCCATCGTGGGCACAACCCTGCATGCCACCAAGGGCCACTGCCTCACAAAGTCGACATTCACCATCCAGGATGTGGCCTCATCTCATTACCACAGTTGGGTACAGGGGCATGAAGACACACACAAAACAGATCAGAAACACTTCCTTACACTGTATTCCATCTGCCATTTCTTTGTCCATTCTCCCACGTCCTTCTGCCTCCTCATTGCAATCTTCCCCTCCACCTATCCACCTGCGGCATTACAGGAAAGGTATTGGCATGGATAGAGGAATGGCTGACAGGCAGGAGGCAGTGAGTGGGAATAAAGGGGGCCTTTTCTAGTTTGCTGCCAGTGACTAGTGCTGTTCCTCAGGGGTCAGTATTGCGACCACTACTTTGCACATTGTTTGTCAATGATTTGGATAATGGAATTGATGACTTTATGGCAAAGTTTGCAGATGATACGATGATAGGTGGAGGGGTAGGTGGTGCTGAGGAAGCAATGCCATTGCAGCAGGACTTAAACAAATTGGAAGAATGGGCAGGAAAAGTGGCAGATGGAATAGAGTTGGGAAATGTATGATAATGCATTTTGGTAAAAGGAACAATAGTGCAGACTATCTAAATGGGGAGAAGGTTCAAACATCAGAGGTGCAGAGGGCTGAGGAGTCCTCGTACAAGGCTCCCAGAAGGTTAATTTACAGGTTGAGTCTGCAGTAAAGAAGGCAAATGCAATGTTAGCATTTATTAAAAGGAGATAATGCTGAGACTTTATAAGACACAAGTCAGTCTGCACTAGGAGTATTGTCAACAGTTTTGGGCCCATATCTCAGAGAGGATGTGTTGTCATGGGAGAGAGCCCAGAGGAGCATGAGGATGATTCAGGAATGAAGGGGTGTTTGGCAGCTTTGGGCCTGTACTCACTGGAATTTAGGAGAATGTGGGGGGATCTCATTGAAACCAATCGAATATTGCAAGAAGTAGATAGGGTGGATGTGGAGAGAATGTTCCCTATAGTAGAGGTATCCAGACCTTTTAGAACAGAGTTTAGGAGGAAATCTTTTGATAGTGGTAAATCTGTGGAATGCTCTATTATAGACTGAGGTGGGGGCCAACTCCGTGGGTATATTTAAAGCAGAAGTTGGTCGTTTCCTGATTGGTCAGGGCATCAAAGGATTTGGCAAGAAGGGAGATGTATGGGTTGAGTGGGATCGGGGATCAGCCATGATGGAATGGGAGTGCAGAATCAATGGGCTGAATGGCCTAATCCTGCTCCTATGTTTTCTGGCCTTTCGGCCGCACAAGCCTCCTCGTTATGATCTTGCACTTTATTGTTTACCTGAACTTATTTTTGCGACAATAATCAACCATTTCCAGCACCAACTGCTTTCAATCTCACACACACTCAGAGGCGACCTGCAAAGCCAGTGACACAATCGATCCTTTTCCCCGGAGGCACAAGCAGAAGCAACTCCCGGGTAACTCAGTAACCTCGCCTGCGCGGAAGAATTGACCAAGGGCTAACAGTCACACTTCTTAAAAAATAAAACACACGCCAGAAAAATCGTCTTCAACTTTCCGACCAAAGTTATAAAGAAACTTCTGCTTAAAAGATTTCTCTCTCGGCCGCTCCCAAAACCCTGCAGCAAAGATCGGGTTTGGAATAGGTTCGTAACTTACCATCTTGCAGCAATTCAGAAAACTGGGTCAACCTTCACCTTCCTGGGTTTCGTCCAGTGGCCTTTGGCAAGAGAAAGGTCTTAAAACTGCGGCGGTGTCGTCTCCCCGTCTCGGGCCATAGATCACCCGCTTGATGGCCAGTCACAGGCAATCCTTCCCCCGCCGTGCTGCCTCAGGAACTGGTTACCGCCGACTCAGGTACGGGCAGGTAGGCGCACAGCGAACCCATTCAAGAATTCTGGGTATGTCGAGGTGTGTCCGACGGGGCGGGAGCCGGGCACACTGTTCATCTCCGCGGTTAGACCCAATCCAGCCATCCCCCCCGAGAAGGAAGAGTGGCTACAGAGGGGGAAGGAGAGAGTGTGGCTGGAGAGAGTGTGGCTGGAGAGAGAGAGAGGGGAGGGTGGGGGAGAGAGAGAGAGGGGAGGGTGGGGGAGAGAGAGAGAGAGGGGAGGGTGGGGGAGAGAGAGAGGGGAGGGTGGGGGAGAGAGAGGGTGGGGGAGAGAGGGGAGGGTGGGGGAGAGAGAGGGGAGGGTGGGGGAGAGAGAGGGGAGGGTGGGGGAGAGAGAGGGGAGGGTGGGGGAGAGAGAGAGGGGAGGGGGGAGAGAGAGAGGGGAGGGTGGGGGGGAGAGAGAGGGGAGGGTGGGGGAGAGAGAGGGGGTGGGAGAGAGAGGGAGGGGGTGGGTGGGAGAGAGAGAGGGAGGGTGGGAGAGAGAGGGAGGGGGTGGGAGAGAGGGGGTGGGGGAGAGAGGGGGGTAGGGGAGGGGGTGGGAGAGAGAGGGAGGGGGTGGGTGGGAGAGAGAGGGGGTGGGAGAGAGAGGGGGGTTGGGGAGAGAGGGGGTGGGAGAGACAGGGAGGGGGAGGGTGGGAGAGAGGGAGGGGGAGGGTGGGAGAGAGAGGGAGGGGGTGGGTGGGAGAGAGAGGGAGGGGAGGCTGGGGGAGAGGGGAAGTGGGGAGGTAGGTGGAGGGGTGGGGGAGAGAGGGGAGGCTGGGGGAGAGGGGAAGTGGGGAGGTAGGTGGGGAGGGTGGGGCAGAGGGGGGAGAGGGATCGGGGAGGGTGGAGGGGTAGAGGGGGCTAGGGAGGGGGAGAGAGGGGAAAGAGAAGGGTGGGAGCAGGGGGGAGAGGGCAGTGAAATGGAGGGAGAGTGAAGTGAGTTGAGAAGGTGAGAGGGGGCTGGGGGGAGGCAGAGAGTGGTCTGAGAAGTTGAGAAGAGGGGTAGTGAGGTGGAGCAAGAAAGGAGAGGGAGGGGAAGAGAGGGTGAGAGGAGGAAAAGGGGGGAGAGGGGATGAGAGAGTGAGGGGGTGAGTTGGAGCAGGGGAGTGGAGAAGGAGGGAGGGGAGAGGATGGAGTGGGGGAGAGGGGAGAGGGGAGGGGAGTTGGGGTGAGTTGGAGAAGGGGAGGGTTGGGGAAAGGAGAGTGAGGGGAGGGGAGGGCAATGAATGTGGAGGGGGAATTGGGAATCGGGAGAAGGAAATGGGAAGGGATTGAGCGATGAGGGCTGGAGGGAGTGAGGGGTAGTGAACGAGATATGATGGGATGGGGAGGGAGTGAATGATGTGGGGAAGAGTGAGGGACAAGGCGGGAATAAGTGACAAGGGGGTGTGAGGGATGAGTGGGGAGTGAGGGTCGAGGGTGTAGGATATGTGGCGGTTTGATTGACCAGGATGGGATAGAGTGAGGAATTGAGGAACACCAGCTCCTTCCCTCACCCTCCCATGTCCCTGTCCCTAAATCCTAAACTAACCTGCAATATCCCTAAAGCCATCACTACCTCTCTGGACTCTGTGAAGAAATAACCATCCTTGTTCTGTTACCCCTTCTCCAGTGAGGAGTTGGGGACTGTTAAAGAAGGTTGCTGGATGTCTGGATCATGCTGTTAGGGGTAGTGGCAGAGGCTGCTGCACTACAGATGCTTTAGAGGCTTTCATGAATGTACAGAGAATGGAGGGATTTGGCTGACTTATGATCCCTTTCAACCCTGTTCTCATGCCTTCTCCTTTGATGTCCTTACTAATCAAGACCCTACAAACCTCCACTCTAAATGACTTGTCCTCCACAGCCATCTGTGGCGACAAATTCCACAGATGCACTACTCTCTATTCTCAGGCTGTGCCCTCTGGTCCAAGAATCCCCCACTACTGGAAACATCCACTCTGTCCAGAACTTTCACAACGGAAAGTATTAGATTAGTTAATAATAAAAATAAACTTCCTTTATCATCTGTATGAAAGGTGCTCTGATGAAGGCTGGAGGGAGTGAGGGGTAGTGAATGAGATATGATGGGATGTGTTTAATTATTTGGTGGTCTATGGAGCCCAATTTCTGCATGTTACACCCACTACACCATATTCTCTTCTTGCCTGGTTCAATGACTAGTTCACTTCCATTATGTGCCCTCACATTCAACTGTAAGATGACTCTAGATGTAGAACCGGGCATTGCACCTTCGGGTCAGTTTTATAGGTGTTGGTTTGAAGATCTCTGACTTCTCATCTCCTTTGATTCAACCCTTGGTGCCAACTTTCTACACAGCTACCTCCTGCCTCACGTTGCCAGACCTTAAGCCCAATAGTTACAGGATCGGCTGGTTGAGTGGTGTCGTCACTCAACATTAGGAAGACCAAGGAATTGATTGTGGAATTCAGGAAGGGGAAGTCGAGGGAACACATGCCTGTCCTCATCAAGGAATCAGAGGTGTGTGGGGAGAGCATTTTCAAGTCCCGGGTGTCAATATCCCCAAAGACCTATCCTGGGTCCAACACATTGAAGCAATTATGAAAAAGGCAAGGCAGTGGCTATGCTTGATTAGGAATTTGAGAAGATTTGGTATGTCACCAAATTTCTGCAGATATACCACGGAGAGCATTCTGAATGATATGGAGGGGGCGACTGCACAGGATCACAAAAAGCTGCAGAGGTTGCAGTCTCAGCCATCTCCATCACGGGCGCTAGCTTGGACATCTTCAAAAGGTGATGCCTCAGGAAGGCAGCATCCACCATTAAGGACCCTCGCCATCCAAAACTACCATCAGGGAGGAGGTACATGAGCCTGAAGGCAGACATTCAATGTTTCAGGAACAGCTTCTTCCCCTCTGACATCAGATTTTTGAACAGTACCTCACTACTGTTCTTTCATTTTGCAATACTTATTTATTTTCTTATATTTCATATTGTAACACCTGGTAATTTTTTTGTATTGCATTGTACTGCTGCTACAAAACAAGTTTCTCAATATATGCCAGTGATAATAATTCTGATATTCGGGCCAACCACCACCCTCTGTAAAAATATCCACTCCTCAGGTCTTCTTCCCTCTCCCCTTAAACATATCCCCTCTGATTTCAGATTCTCCACCCTTGGAACAAGACTGACTCTCTACACCCCTCGTTTGATAAACCTCTTTATGTTCATCCCCCAGCTTCTCACGTTCCAGTGAAAATAAGCCCATTTTAATCACCCTCTCCTATAACTACTATCACGAATCTCTTCTACGCTTTCTCAATTGTTACCACTTCATTCCTGGCCGTAATTGCAGTCTGACCAATGTTTCAAACGTCGGCAACCCCGTTCCAATTTGGTACTCGGTGTTCTAAACCTAGAGCAACACAAACAAAATGCTGCTGGAACCCAGCAGGTCAGACAGAATCCATGGAAATGAATGAACAGTCGACATTTGGGGATAAGACCCTTCTTCAGGGCTGGAAAGGAAAAGGGAAGATGCCAGATCAGGGAGGTGGACAAGTTGGAAGGTGATAGGTGAAGCCAGGTGGGTGGGGAAAGGGGGATGAAGTGAGAGGGTGGAGGTGATAGGTGGTAAAGGTAAAGGGCGAGAGAAGAAGGAATCGGACAGGAGTGTGGACCAGAGGAGAAAGGGAAGGAGGAGAGGCATGACTTGCCCTGTCGTATCCACTGTCGAAGCCGGTGATTTGCAGTTTGGAGATTATTCGGGTGTGGCAGCACTCTGGGAGGGTTCTGGGAGGTAGAGGCAACGTGAATGAACCTCGTGGCAAGAAGACTGCGGGGGGGGGGGGCGTGAGGCAATGTTCGACTCCATTTTGCTAATTAAAATGACAAGGGAGATTGAAACAACGAGGCAAATGAAAAAGGTGAGCATTGACTGACTGCCTTTTGATTCCTGGTGGGATCGCTCTGTGGCCGGAGAGGGGAGACTGCCTTTTGATTCCTGGTGGGATCGCTCTGTGGCCGGAGAGGGGAGACTGCCTTTTGATTCCTGGTGGGATCGCTCTGTGGCCGGAGAGGGGAGACTGCCTTTTGATTCCTGGTGGGATCGCTCTGTGGCCGGAGAGGGGAGACTGCCTTTTGATTCCTGGTGGGATCGCTCTGTGGCCGGAGAGGGGAGACTGCCTTTTGATTCCTGGTGGGATCGCTCTGTGGCCGGAGAGGGGAGACTGCCTTTTGATTCCTGGTGGGATCGCTCTGTGGCCGGAGAGGGGAGACTGCCTTTTGATTCCTGGTGGGATCGCTCTGTGGCCGGAGAGGGGAGACTGCCTTTTGATTCCTGGTGGGATCGCTCTGTGGCCGGAGAGGGGAGACTGTCTTTTGATTCCTGGTGGGATCGCTCTGTGGCCGGAGAGGGGAGACTGCCTTTTGATTCCTGGTGGGATCGCTCTGTGGCCGGAGAGGGGAGACTGCCTTTTGATTCCTGGTGGGATTGATCTGTGGCCGGAGAGGGGAGACTGTCTTTTGATCCCTGGTGGGATCGCTCTGTTGCCAGAGAGGGGAGACTGTCTTTTGATCCCTGGTGGGATCGCTCTGTTGCCGGAGAGGGGAGACTGTCTTTTGATTCCTGGTGGGATCGCTCTGCTGCTGAAGAGGGGAGAGGCAGTTGCTGTGACAAGATATTGTTATCCAGGTTTTCTGTGTTTTGGATATGGGCTTGTACGAAGGACTTTTTTCAGTCTTATAGAATTTTATATTGCGTTTCTCGCTGATGTTTCTCGGTTTTGTTTGTTTGTACCGGGGGAATGGGGGTCAATGTGTTTGTTTGTTTTTGTGCAGGCAAGGGGGATTTGGAGGTTGACGACCACGCTTTTCTTTCTTGGTTTCATGGCTATCTAGAGAAGAATTTCAGAGTTGAATATTTTGCTAATAAATGAACCTTCGAAGCTTCCATCGCAAGGTCTGTCTGTCCACCAACAGCCCCTGCCATTCACTCTGCCTGACCATCTGGAATCTGACCTCTCAAACTGCATTACTTCACACCTTGTTGGGATTAAATTCCATCAGTCTCCGCTCCACCCCATTTTCCAACTGAACTCTGACCCGCTGTATCTTTAAACACCCTTCTTTATTATCTACAACTATCAGTTTTTGCGTCACTGATGCACCATCAATAACTCACTCTGAGACGTGAAGGCGAGATATTGGCTTTTATTGACTGGCAGAAGGAACAAGCAGTGAGTGACCACCATACTACATCCTGGAGACTGAGAGGCCGGGCTCAGGCCTTGATCGCCTTTATACAGGGGTCTGTGGGAGGAGCCACAGGAGCAGTCAGCCGGGGGGGGGGGGGGGAGGCGTGTCCAGACAGGTATATGTAGTTCACCACATTCACTTGCAAATTTACATTCTCAGAGTCATAAGCACATACCTTTTCATACAGAAACAGCCCTTTAACCCAGCCAGCCCATGCTGAACTGTTTCTCTGGCTGGTCCTATTGAATTTGCACCTGGGCCAAACACATTCGTACTCCTATCTATGTACTTATCAAGAGCAACACATTCAAAATACTGGAGGAACTCCACAGGACAGGCAGCATCTGTGGAAATGAACAAACCATTGATATTTCAGGCAGACACTTCAGAAATGGAAAGGAAGGGGGAGGTTGCCAGAATAAAAGGTGGGGGAGGGGAAGGTGATAAGTGAAGCCAGGTGAGAGGAAAGAATCTGATAGGAGACGGGAGAAAGGGACCAAGGAGATGATAGGCAGGTGAGAAGTGGTAAGAGGCCAGAGTGAAGGGGGCGGGTAAAACTTTTTAACCAGAAGGAGAAATCGATGTTCATACCATCAGGTTGGAGGCTACCCAGACAGAATGAAAGGTTTTGTTCCTTCACCATGAAGGTTGCCTCATTGTGGAACAAGATGAGGCCATGGACTGACATGTTGGAATGGAAATGAGAATCAGAATTAAACTGCCCCCAGTAATGTACTTACCTAAAGTTATTTTAACAGTTGCAGATTAACCCTGCATCCACCTCTTCTGCTGGCAGCTCGTTCCACACTTGCACAACCCTCTGAGTAAAGAAGATCCCTCTCAAGTTCCTCTTTCACTCTAAATGTGGAGTTCAAGTCTCATCCAGCTTCAGTGGAAAAAGACTGCTTGCATTTACCCTCTCTATACCCCTTTGTATACCTCTATCAAACCTCCCTTCATTCCTCTGTCCCCCAGGGAATCCTGGCAACATCCTTGTAAACTGGCTCTGCACTCTTTCAATCTTATTAATATCTTTTCTGGAGGTAGGTAACCAGACCTGAACACAATACATCGGGGTTAGGGTTATTAACGGTGGCGCTGGAAGCCAAGGGACTTCCAAAAGGTTCTCTTGCAGGTCGAGTCAGTGGTAAGGAAGTTAAGTGCAATGTTAGCATTCATTTTGAGAGGAGCTGACTATAAGTGAAGATGTAGTGCTGAGACAGGCCACACTTGGAGCATTGTGAGCAGCTTTGGGCCCCTTACCTGATAAGAGGTGTGCTGGCATTGGAGAGGATCCAGAGAAGCTTCACGAGAATTATTCCAGGAATGAAAGTGTTATTGAATGGGGAGTGTTTGATGGCTCTGGGTCTGGTGTTTAGGTGAATGGGGGGGGGGGATCTCATTGAAACCTATCAAATATTAAAAAAGGCTTAGAAAGAATGGATGTGGAGAGGATGCTTCCTATATTGGATGAATCTAGGACCAGAGACCACGGCCTCAAAATAGAGGGATGTTCATTCAGAAAAGAGATGAGAGGGTAGTGAATCTGTGTAATTCACTGCCACAAATGACTGTGGAGACAAGTCATTAAGTATACTTAAAGCAGAGGTTGATAGGTTCTTGATTAGTCAGGACAGCAAAGGATACAGGGAGAAGGAAGCAGAATGGGGTTGAGAGGGATAATGAATCGGCCACGATGGGATGGCAGATTAGACTCAGTGGGCTGTGTCTTATGGGGTAAGGTGAAATATTTAAGGAGAACATGGAGTTGCTCACTCACTGACAGGTACACATTTACTCAGAGTGTGGAACAAGCCGCCAGCAGAAGTGGTGGATGTGGGTTTGACATTCAAGAGAAGGTTGGATAAGTACATGGATGGGAGGGGTATGGAGGGGGCTGTGGTCCAGCTGTGGGTTGTTGGGACAACTTGGTGGTAGTGTTCTGTGACTCTCACACCTTCCACCACAGTGAGCTGACCGCTGTTCCAATCGATCCACGTGGCATGAGAGGGGATGCAGCCAGACACCCTTGCTGCAGACAGTCGTTAGAGACATATTCATCCATCAATATTCTACACACATACACTTCAGCAGTACATCATTGGCACATCGCTCCTCACCCTCGGTTCTATCTACAGGAGGCACTGCCTCACGAAGGCAACATCCATTGTCAGGGTTCCCGACACACAACTACCACCAGAAGCCAGAAGTCCCACTCCATCAGGTTCAGGAGCAGTAATTTCCTTTTAACCATTTGGTTCTAGACCAACTGGCCCACTCTAATCACTACCTCAGCTCAGTGACACAGAGACCAGTTTGCCTTTTAAAAAAAATCTATTTGTATTTTCTTGTAACAATTGTGTATATTTTAGGTTTTCTCCCTGCAGTGAATGTTGTATATCTGAAACTATGTGCCCGTGGTATTGCCGCAGACAAGTTTCTCATTACACCTGTGTGTATGTGTGCATCTGACAATAAACTCACCATTGACATCCGTCAAACTGAGAGTTTGTCAAATAATTTGCATCGTTTAATGCCTTTAGCTCCTTTGTTACCTCCAGACCTGACAACTCCAATGTATTGCTGCCCCAAAACGCTCATTAGCATCTTTATCAACCTCACACTGTTCCAGACTCTGGTGTCCAAGTTGTCAGTGGACCCTCCACGCAACCACAAGCCTCCATAGCTCACAGCCTCTGGCTAACACGAGCCTGAAATGTAAAATACTCCATCGTTCCTTTCAAAATCTCCAATCTTCACTTTTCCTCATCTCCATCACCTCCTCTGCCTCCCTTCCTCATCTCTGTGATCTCCTCTGCTCCACTTTTACCCATCTCTGTGATCTCCTCTGCTCCACTTTTACCCATCTCTGTGATCTCCTCTGCTCCACTTTTACCCATCTCCAGGACCCTCTTCAATATCCACAGGACCTCCTATAACCTCTTTCCCTATCCCAAGGGCCTCCTCTGCCCCCTTTCTCCATCTCCATGATCTCCTCTGCCCCCACCATCTTACTGATCTCCAGGAACTCTTCTGACCCCTTCACCATCTCCAGGACTTCCTTCAACATCCCTAGGACCTCCTCTGCCCCCTTGCCCATCCCCAGGACCTCCCTCTGCCCCTTCCCCCTATAATATTGCTCTAACCTCCATTATCTTTGTAACCATGCCCCAGTTCTGACGGCTGTCCTGTCTCTACTCCCTTCCATCTCTGCAACCCCTTTCGGCCTCGACACCCCTCCCCGTCTCTTTATCCCCTTCCAGCCCAACACTCCCCACATCTCTGTAACCCTTTCGGCCTCGACACCCCCTTCACATCTCTGTAACCCTTTCTGGCCCCTACACCCCCTTCACATCTCTGTAACCCTTTTGGCCCACTACTGTGACCCCCCCCCCCCCCGTTCTCTGCACAACTGCCTGTTTCTATGGCCCTCTTGGCCCTGCACCCCGTCTCTGTGACCCTGCCCCACCCCCTCTGGCTCTACAATCTTTAGCATCTCTGTAATCTGAGACCTACACCTGTCCTGTTTCTGGGACCCTTTCTGGCCCCTACACCCTCCCCCATCTCTAAAAGCTATTCAGCCCTTGCCACCCCCCAGCATCCTGATCTCCGTCTCTTGGTGGTGCCTGTGACAATTTGTGACCACTTTTGGGTTGAAGGAAAGACACTCAGCCCATCGTACCTGTGCAAACTCTTGGGAGGAGCCACCCATCGCCCTCTCCTGCTGCCGGTGTTGTAGGAATTCACCGTGTAGGTTTATTACCCAGACTGCATCTGACACCCGATCAGGCACCACGTTCTAAGTCAAAATGAACTGTTAGGTAAAAAAGCTGCCCATCTCCGTTGTGATTTTGTACAGATTTACTGCAGAGAGCATTCTGACTGGTTACATCACATCTGCTATGGAGGAGCCAGCGCACAGGATCGGGTAAGAAGCTGGAGGGGGTTGTAGACTCAGCCAGGAGCATCCTGACTGGCTGCATCACTGCCTGGTATGGGAACTTTAATCGCAGGACTCTGCAGAGAGTGGTGCCGACAGCCCAGCACATCTGTAGTTGTGAACTTCCCGTGATTTACAAAGACAGGTGAGTAAAAAGGGCCCATAGGATCATTGGGGACCCGAGTCACCCCAACCACAAACTGTTCCAGCTGCTACCATCCGGGAAACGGTACCGCAGCATAAAAGCCAGGACCAACGGGCTCCGACAGCTCCTCCTACCAGGCCATCAGACTGCTTAACTCACACTGATTTGAGTGTATTCTATTGACTGTTCTATATTATAAATCACGACGACTGCTCATTGCACAGTTAGAGGGAGACGTAACCTAAAGATTTTTACTCCTCGTGTATGTGAAGGACACAAGAAATAAAGACAATTCAAATTCAAACCCTCCCCATAATCGAGGACATCTTGAAGAGATGGTGCCTCAAGGCAGCATCTGTCTCTAAGGGCCCTCACCATCGGAGGCATGCCATCTTCTTGTTAGTACAGTCAGGAAGGAGGTACAGGAGCTTGAAGACCCACACTCAACAATTTAAGACCAGCTTCTTCTTCGCCGCCATCAGATTGCTGAGCGGTCCATGGACGGTCTTCGTTATTCTGCTTTATTTCTTCTTGCAGATTAAACTTCTATCTTGCGCTGTACTGCTGCTGCAAAAGAAATTTCACAACATACGCCAGTGAAGATAAACCTGGTTTTGATGATCTTGTCAGCACCCTCTCTTTGTTATGCATGTCCTGTCCAAAATAGATTCAACACGACCTTTCACTGCGCAGACATGTGAAAGTGTGAACAGTGTAAAGGGGCGGTCTGGCAGTCAGCTGCTATTCAGTGGGTTGAAAGGTCTTTTGCTGCTCGTTATAGCGATGCCCCAACCATTGACAGACTGAACTTTGCTCTCATACAGGGTTGATAGGCTGTTGGACCCTCCACGAGAGGGCAGCAGATACGCAGAGTTCAGAGATGCGAGATTTCTGCAGATGCCGCAAATCCGATGTAACACACACAACATGCTGGAGGGGAAGAGATTAAGGAGCCAGTGATGTGGTTATCCCCCTCCACATCACTTTGGATACTGTCGGGGGGACCTAACAGAGGTAAATCACAGCAGTCGCATCTCTGGCGCTGTCTCCCTCTGTGACTCAGAGAAGTGGGGAGAAGGGGACAAGGAAACGAACAGGAGGTTCTGTGGGCGAGATCCCTGGATGGTATGTTGCTTTCCAGGTGCCAGGGTCCGGGATATCTTGGATCGAGTTCTCATCATTCTTAAATGGGAGAGTGAACAGCCAGAAGCCGTGTACTCATTGACATGGGTAGGACGAGTGACGAGCTTCTGCACAGGGAGTTCAGTGCTAAGTTAAAGGGCAGGAGGACCTCCAGGGTTGTGATCTCAGGATTGCTACCCTTGCCACGTGCTAGTGACGCCAGAACTAGGAAGACTGCACAGTTTAATACATGGCTAAAGAGTTGGTGTAGGAGGGAGGGCATAATATTTTTGGATCATTGGACTCTACCAGGGAAGGTGGGACCTGTACAGAACGGACGGTTTGCACCTGAACTGGAGGGGGATTAATATCACAGTGGAAGGTTTGTTAATGCTGCACGATGGGGTTTAAACTAGAGTTGCTGGGGGATGGGAACCAGAGTGCCAGGACAGTCAGTGTAGGGGCAGATGTTGGTAAGACCTTTGACGAAGTTAGGAATTAAAAGTTTGATCATGGTGCATCTAGTGTCCTGAGCTGCCGACGTTGAAATGCAAGCAGTATCGTGGGAAAGGCATATCATAGTGCTGAAGATGAAGTAGCTGGTTTTCAAACAGAGGCAATATGTAGGGAAGAGAGGCTGTTGGATGGGCAAAATTGCAGTCAATAAGATAAGTTGCAATGTAAAAGGTAGACAAAATTGAAAAGGGTGAATACTGGACTGTTGTATCTGACTGCGCGCAGTATACAGAATGTATACAGAACTTAGAGCACAGTTACAGACCGACAGGTATGATATCGTAGACAGCTCCGAGTCATGGCTAAAAGATTGTATCCGGGAGCTTAATGTTCAAGAACACACATTGTATCGAAAGGATGGGCAGGAAGGCAGAGGGGGCTGCTTTGCTCTGCTGGTAAAAAATGAAACCAAATCATCAGAAAGAGGTGACATAGGGTCAGAAGGTATTGAATCATTGTGGATAGAGCCACGGAACTGCAAGGGTAAAAAGACCCTGATGGGAGTGGTTTACAGACCCACAAACAGTGGTAAGGAGATGGCCTGAAAATTACAACGGAAGATAGAAAATGCATGCCAAAAGGGCAACGTTACAATGATCATTGGGGCTTCAATATGCAGGTAGATTGGGAAAATCAGCTTGGTGCCGGATTCCAGGAGGGGGAATTTCTAGAGTGGCTACAAGATGACTTTATGGTTGAGCCCACTAGGGGGATCAGCTATTCTGGACTGGGTGTTGTGAAATGAACCAGAATTGATTAGAGAGCTTAAGGTAAAAGAACCCTTACGGGAAAGAGATTGTTATGTGTTGGGACCGATTCTTTTGACATTACATGTCAATCATTTGGATGATGGCATTCATAGCTTTGTTGCAAAGTTTCCAGACATTACCAAGATAGGTGGAGGGGCAGGTAGTTTTGAACAAGTAGAGAGACTACAAGAGTATTTCGACAGATTTGGAGAATTGGCAAAGAAGTGGCTGATGCAATAGTGTCAAGAAGAAGAAATGAAAGGGTTGACTATTTTCTAGATGAAGAGAAAATACAAAAACAAACTGAGGTGCAAGGGTACTTGGGAGCCCTTGTACAGGATTCCCTACAAGTTAATTTACAGGTTGAGCCTGTGGTGAGGAAGGTAAATGTAATGTTAACATTCATTTCTAGATGACTAAAATACAAAAGCAAGGATGTAATGTTGAAACTTTATAAAGCACTGGTGAGGTCTCACTTGGAGTATTGTGGGCAGTTTTGGGTCCCTTATTGTAGAAAGGATGTGATGAAACTGGAGAGGATTCAAAGGAGATTCACGAAAATGATTCCAGGATTGAATGGCTTGTCATATGAAGAGTGTTTGTATTCACTAGAATTCAGTGGTGAAGTTGTGCAATTCTTTGCTACAGGCAACTGTGAAGGCCAAGTCCTTATGAGGTCACCCCTCATTTGAGGCAGAGGTTGATAGATTCTTGATTGGTCAGTGAATGAAGGGATATGAGGAGAGGGCAGGAGATTGGGGCTGAGAGGAAAATTAAATCATCCATGATGAAATGGTGGAGAAGACTTAATGAGCCAAATGGCTCAATTCTGCTCCTACATCTTATAAAAAAAAACTCAGTAGGTCAGGCAGCATCTATAAAGGAATAAATAGTCGACATTTCCGGCTGAGAACTTTCATCAGGACTGGAAAGGAGGGGGGTAGTTGCCAGAAAAAAAGAGGCTGTGGGGGAGGGGTGGGGGGAAGGTGATAGGTGAAGCCAAGTGGGTGATGGAAGGGAGAGTGAAATAAGCAGCTGGGGGGGGGGTGATAGGTAGACAAGGTGAAGGGCTAGAGAAGAAGGAATCTGATAGGATAGGAGAGGAGAGTGGACCATGGAAAAAGGGGAAGGAGGAGGGAGGGCACTGGAGGAGGTGATAGGCAGTTGGGGAGAAGAGACAAGAAGCCAGAGTGGGGAATGGAAAAAGAGGGGAGTGGAAAAATACTGGAAGTTGGAGAAATCAATGCTCATGCCCATCAGTTTGTAGGCTACATAGATGGACCATGAGGTGTTGCTCCTTAAACCTGAGGGTAGCAGCAGAGGAGGCCATAGACCAACATGTCAGAATTGGAATGGGGATGAATCAAAATGGTTGGCCACTGGGAAATCCCACTTTTTGCTGATGGAATGGAGGTGCTTGACAAAGCAGAGCCCCCTAGTTCACTGAACCACAAACAGTAGTTTGTCAACGACACAAGAGATTCTGCAGATGCTGGGAATTTGGAGCACACACAAAATGTTGGAGGAACTCAGCAGGTAAGGCAGCATCTGTGAAGAGAAAATGGGCACTCAATGTTTCTGTGCAAGTCCGTTTATCAGGATTGAGAGGTTGCTGGTATAGAAAGGTGGGGGGGGGAAGGGCTGTTGGGTGATGGGTGGATCCAAGTGATGGGGTAAATGTAGGGGAGGGAGAGTGGGGATGATGCGAGAAGCTGGGATGTGACAGGTAGAAATAGCAAAAGGCTGAAGAAAATGGAATCTGATGGGAGAGGACATTGGACCATGGAATAGAGGGAAGGAGGTGGAGAGGGGAACTGGTGGGAGGAACGTACAGGTGATGGACGGGGGAATGATAGCAGCCAGTAGAATAAGGAGAAAATGTGGAAGTGGTTATCTGATGTCATGCTGGAGCCCAACTAGGCAGAACATGAGGTGCTGTTCCTCTAATCTGTGTCTAGCCTCAGCCTAGTAGTCAAGGTGGCAGTGAACAGACAGGGTGTGGGAATAGGGAGTGGAATTAAAACGGCTGGCCACCAGAATATTCCACCTGTAATTGTGGACAGTTTTCTCACAGTTCAGAGCCTCCCAGCACAATCCTCGGGCACTTAGTGCTGTAACACCTCCTTTCATGTCTTTTAGCATGTTCCAAAGCACTTCACTGTATTTAAGTGAGTCACTGTAGGAAGGCCAGTTACATTATTTGTGTACTGCAAGCTCTCATACACAGCAAAGGTCATCAGCTCTTGTGAAAATCAACAACAGCCTGTCCTGGTCCAATGAGGTGGATGTCATGGCCAAGAAACCTCACCAACCTCTCTACTTCCTTGGGGGCAAGACAGTTAGCAGGATCCTGCCAATTCTTATCGTTGCACCGTAGAAAGAACTCCATTCTGGATTGCAGCGCAGATTGGTACGGCAACTGCTCTGCCCGTGGCCACAAGGAACTGCAGAGAGTTGTGGATGCAACTCAGCACATCACAGGAACCAGCTCTCTCCCTATAGAATCTGACTCTCCTTCTCACTGCCTCAGTAAAGCAGCCAACAAAAATCAAAGACCCTAACCGCCAGATACTCTCTCTTCTCCCCTCTTTCATCAGGCAGGAGAGACAAAGACCTGAAAGCAAGTTCCACTGTTAAAGCTTCTGTCTCACTCTGAGTACTTAAAGATGGACTCTTGCCCTCACATTCTACCTCACTACGAGCTTGCACTTTATCATTTACCTGCACTGCACTTTTTCGGAGGCTTTAATATTTTCCTCTGCGTTGTTACTATTCCACCTCACTGCACTGTCTGTATGAACAGTACACAAGCCTTTCATTGTACGTGACAATAATAAACCAATTCCAGTGCCTTTGCTGCCGAACCACAGAAAAAAGGATACGCGAAGGGCAGAGAAGGGGAGGCATGAATCATGCACTGTGAATCATCCACAGTGATCCAGTGGTAGGTATACACAGTACTGGTGAGGCCACACCTAGAGTACAGTGTGCATTCTGCTCTCCTTACTTGAGGAGAGGCATACTAACTTTGGAGGTGGTGCAGAGGAGGTTCACCAGTTTGATTCCAGAGATGAGGGGTGGTTAGCTGATGAGAAGAGATTGAGTCACCTGGGACTACACATGCTGGAATTCAGAATGAGAGGTGATCTTAAAGAAACATGTACAATTATGAAAAGTATAATTGATAGATGAGATAGGGGTGTCTACAGAGCAGGTAGCACCTCTGGTGGAGGGGCTTAGCATGTCTATTCTGGGGCAGCTCACTCTCCTTTAGTCCCCACTGGACACTCAGTTCTCACCTCTGGCTCCAAGTAGCTGTTTGCATGTGACAGTGGCACACCGTTTCGACAGGCAGGCTAAACCTGGTGAGGGTAGCCGGCCGTCCTCATACACTTGTCTGATAGGGACGTGTCTGTCCTAGCATGTGAGGTCAGTTCTGGTGGACTGGGTGGATGAGACCTACAGTGAGATCCAATGATAGTGAAGGTGGTTCTGAACGCTCCATGGAGTCATGGTCATCCACTGCAGCCAATGAAAATCCCAGTAGTGATGACTATTCGTACCACTGGAACTGGACTTCTGAGGTCGCAGGAGTGGAACTGCCCCAGTGCAATGGCCTTCCCACTCTCCCACGCAGGTTTCACTGTCATTGTCAAATACAGCAACCAATCAGATGAGGTGGGTGAGACTAAAACTAGGGGGGAAAAGGCCTCGAGATTCAGGGTTAGGATGGAGATGAGGAGAGACTGCTTTTCCCAGAGAACAGTGAATCTCTGGAATTCTCTGCCCAGGGAAAAAGTAGACACTACTTCATTAAATATATTTAAGACACAGTTAGACTGCAGGAGAATTAAGTATTATAAGAAAAGGACAGGTAGATGGAACTCTGTCCACAGCCAGATCATGACATTATTGGCTCGATAAGCCAGGTGCCTGACTCCTGCTCCTGTTTCTTATACCCTTTTTCTGACTATGGGAGGGAAACAGAACCTTTCAGTTTTCACAGGTAATACAGATTCTGCAGATGATGGAAATCTACATTAACACACACAAAACACTGGAGGAACTCTTAAGGGTCAGATCATAAGACATAGGAGCAAAATTAGGCCTTTTGGCACATCAAATTTCCTCAGCCATCCCATCACGGCTGATTTATTACCCCTCTTAACCCCATTCTCCTGCCTTCTCCCCATAACTTTTGACGCCCTTACTAATCAAGAACTCCACTTTAAATATACCCAATGACTTTGTCTCCATAGCTGTAGTGGCAAAGAACTCCACAGATAAATAGCATCTATGAAAGAAAGCCAACAGTCGACATTTTGGCCTGAGACCCTTCGTTAAGACTCACAACCGCTTCTGGGATATGGAATTAAAAGTCCAAGTCGATTTCACAGGAGGTGTTTTAATGAGTCACAAGACAACATATACAAAACATGAGGGGCCAAAATAAAGAGTTGGGAGGGGCAGTGTGTGTGGGATGGGTAAACAAAGAAAACAGCGGACGCAGAAAACTGTTATTACGACAGAGGCGAAACCTGTACAGCAATAAAATCTATGCAGCTGTGGAGAAGGAGCACTGGACACAGCAAAAATGCTGTTTTAAATCCCATCTTCACATTGTCTGCTCGTTTTGAGAGAATTTAGTATCAGATTTACAACAGAAAACTAAATTTCAAATCGTGCATTGCTTATATATATATATGTATATGTATATATAAAAGAGCAATTTAAATACAGTTTTATAATATGTACAACACTCCCTCTTGTGTCTCCTTCACTTAAGTAAACAGACAAATCTACACGCCAATCTTTAATGGCTGGCTCTTTACTCTAATCTGTGTAACTGGGTGGTGGTAGTGGTGGCAGAGAGCACTTTCCTGACCACTGACTCACCTCCCCTCCCTCCACACCATCCCATCACACACTCTCAGGGTCAGACACAGAGTGAATCTCCCTCTACACCATCCCATCACACACTCTCAGGGACAGACACAGAGTGAAGCTCCCTCTATACTGTCCCATCACGTACTCCTGGGGTCAGACACAAACTGAAGCTCCCTCCACACCGTCCCATCACTCTCATGGAACAGGGAACTTCCCTACACTGTCCCAAAGACACCCAGAACAAGTTACATCACTCCTGTTTGAAATACACCTACAAAATGGTCCTTCCTTGGGTAAGTGGGAGGGAGAATGTGCAAACCAAAGGGGCAGTTAATCCATTCTCTGCTGATGTTGATTTATGAAAAGGAGTTGGTCCAGGACCAGGGGAGAACTTGCTACCGGCAGTTTGCACCTTACAGGTAATTCCTCAACAGATAGGAACCAAATATAACAAATAAACAGCCTGACCAGCGAGATCTAATCCATTCTAAGGACAAAATTCCCATGCCATAACTTTGAAATTGGAGCAGATGGAAGGGTTAATTTGCATCTTGGTTGTGACTTCACCCACTTTGGCAGATTACACCCGAGCCCAATTCCCAATGCATTGAGGCAAGGGGTTTTACTTACATCACAATACTATCTGCTTCCCTTTACTGGGTTGAGTGGCGGTGGGCAATGAAGCTTCACAAAACTACCATGTCCTGTGAAGACTCTGTGCATGCTTGTCAATTGTTGACATATGGACACGCATTAGATGAGTGGTGTGTGTATGTATGCACACGTATGTGTGTGCGTGTGCGATCTGCCATGCATGTATATGTGTACTGTGGATTGGTCTCAACTTGTGTGTGTCCAAGCCTTGTCTTGTCAGTGTGTGCATGTGCCAGTCACCGTGTACGAAGACTGCACATCTCGATGCATGTGCACAGAGCTTGGTGTATGTACAAGAACCATGTGATTCATGACTGATGTTAAACAGATTGTGAGTGTTTATCAAACACTGGCTGTGCCTGTGCAAAAGAAATTTTTAACCTCTCAAACATTTACCCCTCTCGAGGTTGGGACATGACAGGCAGGAGCTACGGCAAGTTATCAAAGAGTGATGTGTGGAGGTGAGTGATGAAGGTTTTAACAGACGATTGGTGGAGGTGAGTGATGAGGGTTTTAACAGACGATTGGTGGAGGTGAGTGATGAGGGTTTGGGTATTTCTATCAGGGGTAAACAGGACTGGCCACTAACAGACAATCATCAGAATGTCAACAAAAGCAGAGAGTGATTTGAATTCAAGGAGCTCGTTTTATCCAGGCCATATTTGGGGCCAGGCTGAACAAAGATATTCATGGAAACCCCTCACTTTTCTGCAGGAAGCAACTGCCCCTCCAGTTACTGTTTGTCCAAGGAGGGAGATGACTGACTGGGAGAGGGGCAAGTATGGGAGAGAAAGGACAGATTTATCTCATTATTCCAGGAAGAGAACAAAAAATAACAAACATGGGACACTGCCCTGAGGCTGGTATTTCCCCTGCAGCAGAAGAAGAGAGATGGGTAAATCTTGTCTCCCTATTATCTGCACTCCCAAAAGAAAGGGTGTATTGCATTGTGTAACGGGGAGGGGGAACATGAGAACAGAAATTATGATTCACTCTAACCCATCCCAATTTAGTGAGACACTAAATCCATAGTGACTTAACCTTCATGAGAACCTCAAAGCCTTCCTTGTAGATTTCCACCTCTTGACGGACTCAGAATTGATCCACTCCTATCCCACCTCATAAGGGTCTCTACCTCACGATCCCTCAGTAAGACAGAGATCCTCATCCTCATCACAGCAAGCAAGGAAACTGTTTTCCCATGGGAAGGAAGATGGGATGTATAAAGGTTCGTCAGCCAACAGTCCCTCGATTGTTCTAACTGGAGGACAGTATCAGTAACTGAACTGTAGTTGGGGTGTTAGGAAGAAGAGTTGGGTGGAAACTCAGGAACAGCTGATCAAGATTATCAGCTGGTTAATTTCTCTGCCCTTTACCCAGCCTAACCAAAGCCCAATCTACAGACAGACAAGACCATCAAAGGTGGGACCATGGGGTGAACCAACTCCCAGGATGACAGGACATACCAAACATCATGCTTTCTCACTGAACCAAGCCGAGGCATGGGTTTTATAGCAGAAGGCTGTCAACACCGCTCCAGTTCCACCACAGAAGTGGGTAATTACAACAGAACCAGTTACCGTGCATGAACACCAAAATGACAGCTGCAGAGGGAGCAAACCTCGTTGAATGAAGGCATAAAAACTGAAAGGGAAATACACTCCCAAGCCAGTACCTCTGAATGGACTTGTATCTCTCTATCAAAGAGGAAAGACCTGCGATCTTTCATGATGCCCAAAAGTGCTTCATGGCCAACTGAATAGTCACAGTTGTTATAACAGTACAAAATGGACAAACATAACAAGGAAGTTTCTACACACCTGACTTTGCAAATGTCCTGTTTACCAATGAGGAAGGAAAAACTAAGTTTAAAAAAAAAATCACTGACTCACGCAAATACACATATAAACAAAACAAAAACACTTGGGGAGAAGGGGATAAAGTCTAAGCTGTGTTGTGATGTTTGCTTTGAGGTGCTTTAAGGAGACCATTCTTGGTTAGAATCAGCATGAGGTGAGGAAAAGAGGTGGTGAGGGTTTTGCTGTCTGAAAAGTTGGTCTATGGTGACACACATCTCCACACTGGAGGGTCAATGAGTTAATTTTGTTTCTTGTCAGGAGTGGTGCTTTCTTGGAGTAGTGGCAGATGATCGTGCGTGGAAAAGGACACCTTCGGGGGTCTGAAACAAGGTTTCTCACTGTGTCCCAAAACACTGCAGCCAAATCAAACATCTGTTTTGCAACGCTAGGGAGAGTGCAGCCAATTTGTGCAGAGCAAGGTCCCAAACTTTGGCATTGACCTGGACAGATTAGACCATGTTTAGTTATACAATATATATATATATATATATTATCCAGAATATAGATATAATATATAAATATATATGAACATGGTTGAGGAATGAACATTCTGCAGAAACACCAGGATAGGATGTTGGCCGCCAAGAACTCTCCTTGCCCTCTTCTGGAAGTAGCAGCAGGATCTGATGCTCTCCCTTCCTTGTTCGGGTCAGCCTTAGATTTGATACAAAAGGCTTTCTTCAAAACGCAGGAGGCTTCCGAACACAAAGATGGGTGGGAGGGAAGGGTTACTGGGTGCTCGGAATGGATCCTTCCGTCGAGGAGAAGGACACAATGCAATTCTCTCCGGTACTGGGAATTAGGAGGTGGGAATGAGATCCAGGTTAATTGCTACTCCTGAAACCCACAGAGAAACAGCATCTAATTGTCCTTGGATACTGGTGCTTCCCTTGACAACCTGTGCTGGCTGGGGTTTGAAGTCCTCAGGCGTGGAAGCAGTGAACTTGCTCTCAGTCAAGAGATTGCAGTCTTTCTCTGCATCCCCACCCCTTCTCCTTGCCCTGGAGGCGAGTGGGTGGTGGTGGTGGTGGGGGGGGGGGGGGGGGTAAAAGTATCACATGATTCCATTGGTGAGGTACTGGAAGCCATCGTAGAGTTTCGTGGTCAGTGACCGCATGCTGCCATCTACCATCTGCTCAATCAGTCCCTGAAGCTGCTCCTCAGTCAAGTTCATGTGGAAACGCTCCTTGAGATGCCGAATTGTTCCTGAACCGTGGAAACATGGGAGCTGGGAGCCTGCAGGAGTGAAATAAAAGCAATATGAAATACAAGGACTGGGAAAGTAAAGATTCTCACAGAGACATCCTTTCTCTTATGCTGCTGGTCGGATGTGTTTTCAAAGAGTTGTGACCTGTGAGTGAGTGCTGGGACTGGGAGCAAGATAGGCCAAATAGCCTCCTTTTGTGTACCTTTATAGTTCCTGACATGGGTAGGCAGAGTGGCGCACTTGGGGCATATAGGAGTTGGGGCATCACGCTACAGCTGTACAAGATGCAGGTGAGACTGCAGATGGAGTACTGCCTGAAGTCTGGTCCATACGACCATACAACAAAGGAGCAGATTAGGCCATTTAGTCCAATAAATCTGCTCTGCCATTCCATCATGGCCGATTTATTTTTCTCTCAACCTCATTTTTCGTGCTGGGAGTGGGGGGGAGTTGATGTCTTTCCTTCCAACATCCAAGGTTTTACTCTATTTTATGACTCGCTGGAGAAGACGATTATCAGAGTTGTATTGTGCCTACATATTTCAACAATAAAATGAACCCTTGACGGTACATTTCTAGTAAGCAATAAAGTGCAAGAATAAACCAACGTCTTAGTACTACACCATCAATTCACAACTCCTATGATGGCCAGGGTTAAATCAGGGATTGCTGGGCTAGGAGGGTTAATTCCACGCTGTATCTCAATGAACCCAGCTCGATCACTTCCTCTGGCAGCCCATTCCAGGTCCTCACTGAAGAAGGTACCTCTCAGGCCTCTTTTAAATCTCTCCCCCTGTACCTTGGGTCTGTGCCCTTCGGTTTCAGACTCCCTAAAGCTGTTCATCTTATACCCCTTTTGACATTATAAACTTCCATAAGTGAAGTCACCCCTCATTCTCACACTCCTAGGATTAAAGATCCAGCAAAGGGCCTGTTTCTGTTCTGTGTGATTCTTTGCCACATACAGCTGCCCCCAACACAATCTTAGGTCTGGGAACACAGGAGATTCTGCAGATGCTGGAAATCCAATGTACCGCACACAAAATGTGGAGAAAATCAACAGGTCAGGCAGCGTCTATTTGAGGGGAATGAACAGTCGACGTTTTGGGCCAAGATCCTTCATCAGAACCGGAAAAGGAGGAGGGAGAAGTGAGAATATAAAGATGGGGGAGGGGAAGGAGAACTAATTAGAAGGTGGTAGGTGAAGACAGGTGAGTGGGAAAGGTAAGGGGCTGGAGAAGGAATCTGATAGGAGAGCACAGTGGACCATAGGAGAAAGGGAATAAGGAGGGGCACCAGGTGATAGGCACGTGAGTAGAAGAGGTATGAGGCCAGACTGGGGAACAGAAGAAGAGGAAAATTCTTTTTACCCAGAAGAAGTCAATATTCATGCCATCACATTGGAGGCTACCTAGACAGAACATGAGGTGTTTCTCCTCCACCCTGAGAATGGCATCAATGTGGAAAAAGAGGAGGCCATGTCAGAATGGCAATAGGGACAGGAATTAAAATGGGTGACCACTGGGAAATGCTTCTTTTGACAGTCGGAGCGGAGGTGCCCAACAAAGCATCTTAGGTCTGTGTTGGTTGTTGAAGCAATTGGCACGTTTCTCTGTGTGTTTCAATGCACGTGTGGCAAATAAAGCTCATCTTTAATCTTTCAAAGATGTGATGATCTACATGGAAAATAAAATGGCTCTAACCAACAAGCACGCTCTCCCACTCACCTTGTTGCATAATCTCCACGATTTGAGCTACTTTGTCCATGTGCTTCCTTGCCGCGATCAATCCCTGCAACATCAGCATCTTGTAGTAGTTGAACATGTCCCCATCTGGGCCTCCCATGACCTGCGGACAGAAACCACTCCCTCAATTAGTTAAACATTAACCACTACCATCGATATAGCACACCAATTGGAAAGCCAATAAGACACAGGAGCAGAATTAGGCCATTTGGCCCATCAAGTCTGCTCTGCCATTCGATTGTGGGGAAGGGGCAGAATCCTGCAACACCTCCAAATCTGCACTGCAAAGTTCCGGTGGGCACATACACACCCGACTTGAAAAGATGTACAGGGTTGGCAGGACGATCAAACTTGCAGGGAACAAAAACCTAGCAACTAACAGGAGCAAATTTTCATTCTGCCAGCACAGAAGGAGATGGGCTGAATGACCTCCGACTGTGTTCTGTATTATTTCCAGCAGCTGGCAATCTGCAATTTAACAAAGTTTGCAATTCCCAGTACAGATGGGAGGAGTGGCAATGATTAATTGTCCAAATCTTCCACTCACTAACCCATTCCTCTACACTCCCAACCACCACTACTTCATCATTTCCTGTCAGTCCCCTTATGTACAGGCATTCCTGTACCTAGAGTTACATATGTTCATACAATCAATCTATGTATTTAGATGTATTGTGCTTTTTAAAAATTGTGTTCATCATCTTATGTGTTTTTTTGTGTAATGTATCCTGAGTAACAATTATTTTTTCCCCTTTACACTTGTGTACAGGAAATGACATTAAACAATCTTGAATCTTAAAATGTGATCACACTGATTTAATGCACATTTATTCTAAACTAACCTGCACTCCCTGTACTTCTCCTGCAAATACTATCCTGCTCTAATCGACAGGTGTTGCTGTAGTTTCTTACTAATAGTTTTCTGCATTATTATAACTTGTTGCTTAAAACTGGACTCTGCCTGATGTAACATTGTCTGCTTAACAACAAAGTAAGACACACAAAATGCTGGTGGAGCTCAGCAAGTCAGGCAACATCTATGAGGCGAATAAACAGTTGGCATTTCAGGTCGAGACCTTTCATAAGGACTGGAAAGGCAGGTAGGTGGAGGAATGAAGTGAGAAGCTGGAAGGTGACAAGTGGAAAAGGACAGAGAGTGAACCATGGAAGATAGGGAAGGAGGATGGGTAGGCTGAAGGAGCACCATCTCATATTCCGTTTGGGTAGCCTCCAACATTACAGCGTGAACATCAGTTTCACTAATGTTCAGTCATTTCTCCCCCTCTCACTTCTCTCTTTTTCCATTCCCCATTCTGGCTCTCTCTTACCACCTCTCTTCTCCTCACCTGCCCATCATTTCTGGCTGGTGCCCAACCCTCCACCCCACTTCCCTTTCTTTTATGGTCCGTCCTTTTCTATCAGATTTCTTCTTCTTTTTCAGCCTTTTACCTTCCACCCATCACCTCCCAGCTCCTTGCTACAACCCCTCTCCCCACCCACACACCTCCCCCCTCACCTGGTCTCACCTATTACGTGACAGCTTGCACTCCCTATTCTGGCTTCTACCCCTTCCTTTCCAGTCCAGATAAAGGGTCTCAGCTTGAAACATTGTCTATTTATTCCTCTCCATGGATGCTGCCTGACCTGCTGAGTTCCTCCAGCATTTTGTGTGTGTTGCTCTGGACTTCCAGCATCCGCAGGATCTCTAGTGTTCATGATTTTCTGCTGAGCAACACACTACTTCAGTCCTGGATGACAATAGCAGAGCAGCGACTCACGGGCAGGCGGACTTACATCAACAAACTCGTTGGTGAGCTTGAATGCAGACGTCTCAAAGCCCAGATTTCGGGGCGAGCTGGAGAGGATGAAGCCGAAGTCAATATGAATAATGTGCCCCTCTGAGTCCAGCAGAATGTTGCCATTGTGTCTGTGAAAAATGACAAGTCAAAAGTACATTTATTGTCAAAGTACACACAGTTGCAAGAAAAAGTTTGTGAGCCCTTTGCAATTACCTGGTTTTCTGCATTAACTGCTCACAAAATGTGGTTTGATCTTCATCCAAGTCACAATAAAGGACAACCACAATCTGCCGAAACTAATAACACTCAAATAATTGTACTTTTCATTCTTTATTGAACACATTATTTAATCCTTCACAGTCCAGGCTGGAAGGAGTATGTGAACTTTTAATAACTGGTAAAACATCCTTTAGCAGCAATAACCTCCACCAAACATTTCCTGTAGCTGCTGATCAGATTTGCACAATGGTGAGGAGGAATTTTAGACCATTCCTCCAGACAAAACTGTTTCAGTTCGTCAATATTTCTGGGATACCTTGCATAACAGCCCTCTTCAGGTCATGCCACAGCACCTCAATTGGGTTAAGGTCTGGACTCTGACTCGGACATTCCAAAACACGAATTTTCTTCTTTTTAAACCATTCTGCTTTTGATTGTGTTTCAGATCATTGTCTTGTTACATCATCCAAAATGAACTGCAGTTCTACGGACTGCTACCCTGACATTCTCCTGTAAAGTGTCTCCATACCATTTTGAATTCATTGTACCCTCAACAACTGCAAGCTGTCCAGGCCCTGAGGCAGCAAAGCAGCCCCAACCATGATGCTCCTTCCACCAT
Organism: Hypanus sabinus; assembly: GCF_030144855.1. Lineage (NCBI taxonomy): Eukaryota > Metazoa > Chordata > Chondrichthyes > Myliobatiformes > Dasyatidae > Hypanus > Hypanus sabinus. The sequence goes on along the minus strand of NC_082714.1, from coordinate 92,436,349 downwards.
GCTCACAGTTGGTATGAGGTTCTGGTGTTGGTGTGCAGTTTTTCCTCTAAACATAGCAGTGAGCATTTCTGCCAAAAAGTCAACTTTTGTCTCATCTGTCCACAGAACATTGTCAAACATCCAGGAGGTCTTTTGCAAACTTGAGACATGCAGCAATGTTTATTTTGGAGAGCGGTGGTTTTGCTCCGTGAATACCATTCTTGTTCACTGTTTTTCTTAAAGTCGACACGTGAACAGAGACTCTCTCTATCAAGTTCTCGAGATCTCTACAGGGCCTTGGGTTCTTTTTCATCTCCTTCAGCATTGCACATTGTACTTTTGGTGTGATCTTTGCAGGATGCTCACTCCGAGGGAGAATAGCAACAATACTGAAGTTCCTCCATTTGTAGACAATTTCTCTTACTGTGGACTGATGAACACTCAGGACTTTAGAAATGCTTTTGTAGCCTTTTCCAGCTTCATGCATCTCTACAATTCTTCTTCCAAGGTCCTCTGAAAGTTGATTTGGCGCATACAAACAGATCTTTCTTGAGAAGAGCAGGCTCTGTCAGTAACCTGACATTGTGTGTCTTTTTTTTTAATCGGGCAGGACACCTCTACAACCCACACCTCCAATCTCCAATCACAAAACATAGGAGCAGAATGAGCCCATTCAGCTCATCGAGTCCGCTCCACCATTCCATCATGGCTGATTCCAGATCCCACTCAATCCCATACACCTGCCTTTCACCATAACCTTTGATGCCCTAACCGATCAGGGAGGTATTGACTTCCACCTGAAATATACCTATGGGCTTGGCCTCCACCGCAGTCCGTGGCAGAGCATTTCACAGATCCACTACACTCCGGATAAAAAAATTCTTCCTTACCTCTGTTCTAAAGGGTTGCCCCTCAATTTTGAGGCTGTGCCCTCTATTTCCGGATACTTCCACCATAGGAAACATTCTCTCCATATCCACCCTATCTTGTCCTGTCAACATTCTGTAGATTTCAATGAGATCTCCACACATTCTTCTGAATTGCAGTGAGTACGGGCCCAAAGCTGTCAAACACTCCTCATATGTTAACCCCTTCATTCTGAAATCATCCTTGTGACTCTCTCAAATGACAACACATCCTTTTTCAGATATGGGGCCCAAAACTGTTGACAATACTCGAAGTGCAGCCTGACTAGTGTCTGATAAAGCCTCAACATTATCTCCTTGCTTTTATATTCTATCCCCTTTGCAATAAATGCTAACATTGCATTTGCCTTCTTTACCACAGACTCAACCTGTAAATTAACCTTCTGGGAGTCTTGCAAGAGGACTCCCAAGTCCCTTTGTACCTCAAATGTTTGAACTTCTCCCGTTTTAGATAATAGTCTGCACTATTGTTCCTTTTACCAAAATGCATTATCGTACATTTCCCAACACTGCATTCCGTCTGCCAGTTTTCTGCCCATTCTTCCAAGTTGTTTAAGTCCTGCAGCAATCGCATTGTTTCTTCAGCACTGCCTACCCATCCACCTATCTTTGTATCCTCCACAAACTTTGCCACAAAGCCACCACTTCCATTATCCAAATCATTGACAATGTGCAAAGTAGTGATCCCAATACTGACCACCGAAAAACACCACCACCAGCAAACCAGAAAAGGCCCCTTTATTCCCTTCTCTGCCTCCTGCCTGTCAGCCATTCCTTTATCCATGCCAGCATCTTTCCTGCAATGCCATAGGATTTTATCTTGTTAGGCAGCCTCATTTGTGGCACCTTATCAAATGCCTTCTGAAAATACAAGTAAATGACTGCCTCTCCTTTGTCCACTCTGCTTGTTACTTCCTCAAAGTACTCTAGCAGATTTGTCAGGCAAGATTTCCCTTTACAGAAACCATGCTGACTTTGACTTATTTTATCATTAGTCTCCAATTACCTCAAAACCTCATCCTTAATAATGGACTCAACACTTTCCCAACCACTGAGGTTAGGCTAACCGGCCTATGATTTCCTTTCTTCTGCATTCCAATCTCATTGATTGGAACACCTGACTCCAAATAGCTTTTGTGGAAGGCATTACCCCAGAGGATCACATACGTTGTTGAACCTGGACTGTGATTGTTTAACTGGTGCACTCAGTGCTGACGAGAATAAGTACAACTGCTTGTGTGTTATTAGTTTAGGCAAATCGCGTTTGTTTATTATTGAGATTTAGATGAAGATCAGACCACATTAATTAATGCAGAGTAATTAATGCAGAAAACCAGGTACCTGCAAGCTTTTTCTTGCAACTGTGTATGTTATCACATATATTAAAATAACATAATTATTCCCATATGCTACCATGAGATTAATTTTAATTTATATTCACAGATACTGCACAGTAACAGGGCCATCTGGACCACAAGCCCTCACTGTCCAATTGCGCCCATCAAACAAATTAGCCTCCTAACCCGTTGAAATGTGCGAGGAAACTAGAACACTTGGAGGAATCCCATGCAGTGGAAGGGAGAAAGTACAAACTCCTTACAGACATTGGTGGGAATTTAACTCGGGTCAGTGGCACTGTAAACAGTTACACTAACCACGATTTTCTAGCATGCATTTACAATAATAAATACAATAGTTTTATGAAAACTAAAGACTAACAAACAACTAATATGAAAAAGACAACAAACTATGCAAATAAAAATAATACTGAGAATGAGTTGTAAAGAGTCCTTGAAAGTGAGTCTGTAGGTTGTGGAATTAGTTCAGAGATGTGGTGAATGAAGTTATCCACACAGGTTTGGGAGCCCAATGCTTGTACTGTTCCTGAACTTGGTGATGTGGTATCTATGTCTTATCTACCTCCTACCCGATGGAAATAGTGAGAAGAGGGCATGGTCTGGATAGTGGATAGTGATGATGGATGCTGCTTTCTTGAGGCAGCGCTCTCTGTAAATATGCTCACAAGTTGGGCTGTAGATTTTTCTGTTTCTGGCCTTTGGTGTTTCCATATTAGGCTGTGATGCAACCAGTCAATATACTCTCCACTGGGCATCGATACATGTTTGACAAAGATTGATGTGTTTGATTACACAACAGATAAAGGGATTTTGTACACTGAATGCATTGAGAAGTATTTTAATGAAAATGGAATAGCCAATGAGAAACAAGTACTAATTTTCCTGAATGCACTGCATGATACTGTTTGGTGAAATGCTGAATCTATACTAACTCCTAAGAAAGCAGAGGTGCTGTTGTTCCTTATTTATGTTGCCGGCCCAAGGACAGATCCTCTGATATTTTACTACCAAAGGGTCAGTGCAGAGATGGGCTGTTCACAATCACAGGACATCCTAAAGCCCCCTAACTGTAGCAGCCAACACACACATAGCAAGATGCCATAGATAACAATAGATAAATTAAATAGATGGAGACCATGTTGGGAGGTGCTGGTGGTAATATAGTCATTGCAAATATCAAGATTTGATCCAGATTTTTAAAAATTAATTTGTATTAAATCCCTGTGGACATGGGCAAAAATTAAAATAGTTTATATACATTGTGTGTTCATAAAATAATGCTAGGCTGTACTTAAGGCAACTGACAGGAAATAATAAAGTAGTTGTAGAGTTGGTGGTTGGAGGTGTTGGTCAGCCTTCCTGCTTGGGGAAAGGATTTGAGTCTGGTGGTCACTCTGCAGATGCTATGTGGCCTCCTGCCTAATGGGAGTGGGACAAACACTCCATGAGCAGGGTGGGTGCAATCCTTCATGATGTTCTGATACCTTGGACCACTGGGGTTTTGGGGTAAGGATAAATTGTACAAAAGGGACGGGTTGCACCTTAATAGGTGGGGGACCAGCATTCTGGCAGGCAGGTTTGCCACTGCAACACGGATGTGTTTAAACTAAGTAGTGGGAGGGAGGGGATGAACTGGAAATATAAAGATGGAGTTAAAGGGAAAGTGAAAACAAGAAAATTTAAAAAGGACAACAGAATCAATGTAGCAGAAAGCTCAAGAAGAGATCATACAGTATGGCCAAGTGAAATAGGAATTGATATGAAAGGTGAGGGGAGTAACAAATTAAAAGTATTATATATGAATGCACGAAGTATACGGAATAAAGTAGATGAGCTTGAGGCTCAGTTGGAAATTGGCAAGTACGATGTTGTGGGAATAACAGAGACATGGCTTCAAGCGGACAGGGCCTGGGAAATGAATATTCAAGGATATACGTCTTATTGAAAGGACAGACTGACAGGCAGAGGGAGTGGGGTGGCTCTGTTGGTGAGGAATGATATTCAGTCCCTTGCGAGGGGGGACATAGAATCAGGGGATGTAGAGTCAGTATGGATAGAACTGAGAAATTCTAAGGGTAGAAAGACCCTAATGTGAGTTATCTACAGGCCCCCAAACAGCAGTCTGGATGTAGGGTGTAAGTTGAATGAAAAGTTAAAATTGTCATGTTGCAAAGGTAATGATACAGTTGTCATGGGGGATTTCAACATGCAGGTAGACTGGGAGAATCAGGATGGTACTGGACCCCAAGAAAGGGAGTTTGTGGAGTGCCTCCGAGATGGATTCTTAGAACAGCTTGTACTGGAGCCTACCAGGGAGAAGGCAATTCTAGATTTAGTGTTGTGCAATGAACCAGATTTGATCAGGGACCTCGAGGTAAAGGAGCCATTAGGAGGTAATGACCATAATATGATATGTTTTAACCTACAATTTGAGAAGGAGAAGGGAAAATTGGATGTGTCAGTATTACAGTTGAACAAAGGGAACTATGGAGCTATGAGGGAGGAGCTGGCCAAAGTTCAATGGAACAATACCCTAGCAGGGAAGACAGTGGAACAACAATGGCAGGTATTTCTAGGAATAATGCAGAAAGTGCAGGATCGGTTCATTCATTCCAAAGAGGAAGAAAGATCCTAAGGGGAGTAAGGGGCGGCCATGGCTAACAAGGGAAGTAAAGGACAATATAAAAATAAAGGAGAAGTATAACATAGCAAAGATGAGCAGGAAGCTGGAGAACTGGGAAACTTTTAAAGAGCAACAGAAGATAACAAAAAAGGCAATACGTGGAGAAAAAATGAGGTACAAAGGTAAACTAGCCGAGAACATAAAGGAGGGTAGTAAAAGCTTCTTTAGGTATGTGAATAGCAAAAAAATAGTTAAGACCAAAATTGGGCCACTGAAGACAGAAATGGGTGAATTTATTATGGGAACCAAGGAAATGGCAGATGAGTTGAACAGGTACTTTGGATCTGTCCTCACTAGGGAAGACACAATCTCCCAGATGTAATTGTGGCCAAAGGAACTAGGGTAAAGGATGAACTGAAGGAAATTTGTATTAGGCAAGAAACGGTGTTGGATAGACTGTTGAGTCTGAAGGCTGATAAGTCCCTGGGACCTGATGGTCTGCATCTCAGGGCACTTAAAGAGGTGGCTCTAGAAATCATGGATGCAATGGTAATCATTTTCCAATGTTCTATAGATTCAGGATCAGTTCCTGCTGATTGGAGGGTGGGTAATGTTGTCCCACTTTTCAAGAAAGGAGGAAGAGAGAAAACAGGGAATTATAGACCGGTTAGCTTGACATCAGTAGTGGGAAAGATGCTGGAGTCAATTATAAAAGAAGAAATTACGACACATTTGGATAGCAGTAGAAGGATCAGTCTGAGTCAGCATGGATTTACGAAGGGAAAATCATGCTTGACTATTCTTCTGGAACTTTGAGGATGTAACTATGAAAATGGACAAGGGACAGCCAGTGGATGTAGTGTACCTGGACTTTCAGAAAGCTTTTGATAAAGTCCCACATAGGAGATTAGTGGGCAAAATTAGGGCATATGGTATTGGGGGCAGAGTACTGACATGGATTGAAAATTGGCTGGCTGACAGGAAACAAAGAGTAGCGATTAACGGGTCCCTTTCGGAATGGCAGTGGAATACCAGTGGGGTACCGCAAGGTTCGGTGCTGGGACCGCAGCTGTTTACAATATACATTAATGATTTAGATGAAGGGATTAAAAGTAACATTAGCAAATTTGCTGATGACACAAAGCTGGGTGACAGTGTGAAATGTCAGGAGGATGTTATGAGAATGCAGGGTGACTTGGACAGGTTGGGTGAGTGGGCAAATGTATGGCAGATGCAGTTTAATGTGGATAAGTGTGAGGTTATCCACTTTGGTGGCAAGAACAGGAAGGCAGATTACTATCTAAATGGAGTCAAGTTAGGAAAAGGGGAAGTACAACGAGATCTAGGTATTCTTGTACATCAGTCAGTGAAAGCAAGCATGCAGGTACAGCACGCAGTGAAGAAAGCTAATGGCATGCTGGCCTTTATAACAAGAGGAATTGAGTATAGGAGTAAAGAGGTCCTTCTGCAGCTGTACAGTGAGACCCCACCTGGAGTATTGTGTGCAGTTTTGGTCTCCAAATTTGAGGAAGGACATTCTTGCTACTGAGGGAGTACAGTGTAGGTTAATTCCTGGAATGGCGGGACTGTCGTATGTTGAAAGATTGGAGCGACTGGGCTTGTATACACTGGAATTTAGAAGGATGAGAGGGGATCTGATTGAAACATATAAGATTATTAAGGGATTGGACACACTGGAGACAGGAACCACGTTCCCGCTGATGGGTGAGTCCAGAACTAGAGGCCACAGTTCAAGAATAAGGGCTAGGCCATTTAGAACAGATATGCGGAAAAACTTTTTCACCCAGAGAGTGGTGGATATGTGGAATGCTCTGTCCCAGAAGGCAGTGGAGGCCAAGTCTCTGGATGCATTCAAGAGAGAGTTAGATAGAATTATAGATAGCGGGGTCAAGGGATATGGGGAGAGGGCAGGAACAGGGTACTGATTGTGTATGATCAGCCTTGATCACAGTGAATGGCCTGCTCCTGCACCTACTGTCTATTGTATATGCCCTTGATGGTGGGGGAGGCTAGTGCCAGTGATGTGTTGGGCAGTTTTGACTATCGTTGTAGAGGCTTCCCGTCCGCTGTAGTGTAGACCTTGTACCAAGTAGAGTGTAGCTTGTCAAGATGCTCTCTACTGCGCATATGTAGAACAACTTGAGTATGGATGTGAAAAGCCCAGCTCTCTTCAGAAAGTAGAGGCATTGAGGAGCTTTCATGACTGCGTAGGACGTGTTCTGGGAGCTGAAAGGTTGTGTGAGATGTACACTCCCACTAGTTTGAAACTGCTCGCAGTTTCCACTGCTGTAGGGTATGAATGGTGTGAGTTCTCCTGAAGTCAATAACCTCCTCTGCTGTCTTGTTGACATTAAGAAAGAGGTTATTTGCATGGCACCATAAAAATAGGCCACTCGGCCCAACCGGCCTGTGCCGACCATTGTGCCCATCCAGGTAATCCCAGTTTCCTGTGTGTTTGTGACCCGAGAACGGAGAAGCAACGCAGCAGGTCCTCACCTGTCCTTGACCTGCAAAAGGTAGCAGACCAAACAGTAGCCAGCGCAGCTCTGGACGAAGCTGCGTTGGGCGGACAGGAATTCCTCAGTGGTATAGTTCCCATGTTCCTGCAGGAAGTAGTCCAGCAGGGAGAGCTGGGACTGCTTCTTGATCTGGTGGAGCGACACTGCGTTCACGACTGGCTCGATCATCCCACTGTCCGCAGAGATCACCAGGATCTTGTAGGGCTTGATCCAGAGTGGCACTCGCTCCAGCTCCCAGATGGCCTGCAGGAAGACAGATGGGGAAAGGGGAAGGAAGTGGGAACTTAAACTCAGACGGATAAGTAGAATGTGCACAGGGCTAGGACGGAAGAGAAGGCACTGTAATGTAGTGTTTAGTGTAATGCTGTTACTGTGCCATTGACCCACTACATTCTGTAAGGCAGGATTTCACAGTCGCCTCCCATTTCAATTTGACTTTTTATTCCCATTCCAATGTGTTTATCCGTGGCCTCCCCTACTGCCATGATGAGGCCAAGTTCAGGCTGCAGGAGCAACACTGCATATTCCATCAGAGAAGCCTCCAACCTGATGGCATGAATATCGATCTCTCCAACTTCTGCTAATTTCTTTGCCCTCCTTCCTTCTCTTTTTCAATTCTTCATTTCCCTCTCAATCATTCTCTTCTCTTTATCTGCCTATCACCTCTTTCAGGTTTCCTTCTTCCTTCCCTTTCTCCCATGGTCAACTCTTCCACTTATCCCCTCACAGCTTCTCATTTCATCTTCCCTCCCTGCAGCCTGACTTGCTGAGTTCCTCCAGCATTTTGTGTGTGTTAGACTGGATTTTCAGCATCTGCAGAATCTCTTGTGTTTGTGACATACCTGCAGTTGCTTTAGGACCTGGTAAGCTAGGAGCTCCTGGCGAAGATCGTCACCGCACTTGACTATGACCGAGAGCAGCCGCCAGTTCGGGAAGTGGCCGTAGGGAGAATTCTCTCGGATTCGCCTGCATGTGGGAAAAGGGGGAATTGAAAGCAATGTTAGCAACCAGTCCAGCACACAGGTTTATAAACAATGCCTGGCTACTTGACCCAAAACCGACAGCATCCAATCACATGCACCGAAGTTAGTGTCAGAAGTGTTACTGGGATTCGAGTAAGGTTCATGAAAATGATCCCCAGAATGAAAGAGTTAACGTATGAAGATCACTTGATGGGCCTGTACTCACTGGAGTTTAGAAAAAAGGAGAGAGGATCTCACTAAAACCTATCAAATATTGAAAGGCCTAGATAGAATGGAGTGGAGATCAGAGGATATTCCCACTAGGGGGAAGAGTCAAAGACCAGAGGGCCCAGCCTCAGTATACAAGGACGTCCCTTCAGAACAGAGACGAGGAATTTCTTTTAGCCCACGGGATCCCCTTGCTTAGTGGTATTGGCCCAAGGCATGAACAAGGAGGGAACCCCTGATTTGGCCAGAAGGTAGTAAATCATTGCCACAGATGACTGTGGAGGCTAAGTCATTGGGCATATTTAAAGCCGAGGTTGATAGGTTTTTAATCAGTAAGGGCATCAAAGGTTACGGTGAGAAGGCAGGAGAATGGGGTCGAGAGGGATAATAAATCAGCCATGATGGAACAGCGGAGCGGACTTGGGACGTTAGAGTTCAGAGTTCAATTCCAACATCAACTGCAAGGACTCTCTATGTCCTCTTTGTGGAACTTGTGGGTTTCCTCCCACAGTCCAAAGGTGTTCTGGTTAGTAGGTTAATTGGTCATTGTAAATTGTTCTGTGATTAGACTAGGGTTATATT